>NW_023596461.1:2840156-2930156 GCF_011947565.3 Pollicipes pollicipes
CCGCATAAAAACACTCGACGTACCAAAGGGGACACCGGCACTCACTCGTTCTGATTATGGACGGCACTGGAGGCTTGAGTTTGCCTTCGCTGGACGTCTCAGACAGCACTGAGTCCATGGTGTGACTCCGCGTGTCATGGTACCTGGAACGCAAGCATCCGCGTCAGGGCAAGGCCGACGCCGGCAGCTTCAGATGGGGCCGGATGACGTCACATGCGCAGAGGAGACGCCCGGCAGCGGCTGCAGGATTGGGCGACCGTGAGGGCGCCGGATTGGGCGCTGCGGCCACCTGGCAACCACGGCAAGCATCCCATCGGTACGCCAGACATTCTCCTTGGGCCCAGGTACCGGGCCCGACACTGGCCACGTGCAGGTTTAATTACTTCCACGATGGTCAGCACTTAAGTTGCACTAAGCGGATTCACGGCTCGGCAAAGAGGTTTTCCAGGCATGCAGCTAAACCGCTTGGGGATTCGAAGAACATCGCCTGCATGAATGCTTCGCGAAGCTTTTCAGAATGCATGGCTGTCTCACCAACAGCCCTGCCGCGTGTTCAAAGATGTTTAGTTAATCAGCTGAGTGGATGCATTCCAGATCTTCGCAAAATTTCAGCGCCCATCAAAGAAGCTTGCGCGGAATTATGTGATCAGAACAAGAGCGGTGTGCTACGGCTTTGAGCCAGGGGTACTTTGATGGATGCCACGAAGGATATAGGTTTTGAACAAAGATCCCCAGTTGGGTACTGCGGAAGTGTTTCTTGCGAACTGATGTCAAGCCATGGCATGCTTGTTTGTCATGAACAGTCGAAGGAGGCTTCCACCAATGTGGGTTATTGCATGTTTTTTAGTAAGTCAGATCTGACGGGATAACAAGTAAGCACAAGTACAGCCCATAAACACACTCGCACCTAGCTCTGCCGTTTTCAAAGTCGTTTTGCAATAGTTTTCACCCATAAATACTTTGGTACTGACCAAAAGAGAATACGACCGAGGTTTCACCTAATTATTTATGTTCTAAAGCATCGAAAGCTCCTCAGAGAGAACCACTCCAAAGAGCACTCCATAATGATGTTCCATTAAAGCGCAGTGAAATGAGCCTCCTCCATCTGTTTTCCAACGTGCTGATCAAATAGATAGCTTAACACCCGCCTGTATAAAATGCATGGTGTTTACTAAGGACTGTGGGAATACACAATGTCTTGAGATATCAACCAAGGAGCATGAATAACCTTGTTATCATACATGGCTAAAAGCACCCATGGAGAAAACTGCTGTGTTGCCTTTCATCAAAGCATGAATTCGTCACAGCAAAAATACCGGGCATAAAATGACCACACTCATTCATGAGACCCTAAGCTCAAATAATTAACTAACAACATGAATACAAAAGCCCTTTCGACGGTTGTATTATTGGGGAGAGAACCTACTTTGATAACGAATATGAAATGCACGTGGAAGTAGGATACATAGGGCAAAACCAATTGCCTGCAGTCAGGCCCGCACACTAGCCGCTAAATTTCCCTTCACAGACATTCTTTGTTTCACCACCATGTACACATCAGTCATCTTACGCTTGCAGATTTGGCCCTATGGGACTACATCATGGAGTACCGCCTATGTGGCTTACGGATATGTGCATCAGGATCAAATGAAAATGAGTACAGGGTGAAGTTGTGCGGCTATTTTGCTACCCATAACGACAAAAGATGGATTTCGCTGCCGCTTATCCTCTTTTTGGTGCACTTCATATTCCGTCCCAAATTAGGTCCGTGGCTCATGATGAAAGTCTAAAAGGGCTAACAGGAAGCATTTTTCTAAGACGGCTAAAGGAAAACAAGCACTTTTCTATGACGCTGGCCTGTTCTTATCTCAAGCAGAGCGCGCGCGCAGGCGACTGCGGGAGTGGAATTAGAAAAATTGAACTGGTTTGGGAATACCGCGGTCGTGCTGATAGATACATCACCTTAGTCTTGAGCGCTTGAGAAATATATGTTGTTTCCGAACTCAAACACCATTAGCAATGCTGTGGCAATGATAGCTGAAGGGAATCAAACAGCTGGAGTGTATGAACGAGTGGAGTATTTAATCTTGCAGCGTAGCTCAAACAATTTGTAGACATTGACCACAGGAGGGCAACGACGCGGCGTTTGAGCACGACGCGGAATCAGAGCCCGGCACGGCATTCGATTCCGGACTCCAAATCCTGGTGCTATGGTGTGGGACCGCTAGCGTCCTGCGGCGCTCGGACATAACCGTGTGGTGCGCCCGATGGTGGTGAGTACTCGCGCCCGTCCGGACCGCCCCAACACCACTGACTCTAGGGGATAACAGCGCAACAGTGGTGACTAGAAGACTCATATTGACCTATATCGATATCACATCCAACCCGACGCCGGCACGTGTCTGCGAGGCGGCGAGGCCTGCAGAGGCGCTCTAGCTCCCTTAGCTACCACCCATGTATACACAGGTGGTGCTTTGGGTTGTGAAAACCCAGACGCGCACTTTAAAGGGAATGCTCCACTTCTCAACATACTGAGGCAAGGATCAGATATGGCGATGTAAGTATTGGTACGCTCTTAAGTGGAAAAGACTGCTCTAGACACCACCGTTTCTATATTTAGTGAATATGCTCCTCAATACGTCATCGCTTGATTGCGTCATCGCACCTTGCAAAACATTGATGGGGAGCCAGTTGGCGGCCGTTGTATCTGGAAACCGTGCTCACGAACGCCAGATATGAACGGCTGGTCAATGACATTTTTCTTGACATCGATCGACGCACGGCCAATGAAATGACAGAATTTGAATGCCGTTATTATAGTGTTGTGGCTGTCTGGATGACCTCAAAATATTCCGTACGAAATAGCCTTAAACATTTTCGCGGATCTATAGGTTATAAACTAAAGGGGATACGGTCTGAAAGGAAACGTTCCACATTTGAAAACTTTAAAGCATACATCGGGTATGATGGGAATACATCGGGTATGATGGGAATACATCGGGAAGTGAGCTCACTTGTAACTATTGGCACGCTCTTAAGCGGAAAAAACTGTTCTAGACATCACAATGTCTTTATTTCGTAAATATGCTCCTCATTACGTCATTGATTGATTGTGTAATCGCGCCTTACAAGGCATTGAGAGCCAGTTGACAGACGTTATATCTGGAAATCGTGGTTACGAACGCCAGATATGAACGGCTGGTCAATTGCATATTTTGGCTTTGATCACCGCATGGCCCATGAAGTAACAATAATTGAATACTGTTATTATGACATTATGGATGCCTCAGGGACCTTGGAATAGTCTGCACAAATAAGTCTGTACATCTTTGCGAACGTGTAGCTTAGGAACTACATGGGTTTAGATGTTAAGAAGGGCAGGATTGTCACCCGCACCACATGAGCTTCAAGATAGCTATTTCGGTTCAAAACCCCACACAAATGTAGAACATCCCTTCAAGATCAGCTTTACGCAGCATGGCCTCCCACCTCTGGTCTCGTGCACACTCCTATACGCAGCCAGACAGGCGGTGAGGTAGAGCGCCGGCGGCGCCGGAGTGCGCCGCCCCGCCGACGGGGGTTTCATCTTCATAGTCCCTGCCACCAGCCCCAGTCCAAGTCCTAGAGGCAGACTGACGTTCGTCTTAAATTCGGCATAACACGACATTAACGGCTAAGCCGTTCGCCGGCCCGAGTTACGAGGCTCATGAATAACACGCAACGGCGTACTTACAAACCCAAATGCATTGCAGCACATATCCCGGCCCGAAATAGGCCGGCGGGCGACGTTATGTGGCCGGTGCAGGGTACTGGGAGGAAGTTGTGGGGGTGGGGGCGGTGGTTCGGCCCCGCTATCAGGTCGGCTCCGATAGGGTGCTCTCGTCCCCGAGCCGCGTCGGTGCGGCAATATGAAGCAGATAGTCATCAGACTTTTATGGTCCTCCCATCGAGCAGCTGGCGCAGTGGCGGACACTGGATGGGGAGGGGAGGGATGCACCGCTGCCCGCACGAGAGCGACACGCTCGAAAACTTCACGACAAGGAGGACAGATTTGGAAGATTTAGGGGCGAGTACAGATTTGGAAGCGATGGAAACCGGCTTGGATTGATTTCTTGCCATGGCGTTTTCCAACTTCGTGCATGGAATAGCTGAAGTGCCTCATGCTACGTTCTTACAATGTTGGGTTTACGCTTTATCTTACCTGTTCCCAGCACGCGCACTCGCTAGTGACTGCCTGGGTCATCTCATAGCGTATGGATGAGGCTATACATTATGGATTGTCCAGCGTCGTCAGCTGGCGGTGTGCCACTGGCACAGTTGAGACCGACGGTGTGGCTTACTATCCAGCTGGAAGAGCCCAGTCTCCCAACTTTGAGGCGACAGCGGGATGAATTCGGAGAGAGGCCCGTTCTTTGACACATTTTGGGGTATGTTGAGTTAGCAATTTACCTGCTCAGCCCCCCAACCTATCTAGCAAAACTACACGCCTTGTTCAGATTTTCCCAGGCTGCCAAGTCGCGACTGAATGGCTGCGCTGCCGTTTTGTTTTTTCATTGCAAATCCAGTGGCACGCATCATTTGCTAGAGCGGTGCTGAGAAAGGTCTGCTGCGTTAGCACTGACGCCACTGCTCATACGTGCGGACCACACAGTTCTGGATCCCTCGACCCGTGCACTTTTGGAACTGTGCAACACGCTGGCGTCGGATCTGACTGGGCACTCCGGTGCATGGCAGCATGTCGGTAAATCATCACAAACGGAATGAAATCACGTAAAGAGCATGAAACACATAAATGGCCCAACCTGACCTCCTGCAATCGTCAGTGTTCCCTATTAGGTCGTCAAAACTACGGTGCTCCAAAACCGTCACGAACGTCATGGAGACCCGTACGACTTTTGGCACAAGATGATGTCCCATGCAAACTTTCGGAACGCGACCATGTTCAACTTCTCCCGGGACTTGTTCCCATGCGATCGCCCGAGACGGATGGCGCCCCAGAACACCTTCTAGAAACTGCCAAACCTCCCATCGGACCCACTGGAGCGTGAAAGTCCCTCACAGAGCCGAACAATAGCGAATCGTAGCTATTCATCGATACACGTTACTGACTGCGTCATTAGCGTCACCCCACACCAGTATCTGTCTTAGGACCGTCCGACGCAGCGGCCGCACCCCGTTGAGTTATTTCTGACCCGCGGGCCTCGCCAGCGTCAGGTTAGCCGTAAGGACTGGCATCACATGTACCTCGTCCCGAAGCTGTCCACATCCCATGGTAACATCCAGCACTCGGATTTCTGTTGGTGAGTCAGCTGATGCAGCAGCGTCACATGTCCTTCCCTCGCGACACCCAACAGCCGGCCCACGCTCCCCCCCCCCCCCCCCCCCCCTCTTCCTGGCTTTCGCCGCCGGCACCAGTTGATGGCCGCGCCGCCACGCCGAATCAATACGGCGTATTGTTATCACATTACCGCGCGGTCACGTGACGCGGTGTCGCGTCTGCCGTCGGGCCGGCCGAAGCGCGGGCTCCCGCTGTCGCCGACGTCGCGTCTGCCGTCGGGCCTGCCGATGCGCGGGCTCCCGCTGTCGCCGACGTCGCGTCTGCCGTTGGACCGGCCGATGTGCGGGCTCCCGCTGTCGCCGACGTCGCGTCTGCCGTCGGGCCGGCCGATGCACGGGCTCCCGCTGTCGCCGACGTCGCGTCTGCCGTCGGGCCGGCTGATGCGCGGGCTCCCGCTGTCGCCGACGTCGCGTCTGCCGACGGGCCGCCCCGCTGGCGGGGTCCCACTGCCGCCGCCGGCCACGCCACGGCCGAGAGTGTAAACGGCGGGGCGGGGCGGGATGGGCGAGCAGGCAGGGGCAGAGGGAGCGCGCCGCGAGAGACAGAAGAGACGGACTGCGGCGGCCGGCAGGTGTCGGAACGCGCCGAAATCACAAGGAGCGCGCGGGCGGTTGCAGTAGTTCTCCACCGGCGACTCCTGCTCTGCTGGCAACGCGGTCGCACAGTTGCGCGATCCGACATGGGTAGATGAGCACAGGCAGGAATTTCAGAGGCCCCAAATGTGCGCCTGGCGGGGTGCTGAACAACAGGGAGCGCTGAACATCCGAACAGAACAGAAGCATGCTGCTCACCTTCTGTTCAGTGCATTAAGAGGGACTATCCATGTCGTCACGGCTGTCCACGGGTCGTTTTCACACACCATACCCTCTGAGGGAAGGGGAAGCCGACACCCCTATTTGCGTAACCAATCAGCCGACTGCGTTGGTTCAGGCGGTATTCAGACGGTACATGGCGGACCAGCATATTTTTGGAAGATGAATATATTTGGTTGACCCAGAGATCTTCAATGACATCATACGCCAGAGCAACAAAACAGACATTTCTATGATTTCGATAGCGTAGCTCTTTGTGTAAGTCAGGCAGTCTGACAGTTATAAAGGATGCAGGGAGCAAAATACATGCAGTAGAGACCAAAACCATCTCTTTTCGCTGTTGTTGGGTTGAGAACAGGGGCGTAGCTTTGCAAGGTCATTTGGAGTGAGGCTAAGCCCCCGAAATTATGAATCGCGCCAGCAAACGGGTTTTTGCCCGGATTTGTCCCTCTTTTCTCTCTTTTTTTGACGTGGGGGGGGGGGGGCGGGGGCTGAAGCTTTCCCACTGAATAGGAGGCAACGTTCCCGCTTGAGACCAAGTGGGGTCAAAGCGGGTTGCTAGGACAAAACTATCCTTTTGTAAATGCGTGTGGTACTTGTTTATGACTTGCATCCTTCGTAACAAGCTCCAAGAACTCCTCTAAACCCCGTAAATAGGGTAAACAACACACGTTTATGTATAATTATCGGAGCCACGTAACATCCACCCACGGGCACTCATTGAACCAAAATGGCCTCAGTGAGGTAAAGCGGTACGAACAAATTTCTGGCTCAGTTACATTCATCTGTTCCTGTATTTTGACCTGATAATATGGTGTAACAATGAGTTGAAAGCGGATATTAAAACCGACTTCGTTCAAGAACCGCATCACATAATTAGATTAAAACATCCAAACCACGTGACCCAGGATCCTTAGAACGACCCTTTATTCAAATATTTGGAACAGTCGCATTTGGTGTGCATTTGGAAACGCTGGAAGTTTTACGTTGCTATCCTCTGTCCTTTGGCCGCCACTGCAGACCAAAATACAAAACTGCTGCGGTGATTCGCGCGCTTCTAGTTGCATGATATGGCCCAAAATTAAAAAAAAACAGCAGGGGCGCTCCCGGTTACCTGTTCTTGGGTAATGGTATAGAAAAATCCTGCTATCGCCGTTCGTTTCAAACGCCTGAAGCATGAGTTCGCAGGACTTGTCTTTATCCAAGCATGTTCATGAGTATTTGTATTCATCAGGCGCAGCATGTGTTGCGGTATGCTATAATCGCTGCCGTTACTGGGAGATAGGTGCTACTCGAAACAATTTATATCAATCGCAATCCAATGTTGCTGCTGCATTTGATATCATTTCGATATTGTGCGCACCCAAACCAATTCACCAGCAAATTTATAGTGTGTAACTTGCAAGATGTCCGTAACGCATGTTGAGCGTTACATGGCATAGTTGCGTGAGACAGGGGGCAAATAATCCCCAACTTTAGCATTAGGACTATGGCGATGCAGAAAAGAACATTCTCAGGGAACCTGAGTCAGCCCTGTACACACTGTACGACAAAACCCTTAATGGGCATTAACTGTTGAGCTGAAAGTTTAAATCCCTAGCGATTAAGATGCTGCATTTGAAGGGAGTTACGACCAACGCACGTGTCAATTGCATTGTAATGTACTGTTGTATGTTTAGGGTTGAAAATAGCCCAAACCATGACGACTGAGACTTTTTGATGAAAGAGCACAACATTTCAGGCACATTTTCTCTCACCGCCGCCATATTTTTCACCTGTCAGGAAATCAGTCGGTGCCCAGCAGCTGATTGACTTGCATGCCTTAACCGAATCAAGAAAAACTGATAGCGGCATACGGACTGCATTGTATTCCACTAGGACACACTGACCGAAGGCCCGATGCTGGTATGCATTGTATTTCACTAGGACACACTGACCGAAGGCCCGATGCTGGTATGCATTGTATTCCACTAGGAAACAATAACCGAAGGCCCGATGCTGGTATGCATAGAAGGCCTTGAGTGCCACATGCACCTTGGTTCTAGGTAAGCAGGATGTCCAGCAACCTACCACGAATTCAGCCTCGGTTCAAGATCAATACATCTTTCAGCTGAGCTCCTGAACTTCCTAAGGAAAACGAAAAGAGTCGGACCCGCCTGCTACAAATCTGCCGTTAACGCCGTCGACGCAGCGGCAGTCAGTCAAAATGTATTGGACAAGTCCCGTTTAGCAACTGTAAACCTCAGAGTCAAACAATGAGAATATTAAAATATGTGTTGATACACAGCGCTTTTGCCCGATCATTTCAATGTCCATGTTTCTTTTAGCTCTGACACAATGCCGGTATTTTTCGCGTTGAACGGGGCTACAAAGGCGGACTTTCGTAAAATTAAAACCGACCCACTTAGCATGAAATGTCAAAGGAAGCTGTTTGCGTGATACGGTATTCTACGCAGCACATTGTTTAGTGCATTAACGTCATAGCTTTTAATGTCAGATGCCAAGGAGAGGCAGAAAGTCCACCTCCAGCCTGGCTGTTTTCGAGGAAAACTGCCACAATAATGAACTTTCTAAAATAGCAGCACAGGCCACAACTTGAATTAACAACAATGGCTTCGTCGCCACGGGTCACTAAGCGAAACACTATGCCTGGAGTCACAGAAACATTTGCGCTTAAAGCATCTTGTAGGAGCCGCCGAGAATTACAAATGTGCTTTAACACATTCCCTCCCGCTTATAAAATGTTTCGAACCACATCATAAGCGTGCATTCTGGAGACATCACTTTGATAAGTACGTGCTTCATGACGGAGTGTAGTGACCTGGCCTTACATCTCGGACCTGAGCACAGTGTCCTTCAGGTTCAGACCTGAGCACGGTGTCCTTCAGTTTCGGATCCGAGCACGGTGTCAACCAATGTGCTCACCAATCTTCTCCTGGTGTCAATCAACGCTCCGCGACTGGCGGGACAGAGAGGCAGGATCACCGGAGCTGACCTGTCGGTCGTGTACTGATCACCGAAGCTGACCTGTCAGTCGCGTACTTATCACCGGAGCTGACCCGTCCGTCGCCTACTGATCACCGGAGCTGACCCGCCTGTCACGTCCTGATCACCGGAGCTGACCAGCCCGCTGCGTACTTATCACCGGAGCTGACCCGTCCGTCGCCTACTGATCACCGGAGCTGACACACCCGTCACGTTCTGATCACCGGAGCTGACCTGTCTGCTGCATACTGATCGCCGGAGCTGACCCGTCCGTCGCGTCCTGATCACCACACTGCGGAGACCAGTGACGGGTACGGGCGCCACGTGAGTCGCAGCACCCCCGCAACGAAGCCCCGGCGAGCTGATCAAGTCCCCAGCAGCGGGTCTCATACAGGGCTACCCATGACGAGTCCAGAAAATAGTTTCGTTGCTCAAAGCAGGCAGAAGGTTTTCTGCGGCAGCAGAGGTCCTCATGTCAGGCGTCGCGATGCGTGCCCCGCAACGTGCAACATAATGCAATGGAAAGTAACGCAAAGCAACGTCGCATCGCAGCGCATCACGCCTCAGAATTCAGTCGCTGTCCTGCAGATTCCGCTTACATCAGCAGCTCTCAGATCGATGAGGTCACCCCAGTCACTGTCCCGCAGATCCCGCTTACATCAGCAGCTCTCCGATTGGTGAGGTCACCCCAGTCACTGCCCTGCAGATCCCGCTTACATCAGCAGCTCTCCGATCGGTGAGGTCACCCCAGCCACTGTCCCGCAGATCCAGCTTACATCAGCAGCTCTCCGATCGGTGAGGTCACCCCAGTCACTGTCCCGCAGATCTAGCTTACATCAACGGCTCCCCAATCAGTTCGCAGGTGTTGAATCCAATCAATTTTCGCTCGAAGACAACAGCAAACTTCGTGGTGATGATCTTGTCCAGGTTGCACAGTTGCGGCATTTTCCTCATCGCACTGCATTGACAGTCAATGCACAAGCTGCTTAAGCTCAGTAAGATCCCAAGTTGCTGATGTTGTCACGATGACCATGGGTGGAGTACGTCGCGACCCGGGATAAGCCACTGGCTGTCAGGGCATTTACTCAGTTAATGTAACAAGGTCCGTGCACGCAACATTACAACCGCAGTTCAGCCACCTCATGAGGCGCTCAATTGCATCATCATTATCGTCGAAATGAACCGAACACGTTGCATTCGTTAGGAAACCGAAACTAAATATAACCCTGGAGTCCACCGCTTAGGGCCTGTCAATGCTTTTGCCACGGGCAGTCCTCACATTCACAGCTCGTACTGGCCACGGACAGTGGCTAGTCACCACGGTTGCTTCTGAAATATAATTTGTCATGCTGCTCTTGCCGTGCCGTGCGTCTTCCGTACAGATACCTTGCTTTTTCTAATCCCAATTGCTTTGTTTTGCACCGGCTGCGGGACTCTAAAGTACTCACACCGTACACAGCGGCGATAATCACGAGGCAGGGAAGTGCCGTTTGACTACTTTCCCACATTACTTTTACCGATCGCTGCAATGACAAAGACGCGTTCGGTCTTCTGTCTACAAAACTATCATGCCAATTGGGGCTGGGGCATCGCCAACAGGGGCATCCTTGGGACAGGGTGGCTCGTTGCCCCCTGGGATTCTGCGTTGTCTTCCCTCCTCCCCCCCCCCCCCCCTCCATCCGGTACTAGCAATAGTCCTTTTGTTATTCTGGTCTGGGCTCCCAAATCAAAGATCTTGCCAATAGGCGCAATTTCGCCCACCCTCGCCCCTGCACCTCTCAGCATTTGCTAGCCGCTAGTATCGAATTCTGACGACACGCTTGGCTTCGGATATAAGTCTTGTGCCATGACATCGTACGGTACGACTAGATTGTCAGATAGCATGCCTGCATAGTGCAAAGCCATTTGATATTGCATTAGCATACTAGTATTAACTGCTGGCACGGACCATGGAGTTCGGAAAGGTCAAACGTTTGATGATAAGCATGCAACGTCACGCATCATCCAAACATTAATAGTCACACCTGGCTCATTTTCCTTGGTGTGTTTAATCCGCCCCGTACATCCCAGGTGTTCCACCAATTGTCGCCGCCTGGCATTACTTTTGATCTCCTCTATCTCATTGATCCGAACATCGCATCAGGCATATTCAAGTGGCGTGTAACAGCTGTGGCCATTCCACAGAAGTCCTTATATTAGCGTGTCGCGTGACAGTTGGCTATATCTCGCGTAAAATTCCCAAGGAGATCCGCCGAAGCAGATGGCACTTTGTGCACTTCTGTGGCTCGCACAGCATGGCTGTGTAGCTGCGGAACCTACACCAAAATAGAAACCACATTCTACCATATTAGACACAACGAATTTTTATTGTTTCGAGTCCTAAAAACACGTATTGCACATTGCCACTCCAAAGAAATGGCACGGTGTCGCCGGTACTAATGTGGTCAGAAACAATTCATGGCTATTGAACAGCGCGTTTCATATTTAGAGTCGGCATATGTAAGGTGACCTAGCATCCTTTTTTGCTGATGTGGTTCCGCGTCTTGGGTATATTAAAACGATCAAGAACAACGACGAATAGTTTGGACAGCTGTTTCTAGAAGCACCAACCGACGTGCAGGGGAATGACGAATTACTTGTTTCGGTAATCTGATCTTGCAATTTTTTCTTCCAGAATATGCAAAATTGACCAACTGATAAACATGCCTATTTTTCATAATGATGAATTACTTGTTTTATTTATCTGGCCTAGCATACGAAAATTGGTTTACCAGAACGTGTAAAATTAATCGCCTGGCAATTAATACAAGGCAGCGAGCACACTAAGGGCAGTTCAGAGGTTAATTCAGAGAAGAACCGGCGACAGCTTTTAGCCTCGTCCCAGGTGCTGCATTGTTTATGCGTAAGTAAGGCTTCCGGACGACAGTTAACGTGCCGGAGCGATCCCAACATATTCTAGCACCCCGCAAACAGCAGTCAGGTTGCACGGTCCGACGCATAGCTCTGCAATGCTGGCGGCGCTGCAGGAGCACTGGGCGGCAAGAGACAGACCCTCTGAGCGGCTGTCGCGGCGCTGCCTGTGTTGCGCCTGCATTCGTTTCTGTGTTCAGAGAGCGTCCCAGGAGGAGCCGCCGCTGCACGCCGCGGCTGGGTAGCCTCGGCGTGCGGAGCGCGCGGAACAGAGACCGCCCATGTGCGGACGCCGGCAATGGTAAACTCGCCTCGTTCCGTGGGGATGGTCGGCCACCGGTAGCACCCCAGTAGCATTCGGAAAAGCGCGTGCCCGCGCCCGGGTATGAGCAGTGCCGCGCGGACGGAACATTTTACCACGTCACGCTGCCAAAGTTGGCCGAAATCAAATCAACCGGAAAACTTCAAGGCGTGTTATGTGTGCGGGAGTATTGTGACTGGTGAGGGCGAAGTTGTGAGAAAAAAGTTACAACGGGCGTTGAATTAAACATTGGTCATTAAAATGGAAAAGGTGTAACGTAGCTAAAATCAGTGTTCATCTAAACCACTACGCCCGGATATCATAAGGCAGCTGTGTCATCATAAGGCGCCCGGATATTCCAGCAGTCATGTTTTGAAGAATCCTTAAATGCTGTATTTCCTTCAGACCTCAGAAAAAGCCTGAACACATTGACAAACGAAACTAACGAGGGCGTAATATGCCTTGCAGACAGGTACAAAAATAATAAAACACGCACTTGAACTGAAGCAGCGTAACGTCCGCTGTAAAGTGACCAATAAGCGCACAGCAGCAGGCTAATTCGCCTCAGAGCTCCAGCGTCGATCCGTTTCCCGAGCGACGCTGCTAGATCCGACCACTTACTGCGCTGTCCCCGAGGCTGTTGCCTCCCGCGGCTAATCGGATGCCGGGGGGGGGGGGGGGGGGAAGGGGCGGGGCTATCATCCCCGGGGGAACGGCCGGGCGGCACGCTCGCCGAGTGACCTAATTATCTGGGCCGCCGGCCCGGTCCAGGTGGCCACTGGCAGCGGTCGGCCGGCTGACGGTCAGCCAGGCCGGACCAAGGGCGCCGGCGCTTGCTGCGGTCACCGCGCCGCGGCACACCGGCGTCGCCAGCCATGGACCGTCAACGGCGTTCTTCAGTTCACGGCCAGGATTTGGAAAGTACGTAGAATCTCTGGGACGACTTGGGAAGTGCGTAGAATCTCTGGGACGACTTGGGAAGTGCGTGGAATCTTGGGGATGACTTGGGAAGTGCGTGGAATCTTGGGGGCGACTTGGGAAGTGCGTGGTTTATTCCGGACTGGGTTTAGATATTGGCTCTTTGCCATAACGCATGTTGTTCGGCGCTTGAGGTCAGAGACGGGTGGCACCCGCTATCCGCTGTGGGAAGATGTGGGTTCTTGTGGGTAGGCGTCATGAAAAGGCTTTGTTATATCCCACGATAAACTCTAAATCATCACAGCTCTTTTTCAAGTCAAAACACTCAAGTATGTGCTTTAGGTTCGGTACCTCGCCAGCAAAATTTGATTTGCAAGAATGTAATTGACAGATCAAAGTATTGCAAACATAGGCAGCATGATATCGAAAACCAATTTCAGCATTTTACATTTGCATGCATCCAAGGCAGGACCGGGTCTGTTCAGGTCGGGTCGGGTCAGGTCGGGCCAGGTCGGGTCGGGTCGCATCGGGTCGGGTCGGATCAGGTCGAGTCGGGTGGAAGCGAGACGTTCGAGTCAGGAGAGCCAATCTTGCTTGGCATTTCTTAAAGTTTGTTTATTAGCTGTGAATAACTTGTGACAGTGAGTCGTTTTGTTTGCCAAATATCACTCTCACGAGGATAAAAGGGGAGGATGTTTTCTCAAGCTAATAAGACTGACAATAAAGAGCTGAAGATCCAATACCATGGTAACAATATCAAGTAGGCTTCGGAACAGCCTATGATCTGTGTTTCACTAACATCATTGATCCACCGCACACATTACTATTTCGATGGGTTTAATGCATGCAATCATTACGGTTGTTACATTTCGAAAGCTGCATGGATTAGATCGGTCCTCCACCTACTTATCATCGCTGAGCGGTCGGAGCTACTGGTTTGCCTGAAGTCATTCTCTATAAGCAAGAGCACGATTGCCCTGGGGTCGCGCTGAAGCAGGACTAATAGCTGACCTGAAGTCCCAGGGTTAGCAACTGACCCGACGTCGTGGCCGGCACATGACTCACGACTGTCCTGGAGTCGGTGCCGACATACGATTCATGACTGGCTTGGAGTCGTGGCCGATTCATGACTCACGATTGTCCTGGAGTCGGGGCTGACTTATGACTCACGACTGTCCTGGAATCGGTGCCGACACATGACTCACGACTGACCTGGGGTCGTGATTAACTCATGAATCACGATTGTCCTTGAATTGGTGCCGTCGTGTGACTTACGACTGACCTGGGGTCGGCGCTGGCACATGACTCACGACTGTTCTGGAATCGGTGCCGACACGTGACTCACGACTGACCTGGAGTCGGGGCTGACGCAGGTCTTGCCGACGCTGAAGACCGAGTGTTTGCGGGTCGCGCCGCGCTCGCTGAGCCACATCTCCTGCAGGCTGACCCGGCCCGAGCTCTCCACCAGGCCCGGCGTCGAGTTGCACCGGCCCAGGGTCATGCCGTTCACCGTCGGCAGCGGGTGCAGCATCTTGGCTGCAACAGGGACGCAAGCGCTGCAATTCACCGCAGAAGAGGTCCAAGCGCTCGCTCGGGTGGCGTCGTGGGTCCCATGCGTCAGGTCAGGCGCGTGCGTCGTCTGCCAGATGCGATATTAGTCAGTAGTATTCCGAGTATCGATGGTGGTGGCCAGTGGTCGGCGAGTGCAGTGTTGCTCTCCGCCCTGTCCCTTCTGGCTATTTGCTCGAATCCCACCTGTGTGCGATTGGTAGTAATGGTTCTTGTGCGAAAGTTTGCGAGCAAAAACTCTCACCTGGCCGCCTCACATTAGCGCATGATGGGCGTGACACGTGCTGGAAATCACTGCGAGCGATTCTCTGTTGCAGGAGAGCGACACCGGGGACCAAGCGCCAGTTAGCGCAATCGCCAATCGTGTTTGCCGTCCACTCAGGGCGAGCAAGAGCGACCGCTCGCGTCCCAAATTAGACGCTAAGCGTGGGCAAAAACTACAGCAAAAGGGCACCGACTCGCCGGCGGTGCTGGAGCGTCGCGCGCAGCGTGATCCACCTTAGGCGTGGCGTCAATCCGGGGTTGTCCTGGGACTTGCTATTGGGCAAAAATTCCCTTGTGACATGTCGCTTCCTTTTTTTAATTAAAAAAAACAAATCTATTCCGAATGGTTTCCATGGGTGACTGGGTTCATAGTGCCTGCTAAGCATAGCTTGTTGCGTGCACCGTGAACCCACCACCCAAGTCGCACCGCCCATCTCAACGGATAATTTTGCCTCCGCCCTTGCGCCAGACAGGAATGCGGAGGGTTTTGCGTGCCGCACAATGCTGCGACCGACACGGCCGCCACGGGCCTGGGTTGACCCTTTTTGGCCAGTTGCCAGCTCACCTTTTTCATTTCAGTCGGGCCAGTGCGCCCGCTCTGGGATTCGTACCCAGTGCCGCTGGATTACGAGTCCAGCATCTTTCCCCTAGACCACAGTGGCGGTCTTTTGGACCACAGTTCCTGCTAAAGGACCTGTGACGTCAAACATGGCGCCATCGGTGTCCGCTATTTGTGAATTGTGTCGACCACTGCTCGTTCTCACGGAACCTGCGGTTGTGCATGCGCAATCGCTGGGAGGGGGGGGGGGGGGATAGAGAGGAAATCACAAACACGTTCCCCAACGTAAAATTATCACACGGGAAAAACTGTGTTTTGCAATTCTCCATTTTTGAACATAAATGCCCACCTTAAATGAAAGACATTACATTTTCGCCCACATCCTTTCAACCGCTAGTTCTACTTTTCTTATAGTGCAATATAGTTTTCTTATAGGCCGGTAGTGCAAACTGGTCGATGAATAGTGCGCAGTGGTGATACTGAGGTCAAGTTAGCAATTTTGGCCACATTCTATAATAAGCACCTTAGACTGACGAGCTGTTGGCTAAGCCACACATTTCTGCGCTATTTTAGGCTTGTTGCTTCTTCCGGCAGCACTGTACATTAGCATTGCACAAGGTCGTTTTCAGCCGCTGAGGCCCTGGCGTTTGTAGACCACCCTTAAGTATGTTAACTGGGATGTCAAATGACTCCCCAGTCGCCTTCATGCCTCCCCGATAGTGGCGTTTGGCCCGCCCAGGAAAATCAACGCGATGCACACGAGTCACTGGGGAACGGGGTAATTCAATCAGTGGTAAGGATAAAAGCCGGGCAGATAACTTGCGCGGCAGGAGAAACAACTGGATGATGTGACAAACGGAACATTTGCATATTTCCAAAAGTTTTAGTCTATTGGAGAGGAAAGCGTCTTCCCCCGGGTATTGGACTTGCCTCCCAGTGAAAGTTCATCGAGATTTGTCCCCGATATTTGCGAGCGGGTTTATTGCGTTGCACTCATAACTAAGTGGCTAGATCTGCCCCTGCGGAGGTATTTTTCATGCAAGTTTTGTCATAGCATCTGCCCAAAAATGTCACGTTGGGCTGTCCGCATATATCTTGATAATAATGGTCACTCACAATAGGGCTGCGACGGTGCAGAATGACGGGACCGCATCAAGTGGGGATACTATTGGATACCATACTGGTGTCTCTCTGTGGCTGGCGATGTCTGTCCCTATCTTTGTGCGGTATTGTACGGTGGCACCAGTTCCGAACGTAGAGCTGGTCCCTTCTCTGGAGACATTGGTCGTGCTCGCACTTGGTTCCGCGCGCGGAGGTGGTGCCCGCCCTGCTCCCTGTTGCGTGTCCGCTGTGCGGTGTTCCTCAGCGCGGTGTCCCCACGCCGCTTCCCAGTTTTCTAGATGGGATGGTGGTGGCCATGTCTAGCTCTCAGCGCGGTGCGGGGCCTAACCTTATCCCTGTCCCTAAGCCTGCTTCTGCTTGTGATCCTGTCCCTGCCTGGTGATGCATACTCCTCTTCCCAGCGGTGGGCGTGGTGCTGGCGTTGCTCGTCCCTGCTGGCGGTCGGGCTGGCTGTTTCCGTCCCTGTTTGCCTCGGCCAGCGCCGCGGCCGCACGCCCGGCCGTGTTTACCACGGCGTGGCGCGGCGCCGCCCCTCCGCCCAGCGTTACAGCTGGTAGCGCCTCGCTCTCGCTGCGAGTGGCTGCTGCGGCGGCTCGGCCCGTGTTTACTTTGTCGCCGGAGTCAATACTGGTTGGATCATTACTGCCGTCCGACGAATATTACCAGGCGGCGCCGGCAAACAGTGGCGCTAAATGACCTCATTATCCGGCGGCCTCTGCGGGCGGCGCGACGCCTGAGCGCCGGCGGCGCCGGCACACCGCTTCCCGCCGCCGTCGGCCGCCAGCCGCCGCTTACCTCTGTCCAGCGGGCCTTTCTTGTTTTTCTCCAGACGCTTGGTAGCGATGGCTTCCAGACGCACGCGAGCTGCCGGGTACTCCTGGGAGGGAGGGCCGACGGCCACAACAGCCGGGCGTCAGCGCCAGCGGTCGACCGGTCGGCGGTCGGCGCCGCTCCTCGACCGCCACCGACCCAGTTGCGAGCAAATAATTTCGACGGGCTGAAAGGTTGCCTACGCTCTATTTATGACATGGCTTCTTGGGGAGAGTGTCGTGTAGAAAATGGCGACGTTAGTCATATTTCAGAGTGGGGTTAAACACGCTAAGGCGGCTGAGTATCCGACACGGAGAAAGCCTTTCTCAGTCGAGAAAACCCGTCCAGGGCAGAAGACTGCCTTCAATGTTCGCGATCGATTTCCTAAAACCATCAGCACAATAGCAAAGATCACTTGTGACGACAAAACAGGGCGTTACCTTGAGCACATCCCACATGTCCTTCTTGGTCAGAACGAACAGATCGCTGTAGCCCACCGACCGCACGGACGCCGTGCGTCGGTTGCCTGCGACGGAGGACGTAAGGTCAGGCTGAGAGCGAACACTGCTACAACATCGACACGCCTCAACCTGAGCCCTGGAGGAGGCGGCGCCCCCCCCCCCCTCCTCCCCCCCCCCGGCGCGGCGTGTCATTAATGTGTTCCGGCCCATTGTGTGCGCCCACATGTTCGATCTATGCGTGCTGGCCACAGCGCACAAACACTACGCACAAAAGAGCAGAGACAATCTACCGGCCGTCTGCAGCTCTCTGGCGAGGCTCACGTTTCCTGTGTGACTAACATGACGCGCTGCTGTGACGCTCAGAAAAGGCCGTAAACCACTGGAAGCTCGGCGGCTGGCCTGGCGGCACCACACATGAGTGACTAGCCGCAGCATAGCGCGCACGTCTTGTGCTCACACATGCGTGACTAGCCACAGTATGGCACGCACGCCCTGTGCTCACAAATGAGTGACTAGCTACATCATGGTGCGCACATATTTCGCTCACACATGCGTGACTAGCCACAGCATGGCGCGCACGATTGTGCTCACACATGCGTGACTAGCTGCAGCATGGCGCGTACTTCCTGTATACTGCGTTGTCTTATTTTGTTGTAGCTGTACCTTGTAAACAGAAGGTATTCCATATCAGTTGGGAGCCCTTATGCTGAAAATAATTGACGTTAAGTATGCCAAAAGGTTAACCAGCGCTATCCAGTAAGCATTTACATTGGTTTTGTCTTTGCCAAAAATCAACGACAAAACCATGGCGTGTCAAACTGAGAAACAGCCGGCTGGTGTTGCAGCACTGCACGCGTGAGTCGCCACAGGCAAGCCGCTCGTTTTCATAATCAGTTCTCATCTCTTTGAATACCAGTTTTTCGTTTTACGCAGGTTTGTGTATTCTTGAAGTTGCGGCAAAGCTCATTTTGTTGTATGACCAAAAGTAATTCCGTCCTTTGCGTGTTTGTGGACGCTGGCACAGCCAAACTAACGCTGCCTACGGCCGCTTGGGGCCTATTATCCGACCTCACTCCATTTAAAGATAGATTATATACTGCGCCTCAGTGAATTATTATATTTAACTACTTACTGTGGTCTACTTACACTGTGGTCTTGAAGTCAAATGTCCAGGTAACACAATGCACAGAAATTGACACGAGTCAGAGTTCAGCACACTCCAATTGCAGTTGATGATTAATGTTAGTATAGAAACCTGCGGGAGTGAGTACACAGGTCATGATCTCGGCGCTGGCATGCATGTGCATAGTTTCTGGTTGTTTGACTCATATTTGATTGTCTCGTTCCATGCTGTAGAGTTATTGAGAGCGCTCGGCAGACGTCTACATCAGCGTCAGCATATGCTGCCGCACGTTGTTGGTGTTTTATATCCGCAAATTTATATTACGGGCGGGCGCACTTCACCCATTGGCTATCCAGGGAAACGTGTCAGCTGGAATGACGGCGTTACGAAGAGCTGAGTATTTAGGTGGGCAGAGGTGTGCGAAAAACAAATCCTGACCATAGGAAAATATTCAAACGTCAAGTAGAATCGGACCATGCCGCGAGGCTGACCGTAATGCGAGCGGCGCAATCGGCTTCACCGGCCGTCGGAGTGCCCCGGCCGAGTTATGTTGTAATGACTTCGATGGAGCTATCGTTTCATGTACCAAAAAATAAAACCAGTTCAATCTATATATGAACTGCGATCCTTTAACCCGCTCAGATAAGGATTAGATGTGATTGCCCCGTTGATCGGAGTTCATCTGCCTCCAGATCGTCGGGCTGTGTGGGACTAAGACCAGCCATCAGTAATACGCGAATGCGCTGCCCTGTATGTCATGATGTAATCGAAGTCTGCTGTGAGTTAAGCTACATTTATATGAAGTTTTTGAAATAATTGTACTATATTATATACCTTAAAAGTAAATTATTGAATTATAAAAAACATTATATTAACTAAAGTATGTTATGATGTCATTTAAGCCACTTTTTGTTGCAAGCATTATCATGTCTTGAAAACCATATGCGCTCATTCCTGAATTCTGCAGTTCTTCGCGGTGAGCTTGGTACGACCCATGAAGAAAAGAACATCATGCATAAGCCTAAGGTTGCATTTAGACGACACTACATAAGCTACTTGATTAAAGAATATGTCGCGACTGGCGTCGCACTAGGTGCACAAACGAAATCAGCTCTAAATATATAGCCAATAGTTATTTCAAAAGTCGCCAAGATTCATGTAGAGATTAACGCCCCACCCTTTCGGCCATTGCAGAACTTTGTAGTTTCGGGTTTTCTCCAAGCCATATCGAGCCATATTTTTCTGTTTTCATGGCTGCCCACATAGCCAGCAATCTTAAATAGAGCGTTGTCAATCCAGGCAATAATTTTTTATGACAAATGAATACACTAGGCATCTTCTCATCATGTACTGGTAGCAAAAATAGCGACGACTGATTGATGTCACTACCACCAAACTGACAAGCCGGTATATACCAAAGCATTTTTCGTGGCAGTATATTGTGACGTTATTTCTCTTCGTGATGTAGCTTGGGGCTTCTGGACTATATTTATCTTTTATAGATGCTATCCGAAGTGCCCCAATTCGCAGTAATGCAACGTTCACTTTGGACGGAAACACGTATCACATCTAGTCTTAAAATAACATTATGCTGTATTGTATAAGACAATCAGGCCGATCTATTGAGAGGATATCAAAGTATGTTGCTTCGACCATTCCCCCATTTGGCAAAACATTGCACAAAACTGACAAGATCAGTATGGTAAGCTTTGCCAATATCTGTAATACCTGTTCAATGGTGTCACTTCACCAATATCCACTGGCATTTCGAGGATCAGGTATATTTAGTATCAGAGCATCAGAGCTATACAGCTGAAAAGCTATGAGCTCAAGGCCTTTTTGACTTGTGTCAGGTAGGGTATTAGCCGTTTGCAGGAATTTGCAAACATGCAGCTATGATGCATGACTAACATCTTTTGCCACTAATAAAACGTACGTTGTTGAATGCTGTCATTCGGTTTGAGAGTAATGCCATTCAATTTTCAGCATACACTTGCAGCACGGCAGACAACATTCATGCAAACTTGACCTGTTTGTCAAAAGGAAGTTCAGATCAGAGTTTGGTCGGTTTGTATCTGTCTCAAAAAGAATGACAGATGGCTACACTTGGAAATATATGTATGGCGGCAATTATATATATATATATATATATATATATATATATATATATATATGTACATCCGGCTATCTCCATACTTTTTCCTGGCGATGCAAGACCATAGCCTATTTGCGATGTCATCGTTTTCCAACCATGTTCAAAACGCGGAAGCTTCTAGTGAATACAAAGAGAGTCATTTTATCAGAGAAGGGTCGACAAGCGATCTTGGAATAGTGCAGATCCGAAAACATGATTTGGGGCTACCCTTACTTGATGGACACATTGGCACAGCATCCCATGAGCTGTTTTGTCGAAACTGGGTTCCATCTCTGAGCATCTTATACTTAAAATACAATCCAAAACAGAACTAAAGACCTCAAAGCATAATATTAAACCATTTTTGGACATTTTGGACATAAACCAAACATGGACATTTTTCAACGGACGAGTGTCGTTAAACGGGCGTAAGTCTGCCAATGCGGTGCAGGTGACCTCTTTCACTCAGACTCATACACTCGAATATTCTCCGCAACGAGAGCGCTAGAGGTAGCAAGCTGGTCAAACATTGACCGCGAACATCGTGTAAATAATTCAGAAGTGTCGCCACAATCTCAGGATAAGCCGCAACATGCTTGAAGTTCAGGCTCAACGACGTGCATTGGTGGTGAATCATTGAAAGCATGATGCAGTGCTGTCGGTTCGAGTTTAAAGCGTTTTCGGGGCTTTTTATGTATATATTTTAATGCATGGGTTCAAATTGAAATAAGGCAAGGTTCTGGGTGCAAAGGCCTGTCCATGAATGGCTTGGCCCCATGTTCTTGCAAGTGTTACTGAGGGCACAAGGATAGCTTTCCTGGACCAGTTCGGGAGGGCGACCAAGCGAGTGCTACATAACGGCAGAAATCATCCCCCAAAACAAGACCCAAAGCAGGGAGTTCCGCTGGTTTGTCCTGTCCGCTTCTTATTCAAAGCAGAGATGAGTGTGATGGGTGTAGGCTCCCAACTTTCTAAGGGTAGAGTTGGGGGAGGGTTGTAACTGCCTACCACGAAAGCGCTCCTCGCTGAAATGAAGTTATCCCCCAAATGAACGAGAGTATGCAAATACCTACATGAGCGCGATGAGGGAGCGTATCGCACCATCAAGTCTTTCTCAGATGGATGTAGTCTGTCCCGCCCGACCGTCATGCGTGACGGTACAGCATAAGCTGTCACGCGATCGCACGCGTTCCGCCCGCGCGGCTGGCGGGCGTAGAACCCGGAATATAGTACATGGGACTGAGGACCGAGATGCGTACGCCGCTTGTCACCAAAGGCCCAGGAAGATTTTCGACTTAAAAAGCGTGTTCCGTTTGGAAAAAGACGAATACCTATGCAAAAAGGTTCAAAGAGGAAGTTTCTAACCCAACAACTCTTTAATTGGCGGTTGTTTTGCCTTCTTGTAAAAGACAAAAGCAACACTATATTTTTTGATGACTTAGAGTCTTTTCTTATGAAATGGGGTAGAACTTTCACGACTCATTCGTAGCTTACGTATCGTGCTGACGCTGCAAAATCATTTTGATTTACCCTCCATGTTCACCTCGGTAGAAGTAGGGAGTATATGGCTTATGTTTGCAGGTTGGCATGGAAGTCGTTTCACACCTAGGTATCATAGAATGCATCGGCTCCTTAGGTCACTTTGCCGCTGCAAACCCAGACCTATGTCACTGTGCTGATGGGCAGGACTCAAGCTGTCACAACGCGTTTTCTCGCAAATGCATACCGGGAGTCGACTTACACTCAGTATCGCGCAACAATTTCTTAGCGTCCCATAGCAGTTTGGCAGCCAACAATATCACAACAAAAATTTGATCACGTCATACAGAGCCGAGCCCGGGATGCCGGAGATAAGTACGCTTACGAGCAGCTACTGGAGACTGGAGATCAAGGAAATGTATATCGCACAGGGAGGGAGTTGCGTAACCGGCTGGTAACGCTGTTCAGCGGCGGATTCACTTGCAGGTTTCCCTGAATATCCAATGTTATCCACGAATCTCATCCAATCCCATAAGCCCAGCAGTAACCCATTTAATGGCAAGAAAATACGCTGTAAAAGCCAGCCCTGCCAGGCATATTGGAATATGGCCCTAATCTACAGCCGGATCCTCCTCGCATTTCGATATCAGCATTAAAGTAGCGTAAGCCAGCGAGCCAAGATGATGAAAGCTTGGAAGAAGACGTGTGTCGTCTTGCCTCAGTGCCCTAGCTTAAGGACGCGTAGGAGCCGTCTGAAGGAAGCATTTATTATATTCGGTACTATGCCTTTGTGACCCATTATACAACGGTCACGATTTCCGGCTTGTTCATGGCTGCATCGCGTCTATGGCGATTGGTACATTTGAACCAAAACATTTCCTGGTATCCTCTGCCAGATGCAACTAACCGGGAGAAATCGCTCCTGCACTCGATCAGCAGGCGTTAGAACAACCGAAGCCAGTCCTTAAGCTGGAAGCACGAAGATTGCTCATTTAATGTTAGCATGGAGGCCTTTCTGCACCCGTGGCAACAAAGCAGGCATTGGTTTTAACATGTAAACACGAGCTCACACGTCATGACCGCATTTTTAAGACTCGCTCCCGCTTCATATCCCCTCGCCAGGCACCCCTGCCTGTACAAACAAAACTCTGCACCAGAGCTGCGCGTACCGCCATACCGACACCTGAGCAGGGCGTGTCACCGAACAACTGCTGCGTAGCGACGGCAGACGTCCAAATACGTCCAGCAAACGTCCGAGAATGTTCAGTGAACATCCGGGAACTGTTCAACCCTCAGCGAACGCCCAGAATTCCAAGAACGTCCGAACGTCCGATACCATCCCAACACCCGACAGCGCCCAGTGAAAGCCCGGAACATCCAGACGACATCTGAGGAAGTCCAGTGAAAACCCGAGAACGTCCAGTGAAAACCCGAGAACGTCCGGTGAAAACCTGAGAACGTCCAGTGAAAACCCGAGAACGCCCAGTGAAAACCCGAGAACGTCCAGTGAAAACCCGAGAACGTCCAGTGAAAACCTGAGAACGTCCAGTGAAAACCCGAGAACGCCCAGTGAAAACCCGAGAACGCCCAGTGAACCTCCGATGAGCACCAAGTGAA
The DNA here is from genome assembly GCF_011947565.3 of Pollicipes pollicipes. Taxonomy (NCBI): domain Eukaryota; kingdom Metazoa; phylum Arthropoda; class Thecostraca; order Pollicipedomorpha; family Pollicipedidae; genus Pollicipes; species Pollicipes pollicipes. The sequence continues at coordinate 2,864,559 of NW_023596461.1, forward strand.
GATCGGAAAAATCGCGTTGGACGTGCCGCGCGCGTACTCACCGGCAGTGCCCATGTTGAGGATGGAGATCTCTCCGAAGTAGGAGCCGGCCTTGAGCGTGGCCAGCACCTGCTTGCCGTCGTCGCCGACCACCTGCAGCCGACCCTTGTTGACGATGTACATGTCCTTGCCCACCTCGCCTGAGAAGCACCGGCCGTGCGTCAGCGCGGGAAGAAGCTGCCGGGACCCCTGTCACGTCTGGAGACGGCCTGTCCCGGACGTGCGGCAGTTGGTCGCCGCCGCACCTGCCGTCATCGCGTACGGCTTGCTCTTCAGCAGGAAATCCGGGGAGGTGCCTTCTCAGTGGTCCATCAGTATCCGGCCATGGCGTCGTTGCTCAAAGGGTATCATGGCTGGATATTTTCATACTTTTGATAGGACATGTTAGCCCGATTGTTTCCGAGTTCTGACAAAGGGACATGGCAATTGCCTAGGAGTGATTGTTAAATCTTGTTGCACCCATCGCCAGGGACTGTCAGAGGAGTCTCACTTTCAAACGCAACGCACCAAACTTGTTCCAATTTCTCATTTAATTGAAGAGCTTATTTCCATCAAGAACCTTCGATGCAAGCCTAGTTATAAAAGGTGTTAGACGTAGTTGGTGAATGGCTAGAAAAAAGCACAACACAACTTATGGCTATGTGAAAAGCACATCACACTATCGTGCGAGGAAACAAGATTAAAAAGCCTTAGACCTATAGAGTTTATACGCTCCATCGTTTATGCCTCTTACGTATATAAGGGTGTAATGGTTCAGCACCGTTTCCGAGTTAAGTTCAAAGCTATTGTGCGTAATCTGGAAACAATAGTGTCATCAGACGCGGTATTTTCCGGGTCGTACTCTCCGTTTCAAGCATCGATTGATGCCAAATTAATGGAACAGTATGCACTTGAAAAGGAAAGTCCCGTCAGTTGGTTACTGCATCAACGAATCCGTCATTCGACTGAGACAATGGTCGGGCGGCTCTGAACGTTGTCACGCTTTTCGACACCACTAGAACTTCTAGCATACGATGGATCCGCGTCATCGATATCCTTCTTCACGGACAATGACACCAAGTACCATTTATCTACGCCCTGTTTTCACCTTCAGCTCATCGTACCATTCCTATTGCGTTTGTTGGAAAACACAAACTGCGACGAGCTATAAAGCAGACTGAAGCAGAAACAGCCCTTTCTTTGGAAAGTGAAAAGATCATCTGCCATACGCCCGACATCCCGTTTCAAATCAACACCATGCAATACCGACGTGTGTACTCGCCGCGCCGTTGTCATCTCTCTCCCGCTGGTCGTCTGGCTCGTCCGCCCTGCTAGGGGAAAAACATTGCCCAGCCATGCCCGCCACTTTCCCCAGGCCGCTGCAGGGCGACGGGAGGGTTTAGATTCCCGGCAAGTAGATTTCAGCGCTTTGAGGGCAATTTACAGCATTAATTTTTCACGGTGGCGGCTGAATGGAGCGGCGCCGCTGTGGCTGCACGTCAAGCGGGCGTTCAGTGATGGGCGGCGGGCGGGCGGGCGGCCGGGCGCCGGCAGGAGGCTGGCAGGCGGCCCGGCGGCCGGTCCCGGCAGGAGGCTGGCGGGCGGCCGGGCGCCGGTCCGGTCCCGGCAGGAGGCTGGCAGGCGCCGGACGCCGGTCCGGTCCCGGCAGGAAGCGGCGCCGGAGCGTCACGGCCGGCCCGGTCCCCAGCACGGATCGGGCGCGCCGGCTGACGCTGGACGTCTGGAGCCAGGACGGCCGCCGCGGCCGTGACGGTCGGATACGCCCGCCGCTCGGTCGAGGTGCTGTCACGCCTGTGGGCTTGGAGTACCCGGTCTTGCGGATACTGCGTGGCGCTCTGGGCAGCGTCGCGCGGAGGAGCGTTATAACGCATCACTTGGATGTAGTAGGGATCAACCAGCTCAACATTCCCCAGTCCAGAACAGGACGGCCGTCCTACTAAGGACCGCAGTCGAGTGCCCTTGACTGGCCTTAAACGGGAGCCGAGCTGGCACCTGTGACGTCGTCTGACCCCGACTGACCTCCGTCAGTTGTGACCTGGCACGACCGGTGCTGGAGAGGGCCGGCACGGGCAGCTGACCTCTGCTGGCGCCGCCCCGGCCGCGGGGGTTGCACGACGCCCCCCCCCCCCCCCCCCCCCCCCCCCCCCCCGGCCGGTGTCGATCGATGGGACGGCTCGGCGCGCGACCGGCGCATCCCAGCCGGAGGTCGGCCCACGCCACGAGCGCCGCCCAAAAGTCACGCCGGACCACCGGCCCCCGCCCGCAGCCGGGGGCTCGTGGAGTGTCCGGCTGCAGATTTGTGACGGTACAGGTGGATATTTTTTGACGGTCCGGCTGGCTGTTTGCTGATCGTTCTGCTAGAGACTCGCAGACTCTCCGGCTGAGATCTTGACGGGTACCTGGCTAAAAGCCAGCTGATAACCGCATCGCCGCTATGGGCTGCTCCAGTTAGTTGCCAGTGTGCCATTCGACTGTCTGTTGGCTGTTTTTTCTCCGTTCGTGAGGCTGCTGCTGACTGGCCGCGTAGAGTCCGCTGACATTCAAGCTGGAGGTACGCCGATTTTCAGTTATTAAATTCATCCAATGCGTGGCGGCGTGCCTTCTAATGCTCGGTCGTGGAATCCTGAGCTGATTGCGGCTCAAACCTATTTTCACTCGCGCTTGCTCCTACCTCCTCTGCTACATGCCACAGTTTCAAATATGCCTTTCCGGCCGCAAAGCCTTCGAAGAAGACGAATGGAGCGCTTGCCTGCACCTATCACCACCTATCATGTAACATTTATCCGTCGCTAGTGATTGCTCCAACCGTTAACCAGGGTACAACTAAGTTTCTGAAATAATTTCCGAACCGTTCCGAATAGGTCAATTCTATCCGAGCGTCTGGGATAGCTTCCAGACCGTTCCTGAAAGATTAACACAGGTTTTCATTACCTGTCTGATGGTCACTTTTGGCAAATTCAGGTCAAACCGCTACTTACAAAGTTAGGTCATGTGGTGTGATGACATTAGTAAATACTTGCAATAAATGCGACTGTAAATAAAAATACGACGATACAACTATTTAGAGTTCTAACGTAGGAACTTGAGTTTAAGCTTTTTGTTCTGAATGCCCTGATATAGTCCTTTAAATGGATTGGCGCGCAAGTCATGGTAATTTACTCTACCCGATTTCACGTCAGGTCACCCGCAAAGCTCATGAGTGATTCTGGTGTCATCTTATGAAGTGGAACAAAAGTTATTTATGCGACCATATGTGGTAAATCCCCGATAAACTAACGGAACAACCTGAAATATTAATTTTCAAACCAATAAGTACTAACTAGATCACCAAAGGTCACTGGGTAAGTTACTCGGAAAATGCAGGCAATTAATTACCCGTGGGCAGACATGAACATGATTTTGCTTGGCCTAATCTGAATTGAGCTTCGGTTTTATGTAGCACTATGGCACGGCTCTGACATGTAAGATGACGCCCATCCACATACTGGCAGCTGTAAAATCAGAGAACGATTACCGTGAGCAACGGAGCGACCAAAAGGTGTGGGAAATAGCTATTTTACGTCATCCGTAACGTCATTGTCATCGTTTGTTATGGCGGAAGGCTTCCTTCTGTTTATCCTTATGACGGCAGGCTGACAAGTTTCTGGGGTGACATTGAATAGTTAGCTGATCGTCAGCGATAGCCGTTTTCAGTTTTCCCATCCGACGATGAATTGGACCCTGTGGTAGCAGCGCCTAGATGACTTACCCAGAAGCTCGCGGATGCCGGAAAACTCCGAGCGGAACCGGGTTAGAAGAGAAAGAGAGAGAGAGAGAGAGAGAGAGAGAGAGAGAGAGAGAGAGAGAGAGAGAGAGAGAGAGAGAGAGAGAGAGAGAGAGAGAGAGAGAGAGAGAGAGAGAGAGAGAGAGTGTGTGTGAGAGAGAGAGAGTGAGAGCGAGAAATATATATATATATACAGGTCACGTCACATTGGCCCGCCTCTTGGGGCCAGCCGACGTCTGCCGTTGTTCTCCACCTGCGCACCGGCCGTGACCAGTGGCGGTACTCGTTCTCAGGTCAGCTTTGGCTGGCGGCAGGTGCTCGCTGGTGATTGTGTTCACACCACCCAGGTGAGATCGTCGAATCAAATGATTCAACTGGTACAAACCACAGCTGAGATCTGAGCCCCAAAGACCATGTGTCTTGCCTCAGGCTGGCTCCCCGTCGCCTGGTCATTGTTGTTACATGATCTCTCTCTCTCTCTCTCTCTCTCTCTCTCTCTCTCTCTCTCTCTCTCTCTCTCTCTCTCTCTCTCTCCTCTTCTCTCTCTCTCTCTCCTCTCTCTCTCTCTCTCTCTCTCTCTCTCTCTCTCTCTCTCTCTCTCTCTCTTCCTCTCCCTCTCTCTCTCTCTCTCTCTCTCTCTCTCTCTCTCTCTCTCTCTGCCCAAAATAACCTGGGCAGTCGGCACACCCTTAAACACCAATAATATACATTTCCTCTTCCACTCTCGTCTCATTCCGTCCTTCTCTTTTTCTCTCCTCGCCCCTCTCTCCTTCCGTCGCTTCGTGATTTTACTCTGCTCGTACGTAAAAGGACTTCAGAGGCAAGAGAGGCGAGAAGACACACGCCCTTAATGAACTATTGCCGGGAAGTGTTTTATGAGCTATGCTACATCGGCCGGCTGCCTCCATTTGCATAACTTCCCGCCACATGAGTACAGAATAAAGCAGCTGAAGACACACTTGAATGAATTCGAAGTGAAAAGTGCGCTGCTCTGCAAAAAGTCAGAGTTTCAGAAGGTAGTGGAAAACATCATAATAATGCCGAACCATTCGTCGCACATCTCAGCCACACGACAGAACAACAGCGGCTTGGTGTGCGCTCAGTTTAGCAGTCGTGCTCGGTCAGTGTTGTTGGGATGTGACTACATGGGAGACCTGTATTCGGTGAAAATCTTCTGTGAACCGACCCAGCTCTAATCTCGCCAACGCCCGTGTTCGGTGAGCGGGATACACATGTGCTCCCGGTGAGCGGGAGCACATGTGTCTCCACTTGCAAGGTACGGCCCCACTTGAGACCTTAATGCATCCAACAATGCCAGGGACAGCACTTCATTCGGTGCTGATAGCTACAGACGATCAGCTCATCACAGAGGAGATAACATCTCCTTTCTAAGATGAGCTCCCACGATGTCAGCACATCATGCAAGGATTGACGCCGTGATGTGGAGATCTTGTGGCGTTCGCAGTGTCATGCTTCAGTAAGGTTTGCCAGCAATTTTCTGAGCGTGAGGCCCTGCACATGATGATGTGCTGTTATTTCAAGTCCAATGGGAAAAGATCTAGGGCATATCTGGCCGCAAGATTGCATAACACCAAAGGATGACACCAAAGGGCAGACAAGTCGATGCGACCCTGAGCGATGATTTGAACTTCAAGCAAGTCCCTCTTTCCCATACATTTTGGTTTATGCAAGGTGTCGTCTCCTGACAATCCAATAAATGTTCTCGTTTAGCATGTGTATTGCGTAAGCACTGACATTGTCACCCAAAACGTCCAAACTATTGCATACCATTGTTCCAGCTTGGTTATGACCAAATGGTACCGGCGACTTCATTTGTGTGTTGCATTGAAAAGGCATGACATTATTGACGACAATTAACCTTAAACCTTCTCAGTCAAGGAAAGGCGACGAAGTAGTTAGTGGGGAACGACCCCCGTCATGATATGCCTTGACCAGACCGGGTCTGACTCGCGCTGCGTGTCAAAACCGGGCCACCGCGCCAACGGGACGGCTAAGTTGGCCGGACTTGTCGGGCGTTTGCCATGCTCGTCGGGCCTGGCTTATTCTCTCTGCTTTTAGTTCTGTATTTATCTATTTCATCGCTTCTGTTGCTTATTTTATGTATTATGGTTTATGCATCACATCGCTGCTATATGGGATCATTTGTTCCAATAACAACACGAAACCACTCCACTGAAGCTGATGGGCGCTTCATGCAGCAGATATCACTTTGATTAATTCCACCGCTAACCATGCGGACCGCAAACACACCTTTTCTAACCACGCTTTACATAACCCCTTGGCGCTGTGCCACTCTTAAATAACCAGAGCGCTTCGCAGCACTACACGGTCATATACGATGTACGTACAACGACCGTACAACGAATCCCTCCTTGGTTGTGTTCCCACGGCCAGACTGATAGAAATACGGCAGGTGGCACCCCACGAGCGCGCATTTCAGTCCCTTACCTTTCCTGCATATATAGTCGCCAGGAGAGAAGAGAACCGGTCGGAGACGGAGCACCAGCTCGCAAAGGAATCCCGCCTCGGTGTTCTGGAATATCTCCACTCTCTTCAGGGTGTCCAGATGCACGTGGATGGCTATCTCCGCTTTTAGCTTATCTGTGAGGAACAGGTGGTACGTCACCGCGCATGCGCCAGCAGAAGTCCGTTCGGAAGCCGAGTCTCGCTCAGTGGTCACCTAACACTCATAACTCGTCACACACTGCAATCGATGGCATCGACTTTGCGTTCCCCAGTGATTCTAAATGCAGGTGTGCGTTCTGTGGGCGTCACTAACCACTATATTGTCAAACTGGCGTAACACCGCTGTGGTGGTACGGAAATGAGTGGTCACGCTGTTCAGCCTGGGACAGAATTAGAACGCAATCTTTAGCTTGATTACAAGGCTGAAGCTAAAACACTTCATTCTAATCTCAGGTTTATAAATAGATCCGAATTATCTCTGCCTTATCAACGATAACACGCTGTGAGATTTGCATATATGATCGGGCTCCTCCCAACTTATCTCGCGTTAGTACATAGCTGCCAGAGATATCAGTGCACTTCGATTAGTCTGAACGTGATATTTCAACAATGTTTAAATGAATAAACATAGATATGTAGGGGGTTGCAGTAGCGCAGTGACTAAGCTGCCCGGCAAGGAAACCAGAGGCGTGCAGTTCGATCCCCCGCGATATTCAATGACCTTCCTGCCAGGGTGAGAGGCCGTCGACGCCACAAGGTCTCAGCAGCTGAGTGTATCGTAAAGCTCAAGTGACAGCGGCTCGCATTCAGTTGGGATGAGGGGCTGTAGTCCCACATTGGAGAGTAAAGTGGGCCAAATTGGAACAGCAGCCCGTTCTTTCCTAGCAATTTGGATTCACATGCTATTGTTGGAGAGATGAACGAAAGCTTTCGCATTTACGACGCCAATTAGCAACGTGGGACAGGCACTGACACCAGTTGGTTCAACAGTCATCTGGAGGTCACACACACACCAGGTGCGGCATCGGGACTGCCACGGAAATCTCGCTCTCATGCTCCGTTCCGCACACTGCTGGAGTCTACCAGGGCACATTGTGCGGCCATGGGCCGTTCCCCCCTGCTTTTTTCGATGAGGTATATCTCCGTGCTCTTGTGACTGCACGACGTCTGCCTTGACGTGTGACTGCACTGCGTGACTGCGATGCGTAACACGTCCGCCCTCTCATCACCAGGATGGGAAGGCATTGGCTAGACTCCCGGGCTGGTTGTCTTTCCACTCTAGGAAATTAACACCGATACAACCCAATTAATGGCCTTTAGTTCAACAAGCATGCTGACTGGATTCCCCGAGGTCAACATCACATTTGGCTCGTCTGTTTCCACTGAGAGTAGCACTGATACAAACCTGGGACTAGTTCTGGATAGGCGCTTGATTGTCGATTCATGCACTGACCGGGTTATAGAATTTATACAGCGATGCTTCTAGCTTTTTACAGGAGGCATCGAAGTCCTTTTTTGTCCACAATTCGCTACTGCATTTCTATTTACGAGAGCTCCACGGCCCATTGCAACAGCCTGGAGCCAGAACGAGCGCGGACGCCCGCTTCTGTCGTCTCCTATCAGCACAAGACAAGCTCCCACGGTTCACCGCAGCGGCTCAGAGTCAGAGCGAGCGCAGCTACTCGGAGGCTGCGCCGCAGAGCACCTGAAGCTGCCAAATGACACCTGATTATCATGGCATGCTACTGCAATGCCTTTAAACCAGACTGGAAAAACGAATGCTGAGCGTATAGGCGCCGAGGTGTAGATCATATTTTGCTCGTGTGAGTTATGTGATGGAACACGTGTGCCACGGTATTGACTTGCAGCATTATGTGCCAACGTCCGTGACTGCTGCCCAGCTGGGTGTTTTGTCTTAATGCCGTCAAACAATTTGTAACAGCCGTGCTTTCGCGGTTAAGTCGTGCAAACGAATGTCAAATGTCGTTTCGATCTCGCTGTGTGTCAGCTTTTGGCACCTTACCTGGTAAACAGCTGACGGACTTTTCTTCGTCCGAGCTCTTCTGAGTAAGCCAGAGATAGTCGAACCACTTGATCACCTTGTTTTGCAGATGACTTGGCACTCTTCGCATTCGCATGTATGTCTTCACCGCGTCAAGTTTTGCTGAAACCAAAACAGATGCCGTCAGAATTTCAATGAGACATTTTTAGGTTATATTTAGTGGTCACTTTTTCTGCACACGAGGGACACCAGGTGGTCACTTTTTCTGCGTATGAGATGAAAAGCAAGATTCTTTGAATTCCTTTCAAGCGCCAGATCAGCATTAACACGCGTTCGGGTGGAGGGTCAAATTGACCCCTCCCGAAGGTTTTTCCAGAATGGTTTCTGAACGGCGCGGCGTAGCCGCGCCAAACCTTACTGTATAGAAAATTGAATAGCGGATCGTTCGGTATAAAAAATTTAGATGTACCATGTAAGGTCGCTGACCTATGGTAGGTCAAAGTCAGGCCATGGTTTCAGCGAAGGCAACTTTTAGGGAATCCTTCAAACTGATCCAACAACGGAGTGTTACACGCAGCCATATATCTCTGAGGTGCTTTCTTAGGCAACGCAACAGTTGAATGAGCAAAGGTCAGGTACGAAGGTCACGCCAAGGTCAAAACCAATCTGTTTTGCTACTCTAGGGATTGCTGTATGGGATAGTCTCTGGTGCTCATTTCAAATCTATTGATAGCAGAAACCAAATTTTACATCTTTCATGGACTTCTTAGAAATCAGAATAGATCACTGACACAAAATGACCCAGGTCAGCATTTTTTTAGGAGCATTCTGCCTACCGTAATCTTTGTCGCTTAGTCAAATGCAAAACTCAAAGCAATCTTGTACGATTTTGGTCAGCTTGACCTTCAAAAGGTCAAACAAGGTCACTTACTTTAAATGAGCATGTGACCTTTTGCTAAGAAATGGTCATCTAAGTTCTGGGGGCACTAAAGAGACCAACCGGGAACTTGACCTTGTTTGACCTCTTTGACCCAAAAGTCATAATCTAGGCACCTGAAACGTTGACGTAAGTGAGTTCACGTACAGGTCAACACATCCTGTAAATTTGGTGTCTCTAGCTTTCTTAGTTCCCGAGATCTTAGGGGCTTTAAAATGACCCCCACCCCCACCCGACCAAAGGGTGTCTAGCCAGCCACCCGGGCGCGTGTTAAGATGTAAATGAAGTTGTATTTCAATACTCAGAAACTGAAAACACAAGAAATGGAGACAAAGCGAGGGTATAGCATCAGCTGTGTTTGCGCCAACCATCCTTGCTGCCCGAAGCCAGCCTGCGTAACTCAACACTTGGAGGCTGACCTAAAAGGCAGGCGACAAACGACACAGACACAGTTAGGCTCAAAAAGGAAATTCCCTTCCATTGACAGAAATAATTAGCGGAGCACACCAATGGAGTGAGGATGTGTGTGGATTCACGTGCGAATGGGCGTTATTGCCGTCGACGGTCAAGGGACACCCAGACGCGAGTTATAGCTCAGTTCAGCAATTTTACATTCACAGGGCTTAATAAGCTCTTAAAGGAAGTGATTCATATTTGTGGGGTTTTGAACAGAAACGCCGTCATTCAAATCCTGCCATCTCATTGACCATGCGATTTTCAAGTCGAAATAGAATGCTATCATAAAGTTATTCACATCTGATGTCCGTGAGCACGCCTTCTAAATATAGTGGATGTCAATTGGTCATCAAGTAATGTTGAGTTTTGTGCTACATGATACACGAAGTTGGATATGATTGCTGGTTATTACGGAAATAAGACTTGTAAAAGAATAACATAAGAAAAGCATCATGTCCACGTACACGAATGCAAGCGAACACAGGAAACTTGCGGATATATATTTAAGAACACCACGAGAAAGGGCCAAAACGCGAGCACAGAACGATATTTCGCTTAGCAAACACATCCAGCACCGCCCCTTCCATCTCCCGGCAAGTGAAGTACAAGTGAGTGCTAGGATGTCAGTTTCGCACGGCTAGTTTGGCAGTACCTCGACCCCCTACACTCTTTCCATGACGCAATCAAACGATGACGCATTGAGGAGGATATTTGCCCAATACAGAAATTGTGTTGTCTAGACCATATTTTTCACTTAAAAGATGCCAATTGTGATAGCCGAGCTGATTCCAACATATCCCATGTTTCCTTAAACACCTTCAAACGTGGGGCATTGCCAGTAACAATGCTGCGGGAGGGCGCAATACCAGTAAGGGCAACCAGAAATGGCAGGACGAGAACCATGTGAACGTTTTGGAGAACCAAGTGCTGGAGGGCTTCCTGAGTAGAAGGCGATGGAAGTACGTGCCAAGGTTTTTACAGATAGTAAAGCCATTGTAGTGTAACATAACTTTAAACCCAAGCCAGAGGCTCTTCCACGAATCAAAGGTTCAAGAGGCATCGATTTCCTGTGATGTGCTTTTCTGTGCGCAATTGGCGTAACGTAAAATTCTGCCAAGTTTGGGGTATTAACCCTTGCGTACCCTGTGACGAAGCGTAAGCTTCGAGCAGCGACTTAAACAGTGCCCGGCGTTAATGACAGAGTGCCTTGGACCACACACGTCATGCCAGCGGTCTGGAGTTTCTGTGCGACCACAACCCTGCGCATGCCGTCGTCGTCATGACAGTTTCTAGACCGAAGGAAATATAAACGGAATACCGTCTGTGGCTGGACACCAGATCAATATACGATAACTGAATGAATCTCCAAGTCGCGCGGGTAATTCGTGCCTACTGGCGCCAGAAGCAGTACATCACTGCTGCTTACCATAGCGTCATTCTGACTGCGAGCTACTTACTGCGGTTAAGCCTGACATGGACAACAACTGAAAGGAGAGCGTGCATTGCGTAGTTTAAATGTCTTTCTATTGAGGCGGATCGTTTGCCTTTTGCACAGCCTTTTCAACGCAGACCAAATATTTGAACAAAATAGCATGTTTCAATGCTGTGTGAGTGGTAGAGACTGTATGCTGTATAAAGGCACAAATCACAAATACAACGCTTCCTAAGTTCTTTTCCCTACGCATTCATATTTATCTTAACTTTGCATCTTATCTGTAGCTCCCCAAGATTTTAGCGCTTGAGCAGCATGATACAGAAGACCAGACAGCCGGAATGAAAGTGGTTCCCGCCCTGGTTCGGACCTAACGCTCACTAAGTGGTGGAATATCCAGACCGATGGCCACGTTAGAGCTTCAATGGCCCATCATTTGCATATTCCAGCAAGGACTTTGTGGTGTGGAGGCGATCGTTACGGATTAGTTGTGTTTAACGCGATCAAAACAGGAAATCGAGCTACTGCAAATGACGGTTAAATGAATTAGTTTGTCTGATCAGATTCATAAACAGCGCATAAACAGCCTGATCAACACTCATTTGCTTCATGCTCGTTATGACTGAAACTGGCAGGAGGTGAACTTGACGAGATGAGGGTTGGCTCGATGTTGACTTCGGATACACCAGCTTGAGCTCGTTCTCACCAACGTTTTCCAAACCCATCCACCACACTTTCACACACCAGCCTTGGAGATGGGCTGAGCCCACCCACCCCACGCACACATCAACCATCATCTGACATCAACACACGTCTGAGCCCACCGGCCCCACACACCCACCAGCCTTGGAGATGGGCTGAGCCCACCCGCCTCACACACCCACCAGCCTTGGAGATGGGCCGAGCCCACCCATCCCACACACCCACCAGTCTTGGAGGTGGGCAGAGCCCACCCACCCCACACACCCACCAGCCTTGGAGATGGGCTGAACCCATCCGCTTCACCCCTTTAAGCTAAAACCGAAAGTTAGCAAAAGTAGAGTGCTCACAAACACACATACGCTCAATCCAGGCCTATGAAACTATAAGCCAGCATCGTATTAAGTATTTTGCGTTGAAGGTGATGCAGGGGGGGCACAAAGCAAGTATTTTAGTGAAAGCCCAGCTTAGCGAGCCGCAGGGTCACGAATGCTGTATAACGCCATCGTGTTCTCGATTTACGTATTTTTCCTGTCTACCCTGAAGTATGCGCGCACGTATTAATTCACGGGATGAATTGGATGAGCGTAGTGGGTGGCGCATCCCCTGGGGTAATACAGGAATACACCTGCCCTAAGAGCTTGTTTTAGGGCAGAGATGTTCAAAGTGCGGAAATCTTGCTGCAGTCTTTAGAAAAGCTAGAGCCTTATAAGGAATATGGCGCTCACCAGCCTCTGCTTGCGTATGTGACAGTGCGGCCACAATCCTGACCGATATTTGGTGAGAAACGATGACTGACCTGAAGTTGCGAGGCGGAAGCGTTCTTGCCGTTTATATCGTAAACCTTCATTCATCTATTGCGCATTATTGTTTGAGCTGAAAAGTTATGTTCTAGTGTCGTAAGCGACTGCTAAGTCATATCCGATGCACCATCGGGTCGGCCCGGTTGCCAAGACTGTGCTCGTCTGACTCATGTACCCCCGGTAGCAGCCAGTGTCGTCCACCGTCATCATACTTTTTTCATTCATCAGCTAAGATGCTGGATCATGCTTGCTTAGTGCGTACCGTAAATTGGCAATTCGTCTCACCCTAGTTTACTTTGGCATAAGGGTGCTTGCCTATCATGCCTGCAGCAACTTTTGTGGAAAGTGAAAAGACGCTTTCGTGCCAAAGGGTGTCTGGCAAGTGAAAGGCACACGTATGGCTACTGTAGTTATACGAAACAAGAAATATTAAGTACGTAGAAGAAGCAATTAATTTCGCACTGAACATGGAACTTACCTAGTCATGGCATAACCTTTACCGTTATTCTTTGCTGTAGTGATATGCTTCTATGATGTCCGTCTTTTTGCGTCAAATCCGCAAGATGCAATGGGTCTGCAGCACAGCCGACAGGCAGCCGAGTTCTGGGCTATATTGGCAGCTATCTGAGCTTGAGCCAATACACTTTTGGTCTGCTATAACCCAGCAGACGAACGTGTGGTGGGTAGGTATGCCATTTGCAGAAGCCGCCGAATGGGAGTCGCAGGGCCCTATTCAAAGGCAACATCAAGCGATCCCTTCATTAAGCTGTGGCGAGATACGACGTGCATCAATCACCGGCCATGATGTTTTATGCGGCCATCCTGCGCGTTGGCCGCTATTTGGCTGATCGGCAGAGCTGGAAAGACCCAATGCCACCCGTTTCCCTGTGCACTGATGACCCTGAACATAACGCGTTGAAAGAATCCCTTTAGCCTCTGCGATAGCTATAATGTCTCGTCAGTCAGGTCATCCCAAAGCATCCAAAAGGCTTGGTGTAGTCGGGTCTTGGAGCCGACGACAGGCATTTTCCCGCGATCGGTCGGACAATGTCTGAAAAGGGTCACATCTTTGGTCAGAAATTCAGCCCAAAATGCTGCATCGGATACCGCCCATCCATCCTGTTGGGATGGCGAATGAGTGCGATCAATGTTGTTTCTGAGGTTCATCTAGAAGTCTGTGCGCGCAAACGGTACCGGCTTGCCTTGCGTGATCCCGGCGGCGTGAGGTCCGGGCAGAAAGAACGTCCTCCAGATCATGCTGCGCCGCGAGCAGGTCAACAGCATGGCCGAAATATGCATAAAGGGCCCTGGGGCTGAGCGGCAACACGCGGGTGGGTGATAGCCCGGTACAGGAGCATCACTGCCGGCGGGGGACTCATGATCCATCTCCCGATGCATGACCGAGACATGGTCATGATTTCTAACCAGGCCAAGGAGTGTGACACGCTTTCCCTGCCACGTTCAACTGTGGCCCTGTTGAGTGGTCCGCGAATGAGGTGCCTTCATCGCCATAATACACGCGATAGATGTTAGCTGATGCTGAGATTGACTTTTCCGTGTGTGGCGTAGTCAAGCAGGAACAAATGTACGTGCATTCTAAAAGTAGGAATTGTCCGTGTCACCATTCGGCATGCGCCACTAAACATGGATGAAAGACAAACATTCGTTTCTTATGCATGATACTGAGGATATCCTCGTCTATAGTCGGTATCTAACGGCTGTTGAAGACCAGTAAGGGCTCGGACAGGTAATCACAACTCCTCTGGCATTCAGACTGGGCAATCTAACCTGTTAGTTGTCATCGACTAACTGAAGAGGCTAACTGAAAGAAATAAACACCTTTCTGAGACTGCCACTCGCCAGACTGGTTGGATGTACTCGCAGTACCAAAACATCGCCTTTTTCCTCGTTTGTCTCATCGCTTTCATGTTTTGCTTTGCTACATTCCGTATTGTTACATTTCTTAAAGATGTGGCAGACCTCAATTTAATAATCGGCACTAGCCTTATTAATAACTTTGTTCCCAATCGCCGAATTTGACCAATGTGGATGATTTTTCAACCCACACCGGATCCTACCACTCCCTACTTCACTCAGCTGGTAAAGTTATCACTTTCCAGAATGTGTTTACAGCTTCTCCTGAGTTTTCCTTTGCTTGAGGCGTATGGGTTTCAATCGATCGAGTGCAATGAAGCGTGCATATGGTAATTTTCGCACCGGCTACGTTGAACTAAGTCCATCAGTACAGTTCGTGTCAAATTAAACGAATTTATTACCAACGAATTTTTCTGTCTAAAGTAACCCGTCAACCATTGCCGCTGTCTTGTTCCAAACACAGATTGGCGCGTGACATTCCATGTACCGTGCGGCCATCATTGCGCATCAGCTTCAGCACGGGCGGGCAGATCGCGTCCTTATTCCCTGCGCAGCGCCCAGCAATATACACCGCACCGATTGTCACACCGCCGCACTGTATGTGTCATGACACGTGACGCGCCGTATTGGGACAGCCGGCTATCTCTCGGTTCATGCTGCGGCAAACCCGGCCGATAACGCGTCCGGGTGGCCGCGTGCCGCCCGCCCGTACCGAGAAGCTGGCGGCGGCGGGGGCTTCCGGTGGAGCCCGCAAAAATCCGCCTCACCCAAAGCGGACGGAACGCTAATCAGACATGAAGCCGCACGGGGCGCACATACGTGCAACCGTCGGATGCCACCATACGTGAATGGATGAAGTCGGCGTTTGTTTCAGCTAATTTAAAAGTCTGATAGCGAGACAAACTGGCTTCTTAAGGTCAACCAAAGCACCGACAATGCGCCAAAGCATTATTTCTGGCAGTGCTCGTCGGTTTATGCGGGAATGCTTGAACAGATAAACGGCAAAGAGCGACGAAAGAAACTAGCATTTTTCAGAGACTGCAACACCGGGCAGTGATTTCAGATGTTGCAGACACCAATGAAAACTAGCATTTTTGTCTGTTTTGATTTTAAAACACTTCAAATAAGCTGATTTCAACTTTCGAAAGATGGTAGGTGCCAAAGACCTCACTATCACCGAAATAAGGACTCACTTTGATTACAGGGACATGCCCAAACTGCGCAGTGCTCAATGGGTGGCGAAATTTAGCATGCCATCTCAAGCAGAGGGTCTCATTAAATCAGAAGGCCTTATTGCCTTAGTTAAACATCTCGAGCCTTTTCAAACAAGCTCATTTCCCTCACGAAAATCAGCCGGCATTCTAAGACTCAAACCTGATTCGCCAAAGCCCACTGCCTCCCCAGCTTCACAAATGGCCGGAGCTGACCAGCTGGATCCAGCACCGCTCCAGTGACGGGGCGGCGCTGGACGGCGCCAGCAGCCTGGCGCGGCCGGGCACCGTGCGCCCGACAGCGGCGTCGAGCCCCGTGACGCTCCGTGGGCAGACCGGCCGGTGCGCGAGACGCTACCGACGCGGCGTTTCCGTCTTGGATCGTGGCCAGGCCGGCTCCGGCCGACGCAGGCGAGCCCCCGCCCCCTCCCCGGGACAGGAGGCGGGGCTGAGCTGCGGTACCGGCCGGCCCGCTCCGGCGGAGAGTGAGTCGACCTCCGGGCCGGCTTCGTCCGCGGTACGGGTAAAGTAGGTGTGAGGTTGGTGTCACGCCAACCAGATACTGTTTCAGGACAGGTAGCCATGGGTTGTCAGTAGAAACGTCACGTGTCCTCGGCCGTTAGCTTTAAGGCTTATCATTAGTAGGCGTTGGTGGCACTGTCGTCTACGTAAGTGTCCCAGTCACTTAGAGTCACCGTGTCTAGGTCCGAATGATGAAAGTCAATGAAATAGTGCCGATTAACAATATTGATATGTTTTCGGCGAATGAGATGAGGGTGAGAGGAGCAAGAGTTTCGTGATAATGTTTGATATGTTTATTCGTGATATGTTTCGTGATAATGTTTGAAGAAGAAAAAACGTCGGGAAGGGCATGAATTCACCGAGAGGATCAGGAGACAATGCTGCCGGAAAAAGTATACGAATAGAAAACACACCTTTCAAAAAAGCGAAATATGGCTGTCGCTTGAGACCCGTAGTTCAGAGCGTTAGCGGTGCAATAAGTGACAATACAAGGCTGGGCTTTCGAAAACCGATGCTTTCCGCGATCACAACTTGAAAACCTGAACATTCGAATTCTGAAAGTACGAACATCCCCGGCTATGTAACGGCGAAATCTGGTCTTAACATTTGCATCATTTGCCGCAATATTCAGTCTTCGGTCTCCGCGTCATGTGATTCCACTAGCGAATTTGGAAGACTTTTATTGCTATTCTGGTGCAGAGCCCGGTATTTCTGGTGCCCGTCCCATTTCGCCGGAACGCAAACTCTGCTGCTACACAGCCGGCTGCGGGGACCACTGGAGCGTGCATACCAAACACGCAGCACCGAGGCGAACCAGCGCGACGCCTTCATCTGGCCTATGACGAGTGAGCAGTACCAGGGATGTGGCAGTACCAGGGATGTGGCAGTACCAGGGATGTGTGGTGTCTCACGTAGATGAAATCAAAACACGAGCAAATGGAGCCATACACCTTCGGAAACCAAATACGTGCGTAGTCAGCCTTGGTTATTTGCGACGTGTTTGGCAGTTTGGCAGGCAAAGGTGATCACTATTTTCCCAGGCCACTTTACAGATAGCGAAGCTTGAAGATCGTCCGCCAGTTGCATGTCGCAAATTTAACGTTCCCAAAGAAAGTGAAATTGCTAATTGAAGATTTGGCCATCTTGTAATGTTGAAGGACAAACGAACGTCTCGAAAAGGCTTACTTATGGGATAATCCAAACACAAAAAACATACAAAAAGACACAAATGTCGCTTCTTAATGAAAACTGCATGAAACTGCAGTCAGAATCAACAAAGACATAGCTTCCAAGGACTATGACAGGCCAGATCAAGCCGGATCGCTCTAGAGGATATTTTTGTTGTAGTTAAGATAACCACTGGGAAATGAAATACTCTACACGATGAAATATTCTACCCACGGGTCACCCTTAGTAAAAGAGGAGCAACTCGATTGGACGGACCCTTCTTCAAGGATTTGCATGACAAGCATTGGGGATTTTGAAGCTCTGGACATTTGGCATTGTACGCTTGGAGCGACATAGACCCCAGTGTCTTTTGAAATCCCGAGAGGACTGGTGACAGCCACTCTCAAACTTCAAAATAGGAAGCCTGTTCCGACGACACCTCGCGGGCACCTCCGCATTTCTTCCGATCGATGAGCTTTATTACGGCTTCCACGAAAACAGTCGTAACTCTCACAGCTACTGGCGAGTGCCAGCTGTGTCTTATTATTTGTCAGGCAGAGAAAGGGCTCGTTTGGGTTTGGGCGTCGGTATAACTTTGGCAGCAACGTATCCAATGGATAGCACGCAATTGCAAAAGAGACCACTTGGCATTCATATTTTTGGCTCAATACCCAGATCTGATTACAAATCTGGACATTTTGATCAGCTAATTAGATCGCAAAATACAAGACACATACGTGATGGACCAAAAACTTTTCCCATAGAGCTCGATCGGACCACTGATTCGAATAAGACAAGATGTAACTGTAAGTGTGTGCATGGTGAATACGTTCTATTATGACATCGACCTTTTAGCGACCGAAGCTTCGGTGCTGTAGCGTCGTTTATCTATTCAGCCATCGGGCGCCTCTCGAGCAGAATTGTGCTGAGTTAAATCACGCCGGTGATGCATTCCGGCTATTGTAGACAACAGTTTCACTTCGGAGAACCAAGAAGGCTGTCGTCGCTATTGACGAGTGGGACTTTAACAAGGAAACTAATTTGTGCGTTCGTGCCGGCACCCAATGGGGCTACATTTAACACTTTTGCTATTTGTTCGACAACCAATCAGTCTTGGGCAGGCCCCACCTGAGCCGACACTGGCTCCTCCTGGGTCCAGCTAGCGAAGAGACAGAATCTATTACTGGCGAGGTCGCTGCCCTGGCGCGTGTTGCTGCATACGCAGCCGCCGGACCGCCCCTGCAAGGTCCGGCGGCTGCGAAGAGCTTCTGAGCTTGCACTCGAGTTTCTTACGTTATCCGGATCAAATAAACAAGACGAGTTTGAAACTGTGATTTGCTTTATCCCTGCGCCAAGAGTCACCCGCCGTTGCGTCCGGGAACTTCACCCGTAGGCGAATGGCTACTGGGCGTTTCTTATGTTTTCTAACATTCTGCCTTCACGATGAGTCGATAGGTCTACCGTCTGCGTCTCATGGCGGCACGTGCGCGGTGGCTACCGTCTGGCGGTCCGCCCACCCCGACGCGCGTAAGCTGGCTTGACATTGCATGCAGAAGGAGCAATAGGACTGCTACACGTAAAATGTAGTCATGTGACCGGCCGTTTGCCCGAGCTCTGGCTTAGGGCTGTTTGCAATATGCAAGGTCCTTATTGTTTTTGTTTTGTTTTTTTGTTCGCACGGTAGGTCATCGTGCGGCTTGAAAGACATACATACACTTGGGCAGCCATCCCATGTTGAGGTATTCTATTCCAATGGGGTCGATCCACCCTCAACTTTTAAAACATGGCTGGCCAACTTTGAAGCAATTTGGTCTGCTCTCGTGTTTTTGCTCGAGGTGGCCATGGTCCTTTCGCTTTGCTCAGCGTTCCGTTCCCCGCGCATGAGAGGGCGAGAGAAAGAGAAAGAGAGAGAGAGAGAGAGAGAGAGAGAGAGAGAGAGAGAGAGAGAGAGAGAGAGAGAGAGAGAGAGAGAGAGAGAGAGAGAGAGAGAGAGAGAGAGAGAGGGAGAGAGAGAGAGAGAGAGAGAGGGGGGGGGAGAGAGCATGTTTGTTTGTTATATTTAATGTACGGCTTTACGTATGCAGCAACACGCGCCAGGGCAGCGACCTCGCCAGTAATAGATTCTGTCTCTTCGCTAGCTGGACCCAGGAGGAGCCAGTGTCGGCTCAGGTGGGGCCTGCCCAAGACTGATTGGTTGTCGAACAAATAGCAAAAGTGTTAAATGTAGCCCCATTGGGTGCCGGCACGAACGCATATATATATATATATATATATATATATATATATATATATATATATATATATATATGTATGTATATGTATGTGTAGTATATAAAACATACAAATATAATATATAACAAATATAACATGCATACAAGTTCTACTTGAGAAACTTGGTCCATTACTTTCGAAATGCTAATATATCTGTATCCACTGATTACGGCTCCCTGCATTATTAGCAGCAAGCATGGCAATTATTTAGATCCAGACCCACGTACATTTGAAGGCATCTGCATATCACACGCGTGATCGGATGTCAACTTCCTACAACATCAAACAGTGAACGAAATATAGCTTTACCCATTCTGGGATGGGTAAGGCACAAGGCGTATTCACAGCAACCCAGACGACAAAGATTCTGAGTCGTTGACGTCACTTACGACGTCATAGATATAGATTCTGAGCCATTTGGTGTTTGCAGCAGCCCGAATGACAAAGATTATACGTGACGTCACGTAGAAGCTTTGCCGGACGCGCAGAATCTTTTCCTCGACCCGACCCATTGAGAAAAAAATAGCGCAACAGATTCAATTATAAAGAGGTTAAGCTGCGTGCCTTGCAACAGTTGCGAGCGACGAAAATGTGTTTTGTGCGTTACAATGAACATAATTTGCAGTTTGCACTCTTAAGAGCACTCATAGCAACTGCAAACAAAAACATTGTGTCTTTTCATGCGCAGTGACTGTCACGACAGTTTTGGAAGATATAAACAAAAACAAACAAAAAAAACGACCTGCGCTGCGAACATACCCGCCAAAGATTTTATGTGACGTCACGTAGTATGGAGCATTCTTGGCACGTTGCAAATGCACCCATAAATTGGCTAAATGCAAAAGGGTTTCATAACCTGGGTCAGACCTCGACCATCTGGTGTCACAGCGGCATGGAATCAACACCATCTGTTGGTGGACACAAATGAGAATCTTGTCGGTAGAGTGAGCGATGATGTGTGCAATTTTTCTTGACGCAAACCATGGGTACGTCCGGTTTTTGGGATACGTGTTTATGCGTTGCCTAGAGTTTGGTGGTCGACAAAGCCAAAGACGTAAAACCAGTTACGCGGTGTAGGCAAATGTGTCGTCTGTAAACCACAAGACACCTCAACAACGCCCAGCCAATACAGCTGTGTAAATTTAAAGCTTTTGCACGTTTTACCAAACGCTGGTCGTTCACAAAAGTCACGCATCACGAAGTTATCGATTTCATAGACTACAAACACCGGGCATGACCAGGCCCAAGCTAGACGATGTTACAGCGATGACAGCCTGATCGTGCCATCGGCGAGCCTCCGAACAAAACACTGATATTCGAGCACTTGCGTGGCACCCCTAACATGCCTGTCTGCATTAGCCTCGGTTTTGGCATCATCTGCATGTTGCTTATTAACAATTTACATCTGCTGCCATCTCGCTCATCCCATGCCACCCAAGCCTACACGTTTGCTAAGCTCAGCTGTTAATAACCTGTCTATCATCGGGTATGCTATTTTAATAGCTGAAGCAATGGTTGAATAGCTGGCTCATTATAGGGCAAGGTTAGCTGTGCTGATCGTAAGTTAATCTTTACTGAGTACGCTCTGTTTTTGCGGCTGGCTCGTTGTCTTTATTCATGGCCATAATACATATTGACTGAAATGTCAATTCAGGCAGCAACATACACTCTGAACCGCGGATGTTTCTCAATTGAGCGTGCCTTTAACAAAACAAACCACCTAAAAATGGCCGAACATCTCAATTGCATAGAGCAGAGCTACATATGCCAGAAAAAGGAAATACTCTGCCGATGCCTTGCAGTCTCACAAATGGTAACTCATTGCTACACAGATAATGACATCTGCCAGCGGGAATCAGTTGATATTCGTTCACGATCCAGCCCAAAACAACCTTCGAGCTGACCACCGTTCACCTTTCCACACCAGCTTGAAGCGCCTCATCGCATGCAGACACCGTCTGGGCGGACCGCTCAGGCGGTGTGCTCACCTGGGAACACCGTCTGGGCAGACCGCTCAAGCGCTCACATTAGAACACCGTCTGAGTGGACCGTTCAGACGGTAAGCTCACCTGGGGACACCGCCTAGGCTTGGACGGTGTGCTCACCTGGGAACACCGTCTGGACGGACCGCTCGGGCGATGTATTCACCTGGGAACACTGTCTGGACGGACCGCTCCTGCAGTGTGCTCACCTTGGAACACCATCTGGGCGGACCGCTCAAGCGGTGTGCTCACCTTGGAACTCTTTACGTGCGGCACTGACGTTGGCCACGATATTGGCGACGTGTCCGAGCACGGCGGCGAACAGGAACATGCCGAACAGCAGCTGCGTCACGATGAAGAGGTAGTCGCCCTTGTTGACCGGCTGCGGCAGGTCGCCGATGGTGGTAAGCGCGCGCGTGCACCAGTACAGCGCCTGCAGGTGCTCCAGCACCACGTCGTCCTGGCTGGCATTGTGCGGCGGTGCGAACTCCCTCGAAAAGCCCTCGTTGAGGCAGATGATGTGGTAGAGGCAGGCGTTCCAGTGGAAGCACACCAACAAGTAGTGGATGAGCGAGACGGTTCGCCACACGTTCGGGTAGTTGGTATGCCGCTCTGTTCGGTCCATGAACGCCCAGAAACGGTAGATCTTCACGAGCCGAAAGCAGCGCAAGATCGAATTGTAACCTATTGACAAGTACAAGAAGTCCAACGGCAAAAGGCAGAGCGCGTCGATATAAAATGTGGTGGAGTTCATGTAGTGCGTGCGCAGCTTGACAGAGTCCGTCTGCAGCACACCGTCCTCGAGATACCCCGTGCGGAAGTGAAACGCGATGTCCAGCGCGTAGATGAGGTCCGACAAGTAGTCCAGAATGAACCACACCACCACGGTGTCGGGCTCGATTTCACGGAAAGCACATCGGTAGATGATCACCCAGAAGTTGTAGAGGAACGCCAGCGACACGACCATGCTCCAGTAGTAACAGAGCCGGCCGGCCGGGTCGAACACGAACGTCCACCGGCACCCGCCGCGTCCCTCTTCGCGCCGGTACCCGTCCAGCAGCTTGGTACGGATCTCCCTGCGGCGCGCCTCGCGCGTCTTGCGCGGGATGTCCAGCTCGGAGATCTGCGCCCGGTTGATGTACGAGCTGCTGAAGGAGTCGCGGCTGAAGCGCTTGCCGCCGCGCACGCTGAAACGGCTTGACACCAGCTCGATCAGCGACTGTTTGGAGCCCGAGCGACACTTGAGCGAGTCGACCGACGCCTTAGCGGCGGTGCCCGGGCTGGTGGCGTTGAGCCGCGTGCTGGACGAGCTCAGCCGCTCCTGCGCGCCCCGGGATGAGGTGATAATGCCTGCAACACGGAAGGATGGTCGGCTTTAGGGCACACATGTCCTCCGGCGAGGTCATGATGCCTACTACACATGTCCTCTGTCGAGGTCATGATGCCTGCCCACACAAGCCTTTTGGCAAGGTCATGATGCCTGCAAGACATGTCCTCCGTCTAGGTCATGATGCCTGCCACACAAGCCCTCTAGCAAGGTCATGATGCCTGCAACACATGTCCTCCGTCGAGGTCATGATGCCTGCAACACAAGTCCTCCGTCGAGGTCATGATGCCTGTCACACATGTCCTCCGTCGAGGTCATGATGGCTGTTACACATGTCCTCCGTCGAGGCCATGATGCCTGCAACACAAGTCCTCCGTCAAGGTCATGATGGCTGTTACACATGTCCTCCGTCGAGGTTATGATGGCTGTTACACATGTCCTCCGTCGAGGCCATGATGGCTGTCACACATGTCCTCCGTCGAGGTCATGATGGCTGTCACACATGTCCTCCGTCGAGGTCATGATGGCTGTCACACATGTCCTCCGTCGAGGTCATAATGGCTGTCACACATGTCCTCCGTCGAGGCCATGATGGCTGTCACACATGTCCTCCGTCCAGGTCATGATGGCCGTCACACATGTCCTCCGTCGAGGCCATGATGGCTGTCACACATGTCCTCCGTCGAGGCCATGATGGCTGTCACACATGTCCTCCGTCCAGGTCATGATGGCCGTCACACATGTCCTCCGTCGAGGCCATGATGGCTGCCACACATGTCCTCCGTCGAGGCCATGATGGCTGTCACACATGTCATCCGTCGAGGCCATGATGGCTTTCGCACATGTTCTCCGTCGAGGTCATGATGGCTGTTACACATGTCCTCCGTCGAGGTCATGATGGCTGTCACACATGTCCTCCGTCCAGGTCATGATGGCCGTCACACATGTCCTCCGTCGAGGCCATGATGGCTGTCACACATGTCCTCCGTCGAGGCCATGATGGCTGTCACACATGTCCTCCGTCCAGGTCATGATGGCCGTCACACATGTCCTCCGTCGAGGCCATGATGGCTGTCACACATGTCCTCCGTCGAGGCCATGATGGCTGTCACACATGTCATCCGTCGAGGCCATGATGGCTTTCGCACATGTTCTCCGTCGAGGTCATGATGGCTGTTACACATGTCCTCCGTCGAGGTCATGATGGCTGTCACACATGTCCTCCGTCGAGGTCATGATGGCTGTTACACATGTCCTCCGTCGAGGCCATGATGGCTGTCACACATGTCCTCCGTCGAGGCCATGATGGCTGTTACACATGTCCTCCGTCGAGGTCATGATGGCTGTTACACATGTCCTCCGTCGAGGTTATGATGGCTGTTACACATGTCCTCCGTCGAGGCCATGATGGCTGTCACACATGTCCTCCGTCGAGGTCATGATGGCTGTTACACATGTCCTCCGTCGAGGCCATGATGGCTGTCACACATGTCCTCCGTTGAGGTCATGATGGCTGTTACACATGTCCTCCGTCAAGGCCATGATGGCTGTCACACATGTCCTCCGTCGAGGTCATGATGGCTGCTACACATGTCGTCCGTCGAGGTCATGATGGCTGTCACACATGTCCTCCGTCGAGGTCATGATGGCTGTTACACATGTCCTCCGTCGAGGCCATTATGCCTGCAACACACGTCCTCCGTCGAGGTCATGATGGCTGCAGGGTAGGTATATTGCAACGGCCAGGTCGTGGGTGCACGTGCCCCACCGAGTCTGCAACACGTCGTGAGCGGTCAGCTATGAAGTTTTACATGTCTCGTGTCGAGGTGATCGTGTCTGCAGCACAGGGTGGTGGGTCAGATTTGGGGTACACATGTTCCGCGAGGAATAATTCATGATACCTATAATGCAGGGCGGCGTGTCATGTCCGAGGGTCCGTATGTCCCGCGACCATGCGGCGACGTCCGTGATGCAAGATAAGGTGCTTAAGCTCGGGATTTGCATACGATGTGAGCAAGACTTGTCCCACCTTGCCATCTGTGCGAGGCTTAAATGACATTAATATCCATAGCGTTTAACGCAACTTTTGGCTAAGTCCGTCTCAACATTTCCCACAAGTCTTACAACGGTGTAGTGGGACTATTTTCCACCGACATATGAAAATTCGCCTGCTTTGCATACGTATGCGATGATTCTTTTCTTAAATGCTCATCCCAAGCTAAGGGGTTCTCGCAAAATTTGGAAGTCTTCTTCAAGCATTTTCCTCTATAAAACTGGTCAGGCCCACACTTGATTCATGACTTTTAAGGGGGGAAATGAATTTTTTAACAAAGTAGATGGCAGATATCCCTATGAACAGCATGCTCCATTTCTCCGTGATGGTCTTGAGAAATTGTGATACACCATCTGATCAAAAGATGATTGGCAAAATACAGCATACATACACCTACACAGGAGTGTTATGATTGCTGGTTGTATGGTCTTACTGTACATTCATATGCATTGCAGAAACTATACTTTTTCCTTTTATAAAATCAAACATAAGTAAAGATCTAAAAACGGCGACAAAGCAATGGCCAGAAATAATGTGGATTATGGAAAGCTTTTCTACAGAACCCACCTCATCTTAGAATACATATGATGCGTTGGCTTCAGTAACAACATTGATTCAAACCGAATCAATGCTCAGGAAAATACTTTTTGCCTCAGTGATGCCTCTGTCAGGTTAAGGCAGCATCAGTGGTGAGTTAGTGAAGGGGGGATGAGAGTGCTGCCTCGATGATGTTTGAATGCCTGTAACGCACCTACAATCAGTTTGTGAAGAGAAGCAAGCCACAACGGGCCCGAGACCTATTCCACAAGGAGTCTTCCCGTCCACGAGCTGAGTCGCAAGGACACACATGGAGGATGGGGAGGGTGCAGGAGCTTCCAGCCTTCCCCAGCGAACGAGGGCTCGCGTCGCTCGGCACGCGCCTCGCCTCTGCAGCTCTCACCTGGCACCACCTTGGGCCCGTTGGCGGTGACGGAGCCGGAGCCGTAGCGCACTTGGCCCGGATCAGCGTTGGAGACGACGGCGATGTCATCGAGCTCCTCCTCGAGGCGCAGCTCCTGGCGCGAGCAGGGCGTATAGCGCACGGCTGCCTTGCTGCCGCCCTCGGAGCCGCGCTTCTGAGTGCGCGAGAACAGCTTGCGGCCCGACATGCCGCTGGCTCAAGGCATCCTGTGGCGGCGGGACGGGGTCAGTGGGCAGTGCGCGAGAACAGCTTGCGGCCCGACATGCCGCTGGCTCACGGCATCCTGCGGCGGCGGGGACGGGGTCAGTGGGCAGGCGATGACACAGACGCCAGTGCTGAGGCGTGTCACGGCTGATGCGGCAGCGGCAACGGGCTGGGGATTGACGAGGACGAGTTGGCACTGGCACGGACAATGATAAAGGTGGTGCCGATGCAAACACAGATGCCGATACCTGATACGTACGGCACGGCGGCTGCGATGGTGGGGATCAACGAGCAGGTCCTGATACAGCCACCAGGACTGATACATGGCACAGATGGCACGGCGACGGCATGGATAGGTATAAGCAACCAAATGCCGATGCAGATGACAGTCGCGGAAAGGATCGGCGGACACGTAGATGCTGATGCACCTGACACGGTGACTTTGGTCCAGGGACAGCGAGCCGGTATTTTTGCAAATACTGGTGTAGATACACGCGAGACTGCTGACGCGGCGACGCGGTGCCCTGGCTGCCGGTCACGGGTGGGATCTGGCACGGCCGTGGTCGACATTGCAGTAGCATGTACAAGGGTCAGTGGGCGAACTCCTACACAAAACACGGCAGCAGTAGGGGCATGGTCAACGGGGTGACGCTGGCTCAGATGGCAATGGGATAGCATGGGAGGGGAGGAAATTGTGGCTCATGGATATTGTGGCTCAGTTATCTTTTTCCAGGGTGGGTTGCTTATTTTTCTTAGCTGTAGGAGGCATTTTTACACTGAATGTACTAAATGACGTAAATGAAAATGAGACGAACATGACAGGTACGCTGATACATATTTCGCAACGCCCCTCTTAAACGTCAACATGGAAGAAGCCATTGGCACGTGTTGTAAGTGCAATTAAGAGAACTGAGTTTAAGCAGCAAGTGTCATGTTTAAGCGTTAAATCTTTAACCATAGCAAATATATAGTGTAGTTTGATGCCTGTGCAAATTTAATACAGCAATACCACCGTCACGTAAGTCGGACCGTGTACTACTCATCTTCCAGTGTGACCGAGCCATGACAAAGACGTTACAGAACCATCGCGGCGTCAACAGGTAAACCCCAGACAAAGAAACAAATAATACATGAGCGAAGTGTACTGCCATCTTTGATGTATTTAACTACATTGTTTTTTTCAGTAGTCACAATCAATTTAATGTGTGGCGCATTGGAGCAAACCCTCTGGAATGGATTGTGAGGCCAGCTTGGATATATATCCTGGGCAATCGTGCAGGGATATTCCAATCCTCCCGAACGCCAACTTCCAACGGCATGCACTTGGATATTATAAATACTCTCGGAGACAGTTATTTTTAGCAAGGGTTCGGTTTTACTTATGTTTCTAAAACTCTTTCAGATATAGATATAGAGACCTAAACACCACGGGCTGTGTGAGCTTTATTTGAATACACAGGTTGAGAAATGTCACTCAAGCGAACAACATTTCACCTCTGAGTTTGACCCAGATACCTTTTAATGATCATATCGTGGGTGTAAACTTATGACCAGCCATCCCGTGCCGGCTTCATCCTCTTTTCCCAGCTGCTAAATAACCCTCTTTACGAGTCACATATACGATTTTTCAGGGAAGCCCACACGTTTGTCTCGACACCTGTCAGATTCCGACCTTTATCAACTGAGCTGTGATTATTTACGTCCAGATACCGAGGCGGCGGGAGACTACAAGTTCTTGACAATAAATCTTTAGACCAATAGACAATAGAACATCGGAATCTTCAAAAGTGTTTTTTTTTTTAGCTTGCCGACTATTTGACATTAATCTCATGACTTTATTGGGAGAGCTGAATGACAAAAATTTTGTTTGGTATGTATTGTTTGTGAAACATTGCAATAATATGCGAGGAGTTTGTGTTGATGACTACGTTGTTTTCTCTCGATTTCGTGTTACATGGTCATTTTGCTTCATATTGTCATTTTTCACCTATGTGGGCTGCGAACGGGCGTACAAAAAATGAATGGTGTTGCCGGGTGCGACGACCATATGTGAACAATCTTAGAGACTTTTAAGATATACCTACATGCAAGCTTCATAACAACTAATTCACGTGAATGACAGCGTTCTTTGTCTCTTAGCAAACGATTGCTTACACAAAAATCACTCCATAAATTTCATACATGAATATGTATGACTTCCGTCGCGCACCACGACCTTGGAAACTATAGTATCTCATCTGGTGTCTAGTTTCTTACTTATTTAAAGGGCCTGCCTACCTTTTGTGCCTGGCTTTTACCTGGTGTGCCAGCAAAGTTTCTGCCGGGTGGTAGCACAGATCAGCAAAACAGTGTGGCCGTTGCCCTCCACATCGACACAGGAAGATCTACACGGCTTGGCTATACCCACACCAGCGGGCCTCATTCAATATTCTGTCACCCGCCCAGAAGCCTCGCAGCGATGATTGCTATCCTCCTTCTCCAAGTCATCAGTCTAATGACGATGGGTGTCTCCGGAGAGCCCCCTTGTCCGGGGGACCACCAGCTTCTCCTTAACGGCAGCTGTGTGGCGTCACCATCCGAAGGCGTCTCGTGTCCGACCGTGCGGAAGTTTCAGGAAGCTCTGGCGCTTGTTCGAAGCCAGCTTGAAGTCGCCAGAGGTCTAACATGCGGGGAACGTGCAATGTCCTCCTGTTGGGAGTGTCCATGGGAAACTGAGCCTGAAGAGCTACAGCGCAACCTGAATGAGGTCCTTGAGGCGACCAGAGGTCTGACATACGTATGGAACACGTGCGCGAGGCCAACTTCCTTCATGCTCCCTCTAGGCGCCCCTGTTAAAACGTAATCAGTCGAGTATAATTGTGTAGAAATGTGCACGTGGGGATCGCACTCTAATTGGTCACCTTATTGAACGCTACGGTGGTGTCAAGCCTTTCCCGTAATTCTCTGAAACAAAATAAATGCTGAATCACGTTCATCACGATCAGTTTTGTCGCAAATGCAGCTTGAAATGACCCAATCTATGATGCCCTAGATTGCAAATTGGCTGCTTGTTCGACCTCAAAATCCAAAAAATGAACTGCCAGCCGCTTCGCCGCCCGTGTGCGACGATCAACAGCGTACACTACACGCAACGTGTCAGCTCTCCCGTAATGCAGATATCACGCAACGTAAACAGACTTATTGGGGGATTTGATGTCGAAAGATAGAAATGTGGAAGATCGTTAGGCATTTACAGCGATTAAGAACGACTTTGCAAGGAAGCGGAATCGAAGCGCTCACCATAAATTTTCAGTGGACTGACTAGCACTCGGGGTGGAGGACCCAATTATCTAACAAAATTAAACCTGATTTAAGGACTAATTTGGGCACAATCCGGCCAGATCTAGAGCCCGATTGTTTACCCTTCCAATTCCTGAAAAGCACCGCTATCGAAGCATCAACAGACTATCGGCAACGACACGGGTGCCTGCTCCATTGTGCGAGACCGCTCATCCAGCGACGCGTTCTAAAAAAAACGCGTGCGTTATCCCGACTGAGCCGCTTTTGTGCTTGTTCGCATCGATCTGCTGGCCGGCCTCGGAAGCCAATGCTCATTTCAGGACATGGACAGCCACTTACTGACGCTCACCGGCGTTGCAGCCAAACGTAACCCATTGGAAAGTGCACACGTGATGAGGCTTTTCATCTTGCCGCAGACACTGACCAAGTTTGCATGCCGTCCTAACATGGATCGTCCCCGACGTACCGCATGCCCACCATTTTCTGTTTCCGTATGATATAGACGTCTCCTTGTTTTTGATATACAAAAGAACGCTCTCAGCTCCTAGTTTTCGACAATGTGAGTTGAAAGTGCTTGTGTTGAGTTAACAACCTTCAGTATGATGTGATTTATGATGGCTTAAGGATGGACGCAGCTCGAAATATTAAGCACCGTCAGTGTGATTGTTAGTTTGCACTACAAAGCCATTAAACCAAGTCCTCCTGGTATATTGAGAGTTGCTAACTCAATAGAAAAAACTTTCAACTCATGACGTCTTTTCGTTCCACACGACTACTCAGACGTCTTATGATAAGATGGGGTCCTCTCCAGGCATACATTCATCCCATAGCAGAACACTGCATCGATACAAAACAACTCAGGCAGCATGCGCACTAACAAATCGATGTTATTTCGCTACATTTTGACTGATCACCTCCTACGCCCAACTGGGTATTTGCGAAATTGTTACAGAAAGTGTCGCACTCTTAGCGCGGTGACATCTTCGAGGGAAGATCTGCACATTGCCCAGATCTCTGTCTCGGTAGGTCAGACAGGAAAGCTCGCATGCATCGCGTAATGGTCCGACATATCATCACCGCGCCGGTCTGGAGCCAACCACCTATTCGTTGCGATGCTTTGGAACCTTATTCAGAACGTCACACCACACATGGATGTCATTCATTCAACGCCGCTCTAAGAGGAAGGCACCACTCACATCCCAGCCCAGAAATGCGCACTAACCCGAACTTGGCTCCCCGTGCTCGTGCCATCTTGGGCGGCACGGAAAATCCCACTCTTTCACACAGCAGAAACGGCGCCTAAGTCTTGCGCCGCGCCACCCACTGAGGGTGACCGCCCGCCGCCCACGGCGCCGGTAAAAGGCTCCGCCGTTCGTCGAAGCCGCTGTCAGCCCATCGGAACGGCGGGCTGCTGTCTCCATGGCCGCCCCTGGCTGAGAGTATCGACCGTGGCTGTAAGGTCACTGATGACCGGGCGGACCCGCCGGCGGCGACGGCTGCTGGCCGCGCCGGCCGCCTGCCGCCAGCCCACACGGCCCGCGCTCCGCCGGTGCGTGCGAGCGCACCACCGGAACAAACAGGGGATCGGCTCATTTGCCGGGGCTAATGGAGCTTTGGACGCGCCGGCACTGCAGCAGCCGCCTCGCGTAACGACGCTGCTGCGATGAGAATGCTATCATTCGCGTCGGCGCACACTGGATACAGCCAGTGAGACGCCTCTTGAGATCTGGGACGAGGGGGGTGAAAACGGGAGTGAGAGTTGTCAAAGCAGGCGCCGCAAAGGCGTTAGCTTAGGACCCATACGCTTTTAGGAGTCCATACAAGAGCTTTGGTCAACGCATTTAGAATTCCGTACTTCATAGGAGGCTACTCTTCTATGAAAGGCCGAGGCAGATGTTTAATGAGTCGAAGTCACGGTAGTTTTGGTTTTGGAAAAAGGGGCCGGTTTGGGAAAATGCGGCATTAACCTCCTCCTGAGTGCTGTAGGTGCACCTTCGGGTTGAGCTGTGCAAACATTACTCAAGATTTATTCATGGTGCACTCGACTGCACCTTGCAGTTGATCACACATCTTAGTCTATTCCGGTTGGGGCGATCTGATATGTAAAGGGCCAAAGTTTCACCTCTCAAGCGAGAGTCGCCAGGACCATGACGTCGTGCATCATGTACCCCATGGCATGAAAAGCTGTCTCGCAGTTTAATATTCGTAAAAGATTGGGTCTACCAACAGCTTCCTGAGTCAGTTTTGTTCTCCCTAGACAGAGCACATAGCACCGATGCTTAAACCAGTATTTTAACTCGGACAACTTCTGAACACCTGAAATGTTAAAACTGTTACGCATTGTCTTCGGAAGTCACGCCGTTAAGTAAAACAATGTCATAACGAAAACACCGCCAGGTGGCATCCGCCTCCCCTTCTGAACCGTGCTAAGGCCGCGTTATTATTACAGCGTGAAGAGAAAACTCCTGGAAAAAGAACGCAAGATGTGAGCAGTATGTGCTTCACGAATCTCCTGCGTTTAAGCCAAGAAATAAAACATTGTGCCCCTTTTCACGAGGTGGTCTGTTTTTTGTGGTCCCTTAATTACCGTCTAGTAATAACTCATATTATATTAATAATTTACGTACATTATATTATACTATATGTACATTATATTATATACACATTATATTATATTAACACTGAATATTATATTAATAATTTACCGTCTTGCGTAAGGCACTCTGCTTTATAATAAAAGGTCATCTGTCTCAAGACAGCCAATTCATGATCAAGGAAATAAGGTAAATAGGGCCGGTACATAATATGCGTCCTTCGAAAAACAACTGTTTTACATTGCCACTTGGCTCTTTAGGCCTACACAGTCGTGGTAACAGTACACTAACTGCGCAAGCGCATGTACTTGTAAAATAAATTTAGACCTTGGTGCTAATCAGACTTAGGTCTTTGCTTGATATAAACGAGGAAGACCTACATCGAGTATTCGCATAAAATATATCAAGGATATACATGTTAAACCGCAACAGCAGCCGTTCATTCAGTGTACCACTTATCAAGAAAAAGGATTCGATAGAGTGCACACAAATCAGTTGATAGACCGAATGCTACTATATGGCCATTATTGTCAAATCGCAGATTTTCACAATCGCATTTGTAGTGGCAACATAAAAACGATTTTTGCGAATTATTGCTGCTTGAGTCTTTTTGTTATGCTTTGGGACAATAATAATGCTGGTATGGTCATATTTATTTGTTTGTCCTCCATGCACAAATGAGCATATTCCAAATGATTCAACTTTTTAAGATTGATTTACTTAACTTGCAATAATATTTGATGCGATAAACACATACACATTATCCCTGGAAATAGGAAGATACAAACAGGATACAAGTGAACTCTGTCCTGAAAGCATTGCAAATGATTTGCGTATTTCTCAAATGCGCTCTGTCAAAAGGCCATTGTTGAAGAATAAATAAGAGACGAAGAGCTCCTAATTAATTGTTTACGCGAAACGTTCGAAACATTTCAAACAAAAGAGAAGCTCGTTACTGTGTCCGATGCCCCGCATTTCCAGTTTAGACAACGTCGACCAGAAGTTCTTGCTACCGTTGAGTCGAGATGAAAGAGCCATACCAGTTTTAAATTGGCGTGTTACTGCCATCCGTTGTCTACTAAGTCAGAACTGATAGCAGCTTCAAGACGTTTTTTGGTCAAAGTTTTTGCAAACATAGGGCGCCCTGGAGAAGGTCGCAGCATGTGGAACTCCTATCTGCGAGAAATATCCACCAGACGGATCCGCGAAGGCGGCAGGACTTCGGCTTATCAGGGGCATCCCAACGCCCGACAGTCGCAGCGTCAAACCCCACGCATGCCGCACCAGCGACCGCCACCGTCATCCCCAGGCAGGCGGCGCCCCCACAGTCGTCTGGGCGGCGTCCCCGGCGGTCCCGCGTCAGGAGCTGTGGCGCCCCCCCCCCCTCCCCCCCCCCCACGTCACCGGGTGACGCTCCGGGAGTGGGCGACGACCGCAGTCATCGATCGTCCTCCCCGGGGCGGCCGAAACATAGCCCTCCAGCCGACGCGCCGGCCGGCTCTCTCGTCGCCGCCGAGCCCGTGTTTGGCCCCGTGGCCGACCCATTAGCCCGGCCGAGCGCGGTCCCAGCTCAGCACGCATTTCTTCTCAGAAAAGAGACGTGACACCGGAGAGGTAGGTATTTGAGACCGACATATTTGATACATGCATTTGCACAGCAGTAAAGAAAGCAGATATTTTGTGGTTGATGCATCGCATTATGTACTATGTATGCATTATGTATGTATGTGCATTTGGATCGAAGTGGATCTGTATGGCAGCAGAAAGCCGGTACTTGACGTGAATGTCTTGGGTGAACACTGCGTATTCGGCGTAACAACTTCAAGGCTTTTATACATCAAAAGGGAACATGCAGCATGTTGGTATTAAAATTTCCTGCAAACCGCAACACTGTTTTTGTGTAGGCCAAACACAACAAACAACAAGAATGGCAGCATTTCGCCGTGCAGCGTTTGAACTTGTATTGCACATGTTTATGACTTGTTCATTCGCTTTGCAGCTTGTTTTAAACCATCTTGACTTTGTTAACATAACAAGTTTCTTGACACTAAACTTTGAATGTGCTAAATCCTACAGTAGACGACTAAGAACTAATGCCAAAACAAAGATGATTTGAAGTGGCGGGATTGGGGCCAAGCTGATTTTGAGTCCGTCCCCGCTGAGGCCACAACATATTGATGCTTGCGCCGGAGTTGTTTGGCGCCCAAAACGAAAGCTTTCTTTTGAAGGTGACGACGCCGCGGTCACCGGAACCGAGCCGCGCCAGCTGCTCAGCGTGCGGCGCGATGCTGGCCCAGTCGAGCGGCGGCCCCAGCAGCGCCGCCGCCACGCGGACGGACGACGCTGCTGGGGCGGCCGCGCGCAGCCGCCACGCGGACGGGCGACGCTGCTGCGGCGGCCGCGCGCAGCCGGCCCGCTCGCAGGATGCGCTCAGCCCCAGCGCTAATGATATTCGGGGGACCGTAATGAAGACAACGTGATCAGGGGATCGTCCGGAGATTGCCGGCGCGCCCCGCACGCCATGTCCCGTCCTGCATCCTCCTCAGCAGCGTCAGGCGGGGGACGGGGATGTATCGCTGTCATTCCCCGTGGCGCTGAGGTACCTACCAGACGACGGCCATTGTGAGTAAAGCAGGTACGACGCTGCCCGCGAAGCAACTGGCCGTGCTAGCTGGCGGCTGGCAGCTGCAGGCTCCCTCCCTCCCTCCTCCCCCCCCCCCCCCTTCAACCAAACTATCAGCCTCTGGTTACGCGACCAGCTGACCTGGCGGCCGGGCTGCCATCGACAGAACGGCGCCCGGCTTCTGTATCCGACTGGTGCCAAAGTGACACTAAGTGATGTCCGCGGAGCTTCTGAAGTGCGAGCTTCTCTGCTACCAGGCCGCCTGGGAGGCGACACGTGTCGGAGGTGGGGCATTGTTTGTGGAGCTCGAACCCCACCTCAGCGTCCCACGTTCGTACAAATACCTCGTGACCTGGACGTGCTTGCAAGACGCTGCACGGTTAAAACGATTGGCGAAGTATTCGAGTAAAAGGTAGTATCTCAGTTTGGCGCAGACCTGACCTAGCTGTACGCGTTCAGACTCGGGCTTGGACTCAATATGCCACGGCACAAAATTGGATTTCAGGGATGCAAAAATATGTAATCAGATTCGAGCCAAGACCCGCCATGCCAAAACAAGAGCCAGGCTGAAGAATTAAGTTTCCTGTTTACTTCTTATGTTATGAAGTAGGTTAATTCAACAGGGTAATGCACATCTTGGTTGTGCAGCGGTCTTTCCACCGGCTTGCCACATCGTGATCATCCCGCATTCACAGGGGAGGAGGGGGAGCGGGCGAATCATCACTTGGTACGGTGTGGCACGAGGCCATGAACTTTCAAGTGGGTTGCGCTGCTTTTGTGAGCTTTTTTATAGATAATATAGCGCACGTCATTATGCAGCCCTTAAAAGGAACGCTTCACATTTGAAGACATTGAAACAAGCATTATATATAATGAAATAAGCTCACTGATAACGATTGGTATACTTTTAAGTGGAACAGGCTGCTCCAGACAACACAATCTCTCTGTCTAACAAATATGTCCAGCATTACGTCATTGTTTGATTACGTCATCGTACCTTACACAACGTTGATTGAGAGCCAATTGACGGACGTTTTATCCGGAAATCGGGCTCACGAACGGCGGATATGAACAACTCGACAATCATATAATTCCTAGCCTTGATCGCCGCATGACCAACGGAACAGCAGGACCTTGAAATAGTTTTCCCGAAAAAGCCTGCACATTTTCGCGGGCGTGCAACTCAGGAATAGAAAAGTTTTGGTCTAGAGAAGGGGAGGGCTGTGAACCGCACCGATTGATCTTCAAGATGGCTACTTCAGCTCAAAACCCCGTACAAATGTGGAACACTTCCCCTTTTGGAGCGTCGGCGACTGCGGTGGGCATATCGCCTCCCCGAGATCATAACGCCAGCCCGTAATCGAGCCCAAGCCTCCCATTTCCAGGTCAGACACGTTCCAAACTGAGCTATACTGCCATAGTTTTGTGCTTTGGTCATATAAAACAGCACGCCAGCAAAGTGGTCCCAAGTAACGTTTAATGCGTGCCTTCGCCCCACCCACAGCAATGCCCGGTAGCAGCACATCCGGCCATTAGTGACGTTTAGGAGGGGCCGACAGCATCGGCACTGTGAGAGAACGTGTGGTGTACGCGCAGGAAAACCCGGCGTAGTGTTTAAGGTCACGAGACATTTTCCTCCCGAAGAGAGGCTTGCTGGCAAAAATGGCTGCAGAATGGTCTTGGTCATCATCATCATCAATGGTCAAATGGTCTTCGGCCATCGCCAGCAGCCCACCATGCCACGATATGGCGAACAAAGCTCACACCAGAATACTGTGCCCAAAAAGGCGAAACATGTAATAAGATCAGGTTTACAAGATGCAAAATTTTGAATGTAATACATAGTATGTATGCTATTTTGCGATCACATCAATCTTCTTTACCTGATCGTCATTGCAAAAGTAGTTCGATCTGAAAGTTGCAATAGGCACGCAAAAAGTTTTCTAGCATGATCAAGAGATAGCAAAGCAAGCACCTTTATTTCAAATTTCTCGATTTTTCATGTCTTCATCACGCACACAATCAGTCATGTGTCGGCTTTCGCGACCTGAGGCCAGATGGCGATCATTATACGGGCCATGTGATGTGCATCATCGATAATCCCATAAAATGACGCGAATATGCATATTTTCTGGAGCCGTAGATATAATTGATCTACCTCAAGACAACCGTTATGCTCAACTGGGCTTGCGTGGCTTCTTTCGATTTATCGATGCACCGAGTCCCTGCACAGAGAAACGGCTCTGGGGTTTGTGTACAAAAGACTCAATACTATTATGTTCTCAACTCGGATTTATGCCCAATATAACTCTCTCCTACTTGGAACAGGCTCTAGCCCGGACTCTATACGCCACGACACGAACTTGGTTTCCAGGGATGCAAAAAATACATAATTCTACTCTGACCAAGATCCGCCACGTCGAAACCTGATTTATACCAGGAGTCAGGCATTGGAGTTGAGACCCACGCATATCTGGTGTGATTTTGTCTGGGGCCGTTTACTGACCGCAAAATCAGCGGCAGGTCATAACCGTTCCCGTGGTCTGGGCTTTCCAGAGATGAGCTTCCGCATGACCACCTCAGTTCCAGACCTGCACACGTAGAGGCGAACACCAACGCCCCGCTCTTTCATAACATAACACAGGCTTATGGGCGAGGGGCGCGGAGGGCACGTGCGTACGGGCGCAGCGCGCTACGCCTCAGCCAGGTGGCTGAGTGTGGGCTCCGGCTGTGACATCACCAGTCAGCTGGCGTCGGCTACAGGTGCGCCCCTCGCGATGGAAGAGATGCCGCCTGCCACAGACGGCCAGAATAATGCCAGTATGTCGCAATCAGCTGCTTGCAGCAGGTGCAGATATGGTAGATTGGAGAGAAAACAACATCAAGCCGAGGGCAAAGGTATATTTATGCACTTGCTGGTAATGACTTTTTAATGCTACAATACAACCTTGACTTTGGACTGAGAATCTAAAGGTTCGAAAGTCACTACACTTCGGTAGAAGTTAATTTTTTGTTTTGTTTCTGCGATATTTTGTCCTTAACTTTACTCTCATCACGGAGCCCACCCCAGCACTAATTCAGGTCCCCAATGCCATAGACGATACGATATTAATTACTGTCTATCGATCGGACCAACATGTGACTGAACAGAACTCGCTCATTTGACTTTGTACACTTTCCTGAAGCATCTTCCTTTGGTGTCACTGAACTGCCTGAAAACCTGATGAAAAGAGACCATATCCTTTGCATTTCTGACAGCAGTGCTCATCCAGTATGAGTGTTTTTCTTCAGTAGGTTCCCAACGGATTACGGCCATCCGACCTAGCGTGCCAAGAGCCGCAACAGCGTCACGCGAAACTGCGACCTAGCGCACCAGAGTCTCGCTAGGGCATTGTACAAGATCACAACGGAAGTGTTTCATCTTGATGTGTCATTCCCTATTGATGAGATTAGTCAGAACCGAACCAGCCTCTCCAGTTCACATCACTTCTGCTCTTCTGATCTTATGATCTCCGGTCTTCTGAACTTAACAGCCAGAGCCGAACTGATCAATCCCATATAACAACTGGGTGGGAACGCCGCGTTTGCAGAAAGAGACGCATCACACATGAAAGACACACAAGTAAATTGCATGTGCGTACGTGCTGCATGCGGCTAAAACGAGAGCCAGCTGATCGAAGAGCTATCACTAGTTGTTAACCGCAATGTTGCGGTCACACTCCAGACTTCACCTTGGGTCGGACATCCAGGGCCGAAGCGCACGAGCTCACTCCGTCCACCGGTCACGGCCTTCACGAAATAGTCAGCCCGGATGGGACCGCATTGAACCCGGGAGTGACTGGCCGCCCCCCCCCCCCCCCCCCCTCCTCGTCGAGCGCCGCGCCCAGTTAGCTCTCGGCGGGGGCGTCTCTTGCGGAGCGGCTCCGTCGCCTGCGCCCGACCCTCCGGTGCCGGTGGCGATGACGGGTCATCGACCCCCGGTCACGTGCGGCCGCTGGCCCGCCTGGCCCGATCGGTTAAGTCTGCTGCACGTCAAAGTTCGCCGGGCCGACGCCGCGAGCGATTCGCGCGAACAGGCTCGCCGCCTTGGCTGGAAGCGACATTGGCGGGTGTTTCAGACCGCTTCGAGGGACGGGTATGTTCCCACATCAGTTTGAGATCTCAAGACTCTTCATCTCTGACTTGAGATCGGGAGGCAACAGGTCCTTGAGCGAGCAGCTTCGTGCAGTTTCATTATCGACAAATGGCCGCCACCAAATAATGCCGAGTCACGAATGATGCTTGTTTGACAAGTAAATACTGTATTCGGTGCGCTGAGGCCTGCATTCGAGTGTTTTGTCGGCAGTTATTGCGACGCTGTCACCACAAAAGCGTGTGCCGTAGCACGAGTTTGATCCGAACCGTGGCGCGCTGCTCTGCCCGCCAGAGGCGCTATTTGCTGGCTCTGAGTGGGAACTTATGAAACTCGTCGTGCGGTGTGGACAGAAGAACATGGATACTTGCATGGTGAATGTCTTGCAGCGAGCACCAGTGGCCATAGAAGCTATCAGTGTCACTCAATGCATTTGTTCAAAATACGTCGCGGTCCGCCAAGAGCGGGGCCACGGATTTTGAGTTGAGGGGCAGGTAGGATTTTCCAGGGGCTCTCTCAGACAAAATGGGGCCTCCTCGCAACGGGCCACTTGCGCAGTGTCGTATTCAAAGACCAATGTCGACAGTTAAACAGTCCAGAATGGGAGTTCTCTAATTATTAAGCAAAGGATCTCGCTAACCTGAACCAGGGCCAGCTGTTCAGGCTTCCCGACGCATAGAGGGCCTCCCTAACCTGGAACAGGAGGTCTCCGACTCACGAAGGTGTCTCCAAATCTAGCCGAGGGACCTTGCTATCCCAAAACAGGGTATCCTGATCCGGGACTGGCCATAGGATGCCTGGAGGGGGTTTGCTGTTCTAGAAATCGGCCTCCTGTATATAGAGGTCGGCTCCTGACCAGGAACGGGGGCCTCCTAGTTCGTAACAGGGCTTCCCCAGCTAGCAAAGGGGCCTCCATAACACAACATTGAACTTCCTGATCTCCTGATTGGCCCTTCTGTTTGAGCATTGGATGCGTTATTCAAAAAGGTGATCTCAAGATCCAGAAAACTAGTCTTTCGATATAGCAAAGGATCTTCTGGCCCCGATTTATCACTATTTAGCTCAGTTATCGGGCCCCATTGAATTGAATTATGCTACTGCAATGCCTGTAGTTTTTGGAAAAAGGGAAAAGCTTCCCCCATTTTGGGCGGAGGCAAAATATACTCTCGTGCTCTCTGCCTTCCCTTCCATGCTGCGCCGCCCCTGCGGTCTATCCATCCAATTTCCTCGGTGCGCACGACAAAGCAGTTCCACTGCCATCGTTTTCACCATTCGGTCCTACGCCCAGGCTTAGTATGCTTCAAAAGGCAATCTGAAATGAACTTCAAATGGCTGGCAGGATTGTCTCCATTGGTGCATTTTCTGCTTGAGGCATCGAGTGCGAGAAATTTCACGGCGGCTGGCTATGCTGTCCGATTCAATTTGTATTTTCGTTTTCGAGAACTACGACTTCATCGCCGTGGATATGATGGCGTATCGATTCTGGCGCTCCTTTACGCCTCCGTAGAGTCCATTTTGTTCGGCACGATAGAGATGCATTGCCTGGATGCGGCCGGAATAGGTTCCATGGAACACCACTGCAGGTGATGACGTTAAATCGAGCTCATTTTTAGTGACTGACAAGAGACATAAATAACTATCCAGGCTTCAGATTTAAGGCTTACCGGAAAAAATACTGAGTAAAAGACGAAGATTGGTTCACATTAGAGCTGCAAAGCCACCACGCCCTCCTCATCTGACGGACGTTATCCACACCCCACACAGGAATCATCAGCCAAGGTCGCCGTCCGCTACCGCCCGGAGGCAGTTGAGCCAGACCACATGGCCACCTGAGGAGCATTGTGTTCCCACATGAGTCCCCATCAGTTACCATCAGCTACCACATCCCTGGCACTGGCAGTCCAGGTGCGCGCGACAGCGACTCATGCCGTGGCTTACCAGGCACGCGCTACAGTGACGCGCTGCTGTCGATAGTAAGAATCTGTTGGATGTACGCTCCTTTGGAAAAGCGTTTGCACAGGTAAAATGACTACTCCTGCTCTCTTCTATTTATGAAACTTGTAACAAGTTTATGAATTCATGCATCCGCCTTTTTGGCATTGAACGCTTCTGGGAAGGCAAACACTTTGGTGTCAACAAAGCTAGCTGCCCAAATTACGGCGTGAACAATTATGTTCTAATGCCTTCTCCTGAATACATTCCTGTCACCCATCTCT
Organism: Pollicipes pollicipes; assembly: GCF_011947565.3. Classification (NCBI taxonomy): domain Eukaryota; kingdom Metazoa; phylum Arthropoda; class Thecostraca; order Pollicipedomorpha; family Pollicipedidae; genus Pollicipes; species Pollicipes pollicipes. The sequence continues at coordinate 2,905,594 of NW_023596461.1, forward strand.
CATTTCGTCCCTGAAAGTTTAATTTATTTAGCGGTGACTACATGACCGGCAACTGCTGACGGCAAATCATATGAACAAACATACACTGATTTCGGCACCAAAATCACCTTGATTGGCATCATCATGTATTGCATCTTTTGCAAAACACTTGCACTCACCAACAACAGAGCAATGTTTTCAAAACACATGATGAGTGATTAGGTATCGTATATTTTTATGAAACGCTTTTCAGACAAACATAAGTTTTCAATGGTATGGAAGCATCCGACGTTGCGCCCCTCTTAAAGGGCTTCAAAGTTTTGTCAGAATTTAGAACTGATAGCTCGGGAATATTACCGAGTTACAGCGCTCTGGCGTCAATGGTTGCAATATCAATTTCCAAAGAAGACAAGGTTAAAGGGACTGAAATTACCAAAAGGTCGGCTCTTTTATTTTTCTTAGAGCTAGCAGATCATGATAGTTCCAACAAATAGCCTGTTTACCCCCACAGATGACAGTGCTATTACGTGGTGCTCGCTTCCAATAAGGTATGTGTTAAGGCCACAACTTGGCATATTTTATGGCAGAACGAGCAATTCCTACGAAAAACCGATCTCAAATCAAACAAGGTAGTATGTAACAGCGTTGCACAACTTAAACCCAAACCGATCTCACCAGGACCAACCCCCTTAACCCGTCACCCACATCGCAGCACAACGAGGAAGACCGTCTGTCGGCCGCTCCCAAGATACACGCTGGCCACGCTGCATTTCAGCCCCATGATCAGACGGGATTGGTGGCAAAGCCGAGCGGCTCGGCACCGCGGGCCGAACGCGTCTATTGACCTCACGAGGGGCCGGGACCTGCGACCGGCGACGGGCCGGCGAGTGGTGGCCAAGTGATCCAGCTGATCGGTTTGCAGAGAACACGTCTCGATTTCGCTGTTCTACGGCTTCCCCAGAATGAGAAGAGAAAATCACTTGTGCTTTCGGTTGTTCAACGCACCAACAGATGCAACCAGCATCCCGAGTCGCAGGTTTGTGTGACCCGGAGCCTGTCGAGCTGGCCCGGCCAAGTGATCCTGCTGATCGGTTTGCAGAGAACACGCCTCGATTTCGCTGTTCTATGGCTTCCCCAGAATGAGAAGAGAAAATCACTTGTGCTTTCGGTTGTTCAACGCACCGACAGACGCAACCAGCATCCCGAGTCGCCGGTTTGTGTGACCCGGAGCCTGTCGAGCTGGCCCGGCCCCGCCAGCTGCGGTCGTGTCTGCAAACAGTCGCCGGTTTGTGTGACCCGGGGAGCTGTCGAGCTGGCCAGGCCTCGCCAGCTGCAGTCGCCGGTTTGTGTGACCCGGGGGCCTGTCGAGCTGGTCCGGCCTCGCCAGCTGCGGTCGTGTCTGCAGACAGTCGCCGGTTTGTGTGACCCGGGGCTTGTCAAGCCGGCCGGCCCCGCCAGCTGCGGTCGTGTCTGCAGACAGTCGCCGGTTTGTGTGACCCGGAGCCTGTCAAGCTGGCCCGGCCTCGCCAGCTGCAGTCGCCGGTTTGTGTGACCCGGGGGCCTGTCAAGCCGGTCCGGCCCGGCCAGCTGCGGTCGTGTCTGCAGACAGTCGCCGATTTGTGTGACCCGGAGGGCTGTCGAGCCGGCCCGGCCCCGCCAGCTGCGGTCGTGTCTGCAGACAGTCGCCGGTTTGTGTGACCCGGGGCTTGTCAAGCCGGCCGGCCCCGCCAGCTGCGGTCGTGTCTGCAGACAGTCGCCGGTTTGTGTGACCCGGGGCTTGTCAAGCCGGCCAGCCCCGCCAGCTGCGGTCGTGTCTCGCCCCGACGTGTGCAGTACTCACACGTGACACCCGCCGTCGGCGAGCGCCAGCGGGGCGTGACGCCCCCCGCGGCCCGTCACCACCGGGAGGAGCTCCCAGCTGGGGTCGGCCAGCCCGTCGCCACCATGTGGGACCAGCTTTGTCTTCAACATCACGGTAATAAGCCCCAGCGATCGGCAGAAAATGGAGAGCGGCAGGGCAAGTGGAGCCACCGCCTGCCGGGCGGCTGAAGACCCGGGTGTAGGCGTTCTCCCGGTGCGGGCGTGCAAGGACAGGATCGGCTACCGCAGGACGTCGCCTCTTCATTAAACGTGCCGGGAACATTAACACGCCGATCAAGAAGCAATTATTTTCGCATGAAAACCTTGCTTGGGTATTTGACAGAGGGAACATGAGGCCTGGAACCGAGCTCTAATGCACTTTGCAATCGCACGTCAAAAACTTTACAACAAAGCTTGGACTGAAGATACAAATGAGCCTTAAAGTTCTTCTTAAGTTTTCAGACAGAACGAAATGTGGATGTTGGACGGATGAAAGTCGATTACGGAAAACAAAACGTTCGAAATATAAACCAGAAAGGCCTGATATCAAAGGCCGAGAAATGATCGCGGTGGCTGCGCGGTTCACAGAGCTGACAAGCATCAGTCGGCACGGAAGGCAAGCGGAAGAGAATGCGACAGAGATGATCGTCTTCTGGCTGCGTCTGTGTATTGTTACATGTTCGTTGTCTTGGTGATGTGGTGAGTTTTGTTTTCTGCGGCGGTGGGCGCGGCGCTGCGGCGTATGATTATGTAAATACCCTGGCGTTGCATCCCGCCCATCCCGCTATAGACAGGCCAGGTCATGCGTGATGAGGGAGGTGCGTGCGAAGTTACGTCGTCGCACGATGGTAGAATATACAGAGCGCAAGCGAGCTTGCGAGCAGCGAGCTATTGTCGCCACGGGACCACAGTGCGTGTGCTGCTCGGTAGCGGCTCGGACATCTTCGAGCTAGAGACAAAGCTGGTAAGTTGGGAGAACTGTTCAGTTTACTATTTACTTGGTGGCACCGGTCGGGATTCCCATTTGGGTAGCTGACAAGATTCAAACCATCGGGTTCGGAGTGACCGAGTTTAATTTAATGAAGGAGATAGTCTTTTGTGTGCGGTTTTCCATCATCATCACTCTACATAATGTGATTTACTTTTTAGAAATGCAGGAAAACAGTGAATTTTAGTTGTCGAATTAAGCAAAGACAGATTCCGACTTTTTGTAGTCAAGAACAATCAATGACCACAAGTTCATATCGAAAAGGTTTGTGGTGAAGACGAAACATTTCTGTCGGCGTTGTCGCTAGGTTGAAATGAGGACACACAAAAGTGTTTTGCTATGGCTTATTCAGCATAATCATGCAATCAGTGCAGTAGTTGTCCACCAGTAGACATCATCTAAAATATTGTATTGCTACCTCAGGTGCACCAGCAGCGGAAGGGCACACCAAGGTACGCAGTTGGCCTGATACCGCTAGCAGGTGGATTCCGCCACAGTTTGGTCAGAGAATACAGCCATGGTGCTGTCCTATCCCTGGCCTTCATTTGAACTTTTCCATGAGGATTATCTGGTGGTCTGAGACCATTTCTAAGATTTTTGCTCAACCCAACAGCCGGTTTTGGGACACATTGCCGACGCCCTTTATGAAAATGGTTGCGTAAGGATAGTTCTAAATCGGTTTATGTGTTTTAGAAAACAGGCTGCAAATATAATGCAGAATATAACATAATTGCAGAATTTTAGTCAAAGGGTCTTGGTTTATAGATTAGGAGCATATTTTGGAGGAAAATGGACTCCTGTTTTCGTGAACTTAAGCACACGGCGTGCCTTGACCTTGCTGCAGTGAGATATGTGGCTGAAATTCAAATGAACGGTAATGCGCACGATATCTATAATCGGAGAACTATGCAATTTTGGATCTCTCTAGTCGGTATACATCTTGTTGTTTATGTCACATGAATGCGGAAAAAACGTGTTTCGTGTTTCCCAGAGATCCGCAGGTAGACACGACTAAGGCAAATTTATTTTGGTATAACAATCAAAATATGTGATGGACATTGAAATTGTTTGAAATATTGAGGCTAAGAAGCATTCATTTCACATGTCTTGCACCTACGCACGTAAATCAATCCATTGTTAACACTTCCTGCTTTCGTAAAACTTACTTCGAGGAGACAGAGACGGTCCTTTGTGGCATATACAGTGCAGGTCATAAACAGTTCATGAATATTATTTGAAGTCGATGTCCACGTTGTTTGATACTTAACATAAAATCATAAATGATGACATTATGCACCAGCATACGTAACAACTCTCTAACGCGGGGCGAGCCTTCAGGAACCATATGTTGTCGATTAGTGCGTTCTGAACATTCCCAACAAAGCAGGATCAGTATACTAATTACAGAACTCGTCTTCCCAGCCTGGTCCAGCGACAGCTCCGCGTAATGCGACCCGCGGCGGGGGAAACTGATCCCTGACCAGGATTGTCGCGCGCACCGCACAAGTTGATGTGTAGCGGGGTATCATCGCGGCGCCGCCCCCAGGCAAGCTTTTGGTGGGCATTTTGTCCACGTGGGGTGTCGCACGCTAGTTCATGTCGATATTTCACGAGTACTAACGCATCGCAGCAGCAAAGTTACTATGTGTGCCAGCTTGAGCGGTACGAAACAAAAACGTCGCGTAACGATACGGCAGTTACATCGACAGCTCCAAAGATTCTGAGTCAATCTTCAATGCACTCAAGTGAGTTGAAATGCCAGCAAGTATGCTTTCAATGCCAGCTACAGCACTGCATTATTACATGCGTTATGGAACACAATGTATGCATGTGTACACACTATCCAAATATGAAGCTCATAACTGAGCTTCTCTGAGCCGAAGATCTAACAGCACTCTCGATTACCTGCGCTGTTTGTAGCATCATCATGGGGAACGCATAACACATAATTTTATCTGTGCCAGGAGGAAGGAGAGGTCTTTCGTTTTCGTGACATTTTTGCGGTATGTAGTCTGCCGTAAATGAAAGGTGGCAGGACAGTGAGAGCCAGGCAGTGCTGCGTTCCGCCATCGCTGGGAAGGGAGGGGACCTGGCAGCATATAAAATAATCCCCAGGATTGGCGGTGAGCTACCTCACCACAGATATGTGCATGTATATTTATATGTTCATATACGTATATTGATATTATATATATGTATATATATATATATATATATATATATATACACAAAGATAATGCTGGCTTAAGGAACAATAATACTACGCTGGTTATTGGCACCCCAGTCTCTAGGAGAGATCAGGATGGGGTAAAATGTGAAATGACCTGGGGTGGATTTGCACCTTGTCGGCACGTGCCTACTCATCCAAGACCCCTAGAGACAACGACGCGGTGGGAGGGGTGTATTTCACCATTTGGTTGTGGGGGGAGGGAGCTTTGCTTATTCGGCCCTTCTCCCATTCTGGCTTCAGTCTCTCCCCCCGGCTTTGAGAGGAAAGTGGGCCAAATCCGGAGAGGAACCCGTTTGCTGGCCTATTTCAGAGTAGGTGTAATTTTTTGCTTATTAGCTCCCCAATTTATTTGCAAAACTACGCCCCCCGAACGGATGGGTGTGAAATGACAATGGACGAGGGTGGATTCCATCGTCCCGCACCCCTCTCCGTCTCCTGGAGAGGGTGGGATGGGGCAGGCGCGCAGTGATGCTCGACAGAGGGGTCAGGCCTCACTGCCATGCGACGCCCGCGGCGCGTCCAGAGGGAGCAAGGAAGGACAGAGCTGTGAGAGCGGATTGGACACCCAATTGGTGACTTGGTGGAGGTTGACTGGTGACTTGGTGACCAGTGACTTGGTGGAGATGTTATCGTTATAGGAACTCAGTACAATGATGCAGTCTGTGGTTGGCCTGAAAAGGGTGTGGCAGATGACGCTAAGCGTTTACATTACGCCGCGCTGCATCGAGCCGCTAAATCAGGAACGCAGCCTTCTCAAATGCTGTACTATTAAACTCCGAGTAATCAAGATGTGCTGTTACTTCAGCGGTGCTCGTATGGATAGAAAGAGCAATCTGACCTTTTGCATGGACGTAGAAACATCAGAAAGCTGCGGTGGAGGAAAAAAATATTCAGGTCGGGTAATTCCGTTAAGGCAATAAAGCTAATGTCAAACCTTCTTGCGAACTCGGGAAGGGCAGTGACCTCTGACCACTGCTCTTAAACGCCTATGATCTATCAGCTTCATAACCAGGTGACTCCAACCGGGCCTCAGTATCTCGCGCAAAACCCTTTATTTTGTTCGCTCAAAAACTCACATTTGACGCAACTCTGTACCCAGAAGAGCGACCCAAAGGACGCCAACACGCCTTCAACATTGTCTACCCAGACTCAAAGAAGAATGGAGCTTGGCCATGACTGGCCATAAGTCAGAGGGTCCCCGCTGCCACCACAATCGCGTGGGGCGAGATCCGGACGGGCACCCCGTCAACTCGCCTGCTGAGGGTATCTCCTCGAGCCGGTACTGGCGGCGGCCGACGCGTCTCGGTCCGCCCCGCTCACTCTACGTCCACACACGGCACCCGGTGCAGCGCCGCGGCGGCGCCTGGTCGTGTCGCGCGCCCGGGCCGAGCGAAACTGGCGCGAAACATCAGCCGGCGCGGGGGATGGCGCGATCGATGGCGGGAGCAGCGCCGCCGTGCGGCGGGCAGCGACGCCTCGCGAACAGAGCCGGGTACCGAGCACCGAGGCCGCGACCGAACACGGCACCGTGGTCCAAGCACGGAAGACCGAGCACGGAGCACAGAGCAGAGTTCGAACACGGAACCGGGGGCCGAACACAGAGTACCAAACACGGAGGACCAAACACGGAGAACCGAACACGGAGGACCGAACACGGAGGACCAAACACAGGACCAGGGTCGAACGTGGAATCGGGAAAGGAGCACGGAACACGGAACCGATGGTCGAACTCGGAACCGGATGCCGAGTAAGGAACTCAAGACTGAACACAGAACCGGGGACTGAACCAGGAACTCAAGACTGAACACAGAACCGGGGAATGAACGAGGAACTCAAGACTGAACACAGATCCTGGGACTGAACGAGGAACTGGACATCCTAAACGTGGAACCAAGCATCACCGCGCAGACAACTAAGGTATTCAAGCATAAACCAAGCTCTTCAATCACGAAATCAATTGTGCCGAACACGGCGCCGAGCGCCCTGAACACAGTCGCAGGCGTTCCGGACACGAAACAAGGCCTGCCGTACAAGTAACCGGGTGGTGATAGTGTAGCGGTTAACGCGCCTGCGTTTTCCACTGCGTATGGGAAACCAGAGGCATGGGGTTCGATTCGTCGCCGTGCCTGCGCTTCCTGCCAAGGCGAGAGGCAGGCGACGCCGTATAGCCTCAGCAGCTGAGTGCGTCGTAAAGCCGGAATGACGCAACCACCGCTCCCCATGAACAATAACAAACAAAAAAAGCAGCGTCTCGCAAAACACCGGGCCAGGTTCCCAGATACTACTCCAAACACGAATGCAATCATCCGAAGCACGACAACAGGCGTGCGAAAGACGGAACAAGGCGTCTTAAATCAGACAGCAGAAATAATGATAGCCATCTGCAAATGTCAAAGTCCTTAGAATCCGTATCACGAGGCGTCCTGTCAAAATGTGCCCTAAAAGCTGGGCACATTTTGATCATTTGGCACATTTGATCAAAGCTGGGCACATTTGATCTTGTTCATAGATCTCGTTCCTGCCAACTGCGTGCGCTCATTGATGCCATGAGCGCACGCAGTTGGCAGGAACGAGATCTATGAACAAGATCGAGAGATCCATGTGAATAATATATACTGTGGGCCCGAAGAAGAGACGCAGCTTTTGACCGCCATCCTGACAATTTCTGACCAGTTAGAGCCCATGGGAGTTTGGTTGGGCTACGGGTCGGACTTGCGGGCTTTTGCGGGTCAAACAATTAAAGCAATATCCTGTGTTTTTGCCATTTCCTAAGTTTTAAGCCATCCAAAGCCGGAGTGGGCTGCCAAACACAAAGCATTTACGAGAAGGTGCCATCGTTATTTTTACAGTAAGGGCATCAGTGGCAGGAAACCCGCGTCAGACTCACCACCAGCAAACAGGGCTGCACAAACTGAGCGGTTTTAGGCAATCACCTCACTGAAGAACTCAACAATAAAAAGTGTGTTTCAAACTTGGCCTGATTTCACTGACCAGCAGTTAGGTGGGTCCTTTACCTAATCACAGCCACACGCTGCACTTGACCGTTATTGTGAGGGTGTGGTGCACTCAAATTTTCTTGGTTTACACTCGAACCATCTCTCACAAATCACAATCAATATTCACGATCAATGAAGCGCATGGAAAACTGTAAGCCTTTTATTGTTCATCGCTTGCATTGTTTGCTTTATAGTGCGTTTGTGCTTATATACAGTGTAATAAACTGAGGATAATTCCCATGACTTCAGACATCATTATGTTTACTCTGCCAGTGAAAGACCATTAGTTGCTGCCTGCAATTTCTAGAAGACATAGCCCGTGGTCTATTGAGATAAGATAGAACGGTGAAATTGTTGACACATCTTGGTAATACAGATCGCTTAATTGCACCCCATTTCTCCTCATTTTCGTCTCAGGAAAACTGCCATCGCAGTGTTTAAAATCTTCCTCCGTGCAATATCCCCTGAGGGCTTCGATCGCCGCTAGTTTAGAATCATCTCCGGTGTTAGCCACACAATGCTGTCTTTTAGGTGACACTGACGTATCATTTTATGGACACTTTAATGTGGCGAAGTACATATAGAAATAACTTAGAATTTGCGGTTTAATGACGAGCCAGCATTGTAGCACGGCGGGCTTTTGCGGGCTGGTTCACTAGGTGGCTGGGGCGGACTAGGCAGCAGAGTGATATTTCGGAGAAAGTTGCATGTTAAGTCCCAATCCGACCCAAAACATTTCATGAACCTAAGAATCCAAAGCATTCAAAGCATCCAAGAACCTAACGAAGTTCAGGAATCCAAGGATTCAAAGCACTGACACCGTTCGATAGCACACCAAATACAGGCTGCCGCCCCTTGAGGAACGTGTGCGAGTTGCATACGCGGCTTTCAGAACCTCTTTATGCGAAGCCATCACAATACACCACTGAATTGGGTAACAAAGTCCCTTTCGCTCCAGCTCCTACAGCAATTTGTAGCAACGGGAGATGGGCAGGGGAGGGGGTGTGGGTACCATAGCACCCCCACTGTCCGAGAACACCGAGCATTAACCCCATGCCGGAGCGTGGGAATAATCGGCTTCAAAATTGATAAATGCACCCTCACTTTCTGGGACGCTCACCCCCGATGGTGATGATGATTTGGGCTATGGGGCGCACCGACTACGTTGGTCATATGACGCCCATGGGCTCGCCCCCCCCCCCCCCCATATGGATAAAATCGAGCCTCCGCGATGCTCCATAACAAGGAACCTGTCACCTCAAAATGCCTCTCCTTCAAGCATCATTCGAGGAAGCAACCATCAGCGCACCTCGCTGGAAAGGGCGTTCTAATATTGTCAGCACCCTTCCGATTCTTTTCAAGATGTCAAGAGCGCTCAGCGCCTCTCCGAGCTCGCGCTTCGTGGAACACCGGGGAAACTCCCAGCTACCGCAGAGTGAAATCTGAAAAGAACACGGAGAGAATAAAGCCCGCGGCATCATTTCACAAACGTTTGGCCAGACTGTTAGCGGTGAGACGATGAAATGTGCGCAGCATCCGGGATCATCCGCACCCTGGTGTGGTCAGCACGGGCCCATGATCAGTGAAGTCGCGCTGTCATGTGATTTGTTAAGGCATGCAATAATGACCGTATATCTGCAATACGGTCGAATTTTTGACGCATGCAGTAGCAGTCATATACCTACAATATCTTCTCTTCTTCATATGGTTGTATTTCATGCTTGCTTTGGGCAGGCTACGAGATTCAATTCGCGTTTTATCAATACAGCGCAGTTCACTGCATGAGCGCATGCAGATCTTTGCGACGTCTCAGTACTCACGAACATTGACCCAGTTCTGTGGGTAGGCTCGGGTCAGATGTGGGTGGTGAGCCGGAGTTACCTAACTGAACCGCTGGTGAGACGGTGACACGTCAGGCAGTGGGCCGAAACTGTTTAGGACAGAAGTTGGGCCGCCGGACAGCCGTTAGAGAAAGCTGACGCGAAGTGCGCAGCAGTTCTAACCAAACTCCAGACCGATAGACACCAAGGAGATGCCTTTTCCCCACGGGCGAGAGAGGAATTTTCAAAGCAGAATTTGCATTCTAAACAAGTCCGAATCCATTCAGCGGCGTCGACCGGAGCCGCCTTTGAAAGCGGCGGGATTGGCTCGCTCTCGTCCGTGATCACCGCGCTGCACCGCCTCTCCACGCGCGCCACCGCAGCTGCTTGTCTCGATTGGCGGCGCTGTTTTGAAAGGAACAATAATTTAGGACCCAACGTAAAGTGCTTTTTGAGATCGAGGGCAAATAAACATGCTAAGCGCATGAAGAGTTTCGTAGTGGCTCATAGGAAGGAAGAGAATCGAGTGCCAATATTTTGGAGCCGGAGAAGGAGAAGAACAAAGAGTGAAAAAATCATTGGACGGCCAGAAAATCAAAGCTAAATTTCACCCGTTATGTTCCAGTTTTCGTGCAAACTCCATCGCTCAGAAGTGTGCGTTACACACCCGACCTGGCGTACCAGAAGTGAAACATGTTGGAGACAAGATTGAAATGAGCAGCTAGCTCCTTTGTTCTGCAGGCTTTGATCGCGCCAATTTGTATCTCGTGAAACAAGTAGAGCTTCCACCGCATTGCCACTATATGTCTTGGAATACAGTATGCCCATGTGAAATGCAAAGAATGAAGTACATAGTTTTGCAAAAACAAGCCACGTAGTTCTCGCCATTTGTTGCATAATCGTAGGTATATGATTGCACTTAAGGTATTTTTTCACGCTTTTCTACTCAATTTCCTCAACATGGCATCAGTTGTTCATGTATTATATGCGATCAGGAAATATGGCATTCGATGTGCATGTGATCTCATTGACGAGCCTTGTTGTCACCTGTATACAGTGGGTGAGCACCTGAATCTGTGGAAAACGCGAACAGTAAAGATCGATGCCACCATTTTTTAGATCACACTGCCTTTTTTGAAGTTTGAGACATCGCAAAGAACAACATCATGCAGCATCTGGGCATTTTGTAGTCAGGGCAGCTTTGAACCAGGTGATTGATGGAATGTTTCAGAAGTGTTCCAAGATTTGTGATGCATCGCGCCGTTTGGAACCTTTCGGTAGCAATTTTCTAGCATACGCTCGCAGGCTGCATTCGAGATAGTGCTCATGTTCTTCATGATTACTTCTTTAACTCAGGAATATTGCTGAATAGCTTGCTTTAAGCATGTGGAGCCGCACACGCTTCCCAGGACCGACCATCCACCTTTTGCTCTGAGATGTGTTTTTTATCTACCATACTGTCCCCTTGGCGGCGTTCGAATGTCCGCCGTGTTGCCCAGAACTGCTGGCCATTTCTCAGGTTACTTTTCCTTCCACGAGCAGTCCAATATTTTATTCAGCGCCTCGGTGAACCAGACGTAATTGATCTCGCGCCAGGTGACACAACAATGGAAAAAGGACCTACAGTAGGCACGCCAGTAATCAGTTGTCAGAGCGAACTACCGCACTGATGGTCGTGAAAGTTTAAAACGTGTAAAGTAGTCGTTTCATATGCTGTGAAATTTCGGCTGAGCTCGACAAAGAAGTTATTTATGGAAAACACGGCTCGGAGAGTCAAAAGCCGAGTTTTTGGACGCCCGGTGCTCACAATTTCGAAGCTTGTTTCTTTCAAAACCGTTGTAACGCAAAATGACAGTGATTCACCATTGTCAGAACAGCGCCACGTGCCTGGCGGCTGTCCCAAGCGCAGCATCGTCGGTGGAGCTAGCGACGACGCCGCTGGCTCCAGCATTCCGTCGGCTGGTACTGCACTGTCGGCTAGCCTGTACCGCAGTGGCTTCGCACCATGCGGCACAGGCTACCAGTGCAGTGTGACATTTCTTGGTGCCCGCGTTTTTAGCACGCCACGGAGGCATTCGGCGCTCCCGATGCAGACTGGAACGGTTCGCATATTGAAACGGCGGAAAGGGTTCGCATTAGCTGGTTGATTGCATACTTCCTCCATTTCACGATAATGGTCGATGCGGGCTAGGACGCGGGCCGGCGCCAGAGCTCCCGGGCGGCGGCCGATGAGCTCCGGCGTGTTGCGACGAAGTTAACTCAAGCCGCTGCCCGTGGCGCGCGTATCGGTTATCAACACGTAGCCGGGACATCTAAGGGATTCGCTTTCTTTTGCGCCGCACGTCAAGTTGGCTCAGGCTTAGCAGGAGAGAGAGAAAGGAGAAAGCTTTACGAATATTTGGGGGAGGGAGGCAAATCGAAAATGAGAGTGCTGGGTGGTCTTTTGATATCCCGCACCATCTTTAAAATGCTACATTCTGTAGCTGTTTGTAATTTTGCACAGCAGCGTTTTTCTGCAAATTATAATGGCATTTAGACAGTGCGAGACCCTGCATGAGCAAAGGGAGTTCGCTACAGACACCGTCATTTCTTGGAGTGTTGTGTCATGTCATGTGTCATCAGGCATCAGTGCGTTGGTCGAATTCAAAGGGAGTCCGCTACAGACACCGTCATTTCTTGGAGTGTTACGTCATGTCATGTATCATCAGACATCAGTGCGTTGGTCGAATTCAAAATGTCTTCGCCATCAGGTCCACACAATGCACACTATGAGTTTGCAGTCCTTATGCTGATGATAATCGACCTTCCAAATGTCAGGCGGTGCTGATTGAATGCCGTTATTAAGCAAACATTGGCTATATTGTCAAAATGCAACGCTTCAAACTGTGCTCACGATTACAAGCGAAGAAAGTGAAGTTTAGTCTTAAGCTGGAAATCACATACAATTGCTTAAATAGACTCAACCTTGTTCATTCGTGACCATGAGCACAGCTTCAAACACCGAATTTAAGCAAATTTTGCTTAACGGCGTCGTTTGGTCGGTACCTCCTGATTACTAAAGGCCGCTGAATGTCAGCATTACAACAAGAATCTCGTTATGCCCAAAAATCAGGACGTCATGCCTTTATTTCGTGTATCGAGCATAATGCACGTCGCTACAATGTACTGTTGGAGATGGAAAGTCCGGCAGCATGTTTGCCGTCAAGCCAAGTGGAGCTCATTGAAGGTGAAATATACCTTTCATTTCTAAATTTCGCAAAAAGTTGATGCCCCATGCCAGCGGTTTCCGTGTGTATTCACCCACAGCATTTCCATGCAGCACAAGCCGTAGAACCATGCAGCGCATCCACAGGCCAATAATAACCACGAGCAGAGCTCCTAAAACGTACAGTTGAGAACGAGGTGGGAGAAACTTAAGCCGCCTTCATAAAGTTACGCAGCTTCGAGCTTCGAATGTGAAGCAAGTCGAATCGACGGGGAGTTTTCCATCTTGGCTTTGATTTTGAATTGTAGTTCTGATAAAAGGGCACTTATTAAACCCAGCGTTGCAGCCGATTTCGGCACGAGCGGGGATCTGCCTGCGCTCCTGGTAAACAACCGCCAATATTTTTTCCTGACACAATTGTAAATGGTTTTTTGCTTGGCAGTGTTTGCCACAGTGACTACATGTTGCGCAGTACAGACAACCAACGCTGTGTGGCTGCTTTTGTACAGGCTTGCGGATTCAGGAAGTTGCGCACTTCTCGGTAGTCGGCGAATGAGATCCGGTGTAATGGGACCGGACCCAAGCTAACTCACGGACAGGGTATGCTTTTAAACCTAACCGCAACTGATATAGGAGCTTCCTTGGCCGCCTGAATTGACTTCCTACACGACCACACGAAACGCACCTGCGTGTTACTAGAGGTCCACGTGATCATATTAATTATATGATACGCAGATGTGAGAGGACAGGGGTGGGGGCACACTCTTCGTGAAAGTGATCATAAACCTCAGGTAAAGTATACGGAAACCGACTTAAACGCGGTCGTTGACTTCTACCTCTAGAAATGCTCCAACGCCAAGGGTAGTGCAATAACAGTCAGGGCTTTACGCCGACAGTTATGCTTTTACAAAGTTTGCCGAAAAGAACAAGGTCACAAATAGTAAATACAGCATTGCCGTTCACGCGGTCACCGAGCGCTGGCACAGACTAACGGCGCGAGAAGCCAGGTCCTGGCTACCACGTCACAGGGGGTGAATCATTCATGACTGAGCAAAACGTGTCATTTGAGGATCCAAATGTTCACGGCGTGAAAGATGCATTTGACTGACTTGTGTTGAGATCATGAACCATCCTACGTTGCCAGGAGTGGGGGTATTTGCATCCATGAAACAAGCCCCCTTGTGCCCGTGTTTTAACCACGGACCCATTCAGGACAAGCCTTTTAAAATCTCATGTACTTTAAGTTTCAGTCCATAGACGGGTGATTTTTTGCGTTTGCGGTGATTGAAAAGCGCGCTCAACAGCTATCGTTTCCATCGTCCACTGATGCTCTCCCCAAACACGCTCCAATATTCTGTTCAAAAATATGACAGGCAGAAGAAAAGTGCATCAAACATAGCAGCATTGTACTCGGATATACATTGTGAAACTTTCGGCGCTAAGAAAAGCCCAGCGACGGGTAGAGGAAGGGGAAGGTGAAAACTACTTTCCGCTGTTAAAGTATGGCATTCTTTAAGTAGACGGTTTGGTTGTTACATGGGGCCTACAGTTTTATTCTTCTGATGCACTCAATTTTAGTTACTCGACACCTCCAGCCCATTCAGTAAACATTCTACTGAATTTTCCAAACCTAATCGTGCGTCTAAGCGTGTTTTCCACTGAGCAAGCAGAATCCCATGTCTGTGAGATATTTTCGGCAGGGAGAGGCTGGGACTTGTCTCCTGAGGCGCATGCTAGCATGTCAAAAATGACTGGATTTAAACAATGATAACGTTTGGTAAAACAACAGCAAATTCACAGTTGTGGGCTTCATAGCTGATAATGTACAAATAACTTTGAATTTATCACCTTTTAATTCTGAAATGTTCACTTTGAGTTTCAAAGTTCTACCAATGATTTCCTCTTGCATGCATCAAACAACACATCCATCCATCTGCATCAGTCTGGGTTTGAAGACTAGATGTTTATTGGGTTTTAGGGCGCGTCAACTGCGGTGGTAATTTGCGCCATTGTCAAGGTTTTAAGATACTATGTCGAATACTGAAGTGTCAAATGCCAAATATGAGTATGGACAGGTAAGCAACAGGTTTGCGCTACCTTTGAACTCCTTTCAGCAGCGCACCGGAACAGGACGGCGTAAGTACAAGCCAAAACCGCATTCAGATAATGTGGAGTGTGCCTCCCGGGCTGTCTAGGTGCGTGAGAATATAATTTTGGAGTCATTGCCATGCCGAACGATAAACTGTTCAAAGGTCCATCGACGGCGGACCGCCTGAGAGAAGGCCAGGGGAATGTGATTCGAGTTGAGGTACCGGCTCCGCTCAATCTCGTAGCTCCGACAGTCATCGAGTGCGAGCGCCACAGATAACGCTGCCCCGCATCTTCGGCGGAGCGGTCGGGCCTCTCCAAAAATTAGGTATGAATACGTCTCCCAAGTGTCGCTCGTACGCAACCAGTACAGCATCACTTCGTCGGTTTTGTTTTATTTAATGATGATTTTTATTCGCCGACCTTTGATTTAATAACCCGGAGCTTTTTTGCCTTCGAATGATCTCACTACCGATCTTGTCCCAAATTTGTCACAGAACCTTTAAATCATTGTAAAATGCACCCATCAGATCTGATGCTATGTTTCCCGAGGTTACACGGAAGCCGGCGGCGCCTTGTTTGGGTAGGCATCAGACTGTTAGCCTCCGGGTATTTGGGCGTGAGCAGGCACCCATTGAAAACGACATGTTTGTCGTTATTCTCCAAGGTATACAACGTATACAGTAAATCTTGAACGACTTTGTGCTGCTAGATGGCTTGCTGTAGCGTCGACAGAGGGCTCAGAGAATCCGAGAAGAAACACCACATAAGCACGTTTTACGCCATCAAGTTATCTGTGGTTGCGTGTTTGTTAAACTTTTTAAAAGCTCACTTTCTCTCCGTCGCAGCGTCATTGCATTGCGGTGACTACCACGGGACAAGTGTTCTACGCGGATGGCTAGATGTGTGACACATTCAGCTATCAATCAGTGCCACCAGCGTTGATGTAAAATTTGCGATGTGTGACGACACACTACCACCTTGTTCAGGAGTGATGGATACATCACACTTCTGAGTGAACATCCCCAGTCTGCGTTCTGCGTACTCCTCTGATCTCCGGGTCTGACTCCAGGCTGCACATCTACAACCAGCTCTAACCAAATCTGAATATGGTCGCTAGCACCTGCGTCGTCATCTACGAACCAAGGCATGCGGGGCGACAAACATGGTGAGCATACCGACAGGTCGATCTCGCTGAATATGTCAGTCGAGGTAAAGTAAAATATGTGGGCTTGCCAGTGTTTATAAGACCAAGGCTGATGCGGTGTAGGAAGTGTTCCACACGCCGACCCATGTGATCCGTATCGCTACATCCCCAGACATCATTGCGGCTGTTTTAGCCGCCGAGTAAAACAAAAGGGACATGTAACTGGGTTACCAACTGGTCAAGAGTGCCAGATAAAACATTTGCACCTGGTGGATCGCACAGTGAGCAGAGAGCTATGGTGATCGTGCTGAGACAGACAGCCACGGCTACCGCCCGCGTGTCGGTAATGTTAACGGTCTCAATGAAATGCTGTGATACACAGTTACCGTCCCATCTCCATGGGCTGTGGTGTCCGTCACATCTTTTTGGTACAAGGCATAGTGACCTTTGAGCATAGCAGGTGTGTGCGTCCCTGGTCATCTTAGCTTTCTGGATGCAGGCAGCCAACGGGTTTTTTCATAAGCAGCATGCACTATGCGAAAATGATCCATTGCATAGAGCCGCGAGAGGACCCCGAGGTACCTCTGACGTCGTCCGTCATCGGCAGATGTCGTCATCACGTCATCGGCAGATGTCGATCAGACCTAGACCGCGCTGGACGATTTCCGCCACCCGTGGGCGAGATGGGCCCTCACCGGCCACGTCTTGTTGGGCGACTTAAGGTGGGCGGAGGGCCCATGAAACGGGTGAGGACGGGTGGGGACGGGTGAGAATGAGTGAGGACGGGTGAGGGCGGGAGAGGACCGGTGAGGGCCGGTGAGGACGAGTGAGGACGGGTCAAGACGGGTGAGGACGGGTGAAGACGGGTGAGGACGGGCGATGACGCCGAGAGAAGCAGCGGCGCATTCCCCACGTCCGGGGACGAGTTACGGTGTACTGAACGGGCCGTACGTCTAGCAGCACCAAGGTCTGGGGCAACCGGACGAGCCCTTCCAATAGACTTTCTCCCTGCTGGCAAAACCACTGAAGGGTGTCGGTGCGTTAGTACCGACTCTCCGGTACATGATTTTTCTGGCGAACTTTGGGGGCTAGCTGCGTGGGCCGCCCCAGCTCCCAGTCGGGTAAGGCTCCTCACTGCATCCGTAGGGTGCCCGGGGGACGTCCACACCCACCCGCAAAGACGGCGGGGGAGACGGCCCGGCAATTGCGTGCTCGCCGCACCAGACATCAGCCACCGTGGTGACGGGCGCAAAACCCGACCGTGCTGGACTTGCGTCCAGCCCGCCTCTCCCGTTCCGGTTTCTGGTTTCAGACGCACTGACGCACTTTCGGGACCCCTAGCCCTCCGGGGCTTTTCTCGGGAGGCATCCAGGAGGGTCGCCTCGGGCGCTAGGGGCGTGCCCGGTGCCGGAGGGGCTCCATTGGCAGACGAGGCAGAGAACACGCCGGTCGTGTTGAGACAGGACAGAGACACCTACTGGGAGTGGGACAGCTGCGTAAGGAGGACGATAAAGTCCCTCACAATTATGCTTCGGAATGCGTTAATTTGTGTGCTTGTCAGCGGCCCAGTAGCTGCTGCTGTGCCCACTGAATGGGCACTCGGCTGGGTAGCGGCCGCATCCCGGTAAGAGTGGGCTGGGTGGTTTTCGTTATACTTCGTTTCGGCCGCACGGTAAGTGATCAGCTGTTTATTTGGGGGATAAGCATTTCATTTTCATTTCTTGAAGACGTCACGGGCGCGAAATCATGCTGGATGACCTCCACCACATTTAAGGTCCTTCGTAACACTGAAGTCACAGTTCTTAGCGTCGTGCCCGACTTCCGCGCACCTCCCGCACATGATCTTATGGGGTTTGTCGGTGAAATGCCAAAACAGGCGGCATTTAAAGCGCCGCACCTAATCGGGCACGTAGAAACCCACCGGGATGGAGGTAAACACGATTCGCACCCTCTCTGGTACCAAAACAGCTTAAGGTAGTGATAACGTCGTCCGTTGGCACCAGCTGGCCACCCACCAGTCTCACAATGTGTTTGTCGTTTATCACGCCCTGGTTCGTCATGCTTTCGACGGTTTTACCCTCGCTCAGCTCCTTCAGAACCTGCAGCTGATGACACACTGCAATGAGTTTTTACGGGATGCGGTTTTGCTTTAATCGGTTCGCACGTTGATGACGCGCACTGTGCGCACTGTCCTCGACCTGAGATATTGAGCTCCTTGTCGCTCAGCATCCTTCAGGTCTTCTCCCCCTTCAAAAACAGAACACTTTCCACCCTCCGTCTCGGTACCTAAACAAGCTTTGTGATTATCAAACTTTGACAGAGCCCGCTTAATCTGAAGTAGTTGAGCATTAATGGCAGAGACCTTCCGCAGTCGTCGTTGGGGTCCTACAACGCACTGAGCTGCAGAGGTTGTACAGCGTCGCCTGCCTCTCACACTGACAGGAAGGGCGGGCACCGCGCCGAATCGAACCCCGTACCGCTGGTGTCCCAGACCTTCCAGCAGACCTTCGCTGCTTGTCAACCTTCGATTGTTGAATGATCATACAGCTAGACAGTCGTTCGGGTGGTCCATCTGGCTGGGTCCCAGAGTCGGAACGCTGCCAGGGCCATCAGGTTCAACTCTGCGTCTAGTGGGCAAAGCCACTCCAATCTGTCCTGCACTATGGAGTGGGGTGGTGGTGTTTGAGTAGTTTGTTGTTCATCCATGGTTAAGCAGAGGTTTATTGTTTCAACACGTTTGTTCCCTCCACCAACAAGCCCAACAAAAGGACGGCACAATGGGCCACTGCTGAGCCGCCGGGGCTACAGACGTGCTACACACATGCCGGAGCGCCGGAAGTGTCGCTGAGGACCCGCCGGGTACGAGATCGCGGGAGCCAGTGCCCTGACTCACGTAGGGCTAACCGGCCACCCCCTCAGTGTGAGTCAGGGTGCAACCCGGTGAGCTAGACTCGGTTTTGAAGGCTCGGAGTGAAAAATTCCATCGCAAAAGGACCGTGGAGTGAAAAAATTCAATCTACAAAAGTTGGGACTTATGAGTCAGCGAGAGATGCTTCAGCAAACGAAGGCATTCATTTCAAGTTGGCATGGACGTAATATTATAAATATGAAAAAATGTGTTGTGCCTTTTTACATCTAGGTCATTTAACTGAAACAGAATACCTTAAAGAAAATTAATTTCGTAAGAGTGTGCTGAGCACCAACATCCTTGTAACACCGATATTTTGATGATGCACTTTGCACTTCCCTTGCACGGGATTTTTCTTAATATAAAACAAAGCAAAGGAATTCAATAACAAGAACAGCATCGAAAATTCAACGAGCATTCAGCACTCAATTAAACAAGTCTCGAACTCCTCAACATCAACACATAACCATATCAAACAGATATACCTTTGGCTTTTGTTAAGATGGGATCGGGAAATACAAATGTTATGCTATTATTTCTTGTAAAATATCAATGAGAAAACTACCTTACTTCCATGAAAGAAACCTAACTAAGCCTAACCTAAAGAAGCCTCACTTCGTCTCATCCTGTCTAACCTACTTGTATCACAGCAGCATCTGCGGGTCACTGATTCTTGCAAAATTCCTACTGCCACTCGCCATGCACTTAACCAACTATACCTAACTTAGAGTACCCAGGTGATGAATACGGTCTCAACTCACCTTTTTCTTTACTGCAGCAGCTGTGATAAAAACATGATAAACCTTATTTTTGGCTAGTTCTGACTGGTGTTTTAGTTTAATTCATTTGTGTGAGCTTATTAAGACCAGACAAAGTTGAAAACACACAAATCAAGCAACTCAAATGATTTTGAACAAGTTATTCTGATTGTCATGGTAAGCTCTCATCACGAGCAATAGTCAGTATGTTCCACAAAACGATCTCTCTTTTCCAAACGTAGCATAATTTACAGATGGTCACAATAACAGTTTTGCCGCTTGCCTTTTCACCTGCAGTAAAGGCATCCATTTACGTTTGTTTATTCATATTCAATGACTTGACTTGAGACGTTGGCTTTGCGTTTAAAATGCATGAAACTCTAACTGTTTCTGCAGTCAAAAAGTAAAACCCCATATGTTCATTTCTGGCCCTTTTCACTTTTTATGTCATCTGATTCGTCTACTCATGCTGTATTCAGATATTTAAACCAGCAGTTCAAATTTGCACAAGCCTTTAGCTAAAAGAAAGGACCAAAAGCTTGTGAAAATTTGAACTAGGGATTTTAATCACCAAATTCAGCACGACTAGATGAATCAGACGACATGAAAAATGCAAAACGACCAAAAATTAACATATCGGGTTTTACCTTTGGACGGCAGATTTGCTGAAAGCTGATATCTACCTCATATTGTAATTGATATGCAGTTTAGAGTATTCCTGTGTTAAGAAATATAGTGTACATCTACAGTGCAGTCATTTGCCAGTCAGCAGGCAATGGCAGCTATGGACAACATCCTGTTAAAGCAGAATTAAACAACCACTTCAACAAATTTGAGGCAACTGATCAAGAGTATGGAACAAAATAGTTAAATTGCATGTCTTGTGGCATCATAACTCGTCTCATGAGGAAAACTCGATAGATTCAAGCAGTAAATGCCCAAATCTCATTACAAATCACGTGTTGAAAGTAGGTAAGGTTAGCACTAAAGCGCTTCACAGGGAAACTCACTGGTTTCTTGAGGGTAGGCTTCTTTCTGCTCCCCTTCCCAACACACAAAAACTCAGTATCTTTCGCATGGTTTGCTAACAGAGGGTCATCCAACTCTCCCACACAATATAAATATCAATCGTGCCCAACAATCTACCAGCTTGAACTGCGAAATAAGTAAGAGGAGGTCTGCATGAGAAAACAGTCTCAAAGGGCAGAATTTCGCTACCAAATACTTCTGTATGAAATGCGCCAGGTTTGTCCCAAAGCTATGTACGGCAGGATAATATAACGTAATGAAGTAGTGAAACTGGATAGCTTAGATTTATTGTTATTTAGCCATGCCATGAACCCTAACACGGCCTTCTAGATGTTTAACAAGGCAAAAATTGCGGTAGAAAAGCGTTCCGTGCTTCAAATTGTCTCCTTCATTTGCTGTGCATTGTTCACTCTTGGATGCATATCAAACAGGTTTGGGTGGCCAGCGAATCAATCCAATTCTTTATACGAAGTTAATACCAGTTTGCAGTTGGAACATTTTGCAGAGAAACAGGTCAACGTTTTAGGCCATAGGTGGTATCTTTAAAGATTATTAGAAGGGAGGGAAAAATGAGGTTGTATCACATTTGTATGAGGCCAGAAAAACAAAAGTAGTGAAATAAAAGACTAAAAGTTGTTTGGTCAAATTTTGTAATCAACTCATTTGAATAGAAGTCTGTGAAAAAGTGGTCAACGTTTTAGGCCATAGATGGTGTCTTTAAAGATTAGCGGAAGGGAAGCAAAATGAAGCTGTATCACATTCGTATGAGGCCAGAAAAACAAGTGATGAAATAAAAGACTTAGAGCTGTTTGGTCAAATTTTGTAATCAGCTCATTTGACTGGAAGTCTGTGAAAATGAGTGCCCAGGCAGTGATGTTCGGCTTTTAGATTTCATTTAGAAGGCATTTTGAATGTTTCACGGCCAAAAATTTAAAAAATTCGGCGATGTTGCCACAATTTGGGAGTGGTGCAATTCAGTAGTCAAGTTTCTTTCGGTAAAAGAAAAATGGGGAGAAAAATTCTCTACCAGGCTTTGCTGCCGATTGGACCAAGCTTTGCTTTCCTGGTGTGGCATTTGCGTGATGTGGCCCGAGAAATTCGAAATGCGTGAAGACCTTGCATTTGGCACACAACTGTGTAGATTGTGATACATTCTGTAAACAACGCACACTTGATGCATGCAAGCGGCTGGAACTGCTGGGGCTCTCGGGCTTGAAAATGCCTGGTGCCCTTGCTCTGTGCATACATAGACATGATTCAGATAAAGGTGAGGCAGGATTTATCCATAGGTGTCCAGGTTCTGTGAAGCCTTGTTTACGCTTGATCGCTTCAAGTGAGCTCGGTTTTTGATGACATCTTAAAACCTCTGAAAGGGAAATATGGGTGTGGTATATGTGGCTAAAAAATATCAGGTAGGAGTGAAAAATCCCATAAAATATGGGGATGAGGAGATAAAATTCCTTCTCATAGGGTGTTTCTTAACACCCAGCCGGCAAGTCTAGGACACTGGTGCGACCCCACAGCTAAAACATCAGGCGAACACAGCACCCGGCGGCTGTCCCTAGACACCCGTCGCCTGCCCGCTTGGCGCCTAGCTAGTACGGCACGTGGACGGCGCCTGGTAAAAGAAGTGTCCTTCGGGGCATTTTTCAAAAACATACTCCAGTGAAACCTCAGGACTAGTAACATCTAATAATAGCGCTGGGTAGTGCCACTGCAGCACCATCCAGGCGCAATATGGAAAACATTTTATGGCAAAATTTTGATCATGAGTCGGAATTACGCTTTCAATGCGTTGAACCAGCACTACGCCTCTTGCTTCCGGTTGCGACCGCCGTCGTCCTGGCAACGAGCGCGCGCATCTCTATTGGCGCAAACGTTTGTGACTGGCCCAGCAGGCGGGGGTTTGTTACCGATAATTTTGCTGGTTGGAGTTTGAACCAGTGCGTCACATGGATCATGTGATACTCCATTTTAAAACCCAGGGCGCACCGCAAAAAGAGCAACTGTGTTAAACGTCATAGTGGAGAAATGAAAGCCATAGTACGACGTTTCGTTGCGTTCGTTGGATGGTATCCCTATATCTGCATACATTTTCTATCGAAACAGCGTTGCATCTATAATGCATCTTATGCATCTATAAATGCAATAAGATGCATCTATAAATGCATCTTAACATTTATGCAATGGGCATTTTGACAAATTAGTGTCTTGTAAACATCACAGAATTCATGCGTTGGAAAACCAAAGCAAATGAAATGTACTACTTTCATAGTAATGGGCGGAGGC
Organism: Pollicipes pollicipes; assembly: GCF_011947565.3. NCBI lineage: Eukaryota > Metazoa > Arthropoda > Thecostraca > Pollicipedomorpha > Pollicipedidae > Pollicipes > Pollicipes pollicipes. The sequence goes on from NW_023596461.1 coordinate 2,928,891, forward strand.
AAGGAGCAAAATGAGATTTCTCCCGCAGGGTCAGCTACTTTGAATAGAAGTTCTGAGCAATTCAGAAGGATTTCGAGATAACTGGCAGCTATTATTGATCAAATTGCAAGCGTCTAATGCAACAATAAGTGAAAAGCGCAAAAAGGTGGGATACTCCCTTCAAGCCGGCTAAATGCGTGCGGAGTTGACACGGGGCACCCACAGACTGGCAAATCCAGGTCAGACGTACGTGTTGGTCGACTCCAGGACTGACCAGCAAGGCGGCTACCTCAGCATCCAGGACCCCTTCATCCCTCCTATGGAGCAAAACAGGGCACGGCCACCCCAATACAACTAAAAGCTGGGGTCGGGGGGCTGCCAAGCCCTACCCTGACTGAGGTTAGGGCCTGTGCGGGAGGCAAAGGCCCTGGCTTCAGTCAAGGCAGGTCTCAGGCACTTCGTCTGGCTCCTTCCCTTTGACCGGAAGGGACACTTTTCAAGCCTCCCCAACCATCGTTGAGTTGTTGGAGCTTTCAATCTCTCACCACGGGAAGGTGGTGCCTCCAGGAGGACTTTATCGTATTTTCAGTCATATCCACCAGATGTAGCAAATTTTACGGATTCATCATCCATAGAGCTATACATTAGAGGGGAGCGCTGATGATATCTGCTGCTAACACGTCAGATTGCATTTCATTTATTTATAAGCCGGCGAACTTTTGAACCAAAGCTAGGGGGCTCAGATTAAAAGAGGACTGAAGAGGAAAATGTTTCCGACGTCAGAAAATAGTTATTTTCGTCACCGTTTCAGATTTTACAGGGACGCTCCCCGCTGCTCCCAGCACCCACCACTACTGCAGCCTGCTCTTCCGCTTATGCACGGACTGAGGCAGCGGCGAGCGCTCAGACAAACTGCCGACAGATTAACTTAGCTCGAGGAATGGAACACACCTGATGCTCAAACCAACTCGTACCGTTCTCAGTACTAACGCCAACAGCTGACTGACGTAGCGGCGAGGCCGCGTGCCCAGTAGACGAACATATAAATGCGGAGAACGCGTCGCATCTCAGCGCAATCAAGGTAACCTCCGGAGATGTTGAACAAGACCCGTCCGCGGAAGATGCGATGCGGTAGGTTTGCCAGAGACCACATCAGCCTTAACTGAAATGTACGCAATTCCCACATTTTTACATTTGTAGTTATCCGCTCTGACAGCCTCGCGCCACCAATTTTATTCGCTTTCTCCATCTGAGTCTACACCTGCACAATTTGGTTACACAACCAAC
>NW_023596461.1:2935156-3017656 GCF_011947565.3 Pollicipes pollicipes
GCGCCACCCAGACGGCGTGTGCGCGGGTCAGCCATTTCGCCGCATGACTAACACAGCACCAACAGCCCTGCTAGGGTGGAGAAGACACTGCCTTCGAGGTGAGTGGCATGCCAGCTTTGGTTATAACTGCCCATTTCAGTAAAACGACCCCATTCTAGGTGCGAGCATGCATCACAACGAGACCAATCTATAGTTACGGCGTTGCTGTGCGCTCTACCTATCGCTTCATAGTTAGTTCGCCCCAGCACTAAAAAAGCCAAAGACGGCAAGGCACGGACATCACATTCAACGAAGGTGAGATGCGTCGGATGACGTCACATCGCTGGTTGATGTGACGCCATCCGAGTCGACATGTCCCTCACTACAGGTGCCAGCACACTCCGCATTGCATAAAACAGCCAGGACAAACTAACTGTGCCCCACAATGCAGCCAACAATCAAGCTACATCGTATCGTGTCAAGGCCCCAATGCCGCGCTAGCAAACACGATCAATGCTCATGGCTGCAGGCTGCAAGAAGCGCGAGGCACGTCCTCCAACCCATCCTTGAAGCACCTCCAGAGCCCGCGTGCCACCGGGCTCCTCCCGCCCGGCAGGCCCACAGTGCGCGACCGTCAGCGCCGCGAGCCGCGCCGCTTCTCATTGAACCCCTGACCAGCCACCGGTCAGCGCCGCGAGCCGCGTCGCTTCTCATTCAACCCCTGACCAGCCACCGGTCAGCGCCGCGAGCCGCGCCGCTTCTCATTCAACCCCCGACCAGCCACCGGTCAGCGCCGCGAGCCGCGCCGTTTCTCATTCAACCCCCGACCAGCCACCGGTCAGCGCCGCGAGCCGCGCCGTTTCTCATTCAACCCCTGACCAGCCACCGGTCAGCGCCGCGAGCCGCGCCGCTTAGCCTTCCACCCCTCCCCAGCCACCGGTCAGCGCCGCGAGCCGCGCCGCTTAGCCTTCCACCCCTCCCCAGCCACCGGTCAGCGCCGCGAGCCGCGCCGCTTAGCCTTCCACCCCTCCCCAGCCACCGGTCAGCACCGCGAGCCGCGCCGCTTAGCCTTCCACCCCTCCCCAGCCACCGGTCAGCGCCGCAAGCCGCGCCGCTTAGCCTTCCGGGCGTCCTCAGCCATCGGCCAGCGCCGGCCGTCTCGGCGTCGCGTGGAGCGGCGCGGGTCGGCGGATCCTGCGCGCCGCGGAGCCGCGGGCGCGGCGCGCAGGACCGGCCGCCCGCCCGGCTCCCATTAGGCCGTCATCCGTCACCATCGGCCGGAGGCGGGCCGCAGCCAGCCGAGCGGATCCGGCGCCGCCACACAGGGCAGGAAGGGCCCCGCAGGGCTCACCAACTCGCTGACGACACGGCAGACGTCTGACGTCACAGGCGGGCGGCGACGGCCTAGCGCCGTCCGAGCCGAGCGGACGCCGCTCCGTGGCGTCATCACGCTGCGATCGTTGCCCGCCCGGTGCAGTGACCGCGGGGCGGCCGCCACTCTGCCCTCAGAAGACGGCTGTCTTTCCAACCTCCGGCGGATCAGCCCGGTGGGTCCGCGCCCCCCCCCCCCCCCCCCTCTCCGAGACAACGGCAGCGTTACGCCGCCGTCGGTCGACGTAAAGACGGCCGGATTCGCGGCGCCCGAGCAGCAGCGCTGGTAAACACGGTTGGGCCGGCCGCCGGCTACGGTCATTCGCTGTCCCGCCGGCCTGACCGGGCCGGACGCGACCCGATCCGACCCGGCGAGGGCGGCGGTGGCCGGAGCCGCGCACAGCGGGCCCGTCCCATCCATCGCCGTCGGCCGCCGAACGGCAGAAAAACCGGCCCTCGGGGCCGCCAGTTTGCGACGGCCGCCGGCTACGGGGCGCAATTTGTCCGGCGGGCGATCGCGGCGGCCGAGACGCATTGGGACCGGGAGGCCGTCCCGCAGGACGGGTACCGCAGACACCGACACCAGGCCAGCGAGCGCCACCAGCACCGGAGCAGCGGGTGACACCAGCACCAGACCAGCGGGTGATACCAGCACTGGATCAGCGGGTGACAGACGGGTGATGCCAGCACCAGGCCAGCGAGCGACACCAACATCAGACCAGCGGGTGACACCAGCACGAGATCAGCGGGTGATAAACGGGTGATGTCGGCACCAGGCCAGCGGGCGACACCAACATCAGACCAGCGGGTGACACCAGCACCAGACCAGCAGGCAGGCGCGTGCGGCCGACACGCGAGAGGCAAGCATGCAACCCAGGCATGAGCCAGCGCCAGCGCCAGCGGTAGCGGCAGCGTGCAGGCACCGCACCCCGAACGGAAAGTAAACACACTTACTGGCAACTTTCAGAGCACGCGCTAGCCTCTAGCTACTGAAAGGAGAAAACGCCGCGTTAGAAAACTCGGCACACGACTGACACACAGGCGCGGCGACGCGACGCGACGCGGCGCGGCGACAGGTCGAAAGCGGAGCCAGACACGTCACGACTTTACGGCAACGAGACGCGGCCGGCGCGCCGGTAACTGGTGGGCGCGCAGCGCCCAGGGCGGCATGCTGGCCCCGGGGCGGGACACGTGGCGGCGGTGCGACGCACCCATGCTGAGAGCGGGGCGGTCACTCACGCTGGGCGTCAGTTGCGGCCGCGCCGGAGACATGGTGGCCACCGACGACTGGTGGATGAGCCGCTGTCGGACAGGAGAGGGGCCGTCACCGTCCGCGCGCGCGGACCGCTCCCGCCGGCCGGCGCCAGTGCGGCACACTACGGCACGCTATCTACGCTGTGCGCTACCTACGCTCTACGGGCGTCTACACGACGCCACATAACTGGCGGGGTGGCGGATGAACGGCACGTGCGAGGGGTATGGGGAGCGACTTTGGGGATGGGCGCGACGTAAATAGACGATATACACGTATCGGTCCGATAAATCTCCGACGGAAGAGTGCTGAATTGTGCCGATGATGATGGATCGCCACAGCACGCTTGGCTGAAATTGGATACGTCGCCGGGCGGTGGAGGCGGCCCAAAGAAGGGCGAGCTCCAGCGATCCATCACGGCTGCCTTTTCGCCATTCATCGCAATCGAACGCAGCCGGGAAGCACGCGATCCAGTTCTAATATACAACAAAGGCCAGGCCGGGTGAGCACACCGCTGAGCGGGGTCGGCAGGTCGCGGCTTTTTAAGCAGCCCATAGAAGCCAGCGATTCCTCATAAGGTTGTAAACCGCGAACAGCACGCAAGGCACAAACAGATCACCGCACCATGCCACTGGCCATCGCCATAACTCAGCCTTGTTTCTGGATGACCTGCCAACGAACTCTTTCATGCGCCTTGTGTGACGAGGGGTTTCCGACGACACGCGTAAATATCAACACTTTCATTGCCGGCGAAGACTGGTTCAAAACACAAGTCACAATTACACAGCTGAAAAGCACAAACACAAAGTGACAAGATATAGCAAATGTCCAACGAAATTAAAGCTGCGCGAAGCGTTCCAGCGACCGCGAGGTCCACGCACGGCAAAAAATTCCTGATTCTCGACGTTTTCACAAGCGCCAAGTCTGCCAGGCATCTCGTCACCTTTCACGCGCACTGAAGGCTTCTTCACGAACAACGTAAGCTATGCATCAACGGCTGCAGTACGAGACACTTCCTAACACGACGGGCCTGTAGATGCCTAAAGCACTCGCCTGACGTCCTTCGATGCATCGCTCACCCGGTCAACGAACCTGAAAGAGGCTGCGGACGGAACAAATATTGGCTTTTATGCGTCTCACAAACGACGTACGCTGGCCTGCGGGGACAGCCGAGCAGAATCCGCATCCGCGCCAGACCCTCCCCAAGGACCGGCTGTATTCGCGGCGTCGCTCCAATTGAATAGCACGCAGTCCGTCGGCCGACATCACGCATTCGGCGTGCGTCCGCCAAGCGCTCCGTCCCGGCCGCCGACGACGGTTACGGCGGCCCGGGCCCGGACCCAGCCCCAGCCTGCTAATCCAGCCGCGCGGAGCGGGGCCAGCCGGCCGGCCGGCCCACTGGCGGGTTCGGCACGGCGCCGTCCGTCCGCGGCGCCTCCGGCTCCCCTGGTCGTTGGCGCCTGCCGTGTGACGCCCCACCGGCTGCGTTGGGCCCCCGCCGGCCCGGCAAGGGGCCGACGGCCGGCGTCCGACCGTCGCCGCGTGATCGACTGGCAGACCGGGCCGCAGTGACGCCGCATTTGCATAGTTTCAATGCATATGGGGCGGCGGCGCGGCGGGAAGCCAGTCGGCCGCGCCGAGTCGGACCACGCTGTCGGGGCGGGGCGAGGCGGGGCGGGGCGGGGGCGGGGGCGGGACACCGGCACGAAGGCCAGCACCGAGCCCCGCTCCGGCGCCGGTGGCTCGACCCCTTCCCGGGACCGGTGGGCGGTGCAGTCTATTTCAGGGCGGCCTGGCATGACTCCCAGCAATGCTCTCGTATGTTCAGGAAACCTGACCAGCTAACTCTGCATTCAGTTCTAGTCTGTTAGGCGACTGCAGCGTCCTCCGGAATATGCAGGGAGCAAACGAACTTAAAGTAACGTCTGGACAAACCAAACAAGACTTGCTCAAATTAATGGTAAGAGGTTAAGAATAGCTGGGACAACAAGCCAGCCAAACGCACCCGGTGCTTTTTTCACAACAGACGGCGACTACCGCGGTAGTAGCGACTCGACTGCCTCACTTAAGCCACAAGCCAATCCCTCGGCACGAACCAGACAACCGCCATAGGTCACGGAGCGCAGGCACATACCGTCGAGTGCTGCTCCCCATTACACGAACATACGAGGGCCTTTTTTAATCCGAGCCCGGTTTGAGCCCGGCAATCGACCTTCGGCTCCGGCCCGCTGTAAACCCAACGGACGACCGCCCGTCCAGCTGTAACGCTATGCGAAGAAACGGCTGACTCAGACATCACGGAGGCGGGTAGGGGACTGACCCGGAACGGTGCACCGAAGGTGGAGACTGACCCGGAGCGGTGGACTAGAGATGAAGATTCACTTGGAGCGGTGCACCAGAGGTGGAGACTGACCAGGACCAGGACTAGAGGTGGAAACCGACCTAGAGCGGTGGACTAGAGATGGAGAATGTCCTCTAGTCCACTCGGGTGGTGGACTAGAGGTGGAGACTGACCTGGAGCGGTAGACTAGAGGTGGAGGCTGACCTGGAGCGGTAGACTAGAGGTGGAGACTGACCTGGAGCGGTGGACTAGGGGTGGAGATTGACCCGGAGCGGTGGACTAGTGGAGACTGGCCTGGGGCGTGGAACTAGAGGTGGAGACTGACCTGGAGCGGTGCCCTGAAGGTGGAGACCAGCCTGGAGCGGGGCACCGAAGACCAAGACTAGCCTGCTGCTACTCTGGAGGCCGACACTTACCCGCAGGTTGGAAGATGAGGCCATGCGCAGCTCGGCCATGGGCCCGGATGGCGTGCCGCCCTGGAACGGACTGATCACGGTGGAGACGGCGCGCCTTAACTTGTTGGGCGTCTGCTTGAAGCTGAACGCGCGGCCCACCTTGCGCGACGTCTTGGAGGCGAACCTGACACACGCGGACACACGTGACAGTCGGGCGCCGCACAGGCGCGCGCACATGCCGGCCGCGGGCCGCACAGACCGCACACCAGAGGACGGCGGCCACGCGGCGCCGGAGAAAACAGAGCGACACGGGGGGGGGGGGGGGGGGGGCACCGAGCCACCTAGAAGATGGCTGGAGGGCGGGGGGGGGGGGTCTCGCACCGGGCCCACCTCCGCCCCTGTGACGTACAGCCAACGCCCCGGAATCTGACGAGCGCTGCCGGCCCCCACCCTGGCGTGCACGGGAGGGGGGGGGGGGGGCACCGAGCCGCCTAGAAGATGGCTGGAGGGCGGGGGGGGGGGGATCTCGCACCGGGCCCAGCTCCGCCCCACCAGCTGTGACGTACAGCCAACGCCCCGGAACCTGACGGGCGCTACCGGCCCCCACCCTGGCGTGCACGGAAAAAGGCACCAGTCATTTCAACGCCAACCCGTACGTGTTCTGATGCAAGAATTCCGTGCGGGCAGGTGTGAGTCAATAGATTGCCCCCTCCCCTCCCCAAATATGAAGGCTTCCATTTCATTTTCCCTGGCACGAACAGAGCATTTCGGTGCATCAGTTTCCAGCCCCACAATATTGTGCAAAAACTGATCTTTTGCCAACTTCGCGCTTTCTTTTCGATCGTCGCGCTACGGACTACAGCGTTACCAGAATGCTGTACCACTGTCCCACATTCGCCTCGCATATGACAACGCTTAAGCCAAAACCCCACGGAGATAGTATGTTCACTCCGAAGAGAAAACTCACTAAGCTCCAGAGAGAACTCAGGCAAAAATACAAATATGATGAACAAGGAAAGCCTGCTTCAACCATCTATATATCTTGCTCGAACGCCATTTTCGGCAGGTCCAATCTGTTCAGACGACTACCCCGAGCGACCACTGCTCTCGCCCGTCCGACACGACCCATGGGGGCGCTAGTAAGCGGGGCACATTGGCGTCGGGGAAATGCCAGCGTGATTTAGCGCGCGGGCCGTCGGCCACTTGAGACCCCTTGTTGAGCGGGCGACGCCGCTCGTCTCGCACCGCAGGCGCCGGGTCACCGACCCGCGCTGCCCCGGAGACGGCAGCGGAGGCGTCCCGCAGACCTCTGGACCAGCGTCAGCGCCGGAGACTCACGCTCGACGCTGCCGGGGTCGAGGGCAGGTCTGGGTCCGTCACGACCTGACAACAGCCAGGGCCGATGGCCGGCCCGCCACTGACCGGTCTGGGTCCGTCACAGCCTGACAGCAGCCGGGGCCGATGGCCGGCCCGCCACTGGCCGGTCTGGGTCCGTCACAGCCTGACAACAGCCGGGGCCGATGGCCGGCCCGCCACTGACCGGTCTGGGTCCGTCACAGCCTGACAGCAGCCGGGGCTGGTGGCCGGCCCGCCACTGACCGGTCCGGGTCCGTCACGACCTGACAACAGCCGGGGTCGAGGGCCGGCCCGCCACTGACCGATCTCGGTCCGTCACAGCCTGACAGCAGCCGGGGAGAAGGCGGCTCCCGCTTCGGTCACCGACACGACACGGCGACGCGAGCCGGCTACTCGAGCCGCCGCGAGCACTCGCCGCTCGACTCGGACCACCGTTCATCTGAACGGCTCCTCCTGGAGGCTTTAACGGCGTGGGAATCGACTTTGGCGGCGGCCCCGGTATCGGATGGCGGCCTCTTCCGACGGGCGCCGAGCGGACGTTATTGCCGTCCGACCATTTGGGGCGATGGCCAAGTCCGTTACTGGAGCTCGCTCCATGCCTGTGATGTAAAACTAAAGGCACAGCACGCTCAGGGAGCTGAGCACCACAAGGGGTCATCGGCTGATGGCATCGGCATCCTCTCTCCTAAAAGACGGTCATGACTGCACATCAGCATGCATCCTACAGGATAAAGATATTGTCTTATACTCAAGGCACACGTGACAACAAAGTCGGACCATGCAGACACCAAAACACTCCGCCGCCAGGCATTTTCTACACATTCTAAAGAAGGAATGTTTTCATGGAGGCGCCCTCATACACACTTGCGTGACCCGACCCGACCCTGCCGGCAGGCTGGACCGCACCAAGATGGCTGCCCATCTGGCTGCGCCGGGATCGCCGCGGCCGGCAGCCGGGCGACGAGCGGACCGCCTAATCCTATTGGAGAGTCCGCAACGTGCCGGCGACGGCGCGGCTGGCACGGCTCGGCAAACAGGCGCGGACCGGCTCACGGACGCTACAGCGGTCACCGGGGCGGCCGCAGACGAGCCAGGTCACGACCGGACCGGACCGAGAGGTCACACATCACAGGCGGCCGGCGGCACTGGTCTGTATAAGGCAGCTGTGGATCGGACAGCGACCGAGGACAGCCGTGGACCGCGCAGTGACTGAGGACGGGCGTGGATCGGACAGTGACCGAGAACAGCCGTGGACCGGACAGTGACCGAGGAGAGGCGTGGACCGGACAGTGACTGAGGGCAGTCGTGGACCGCGCGGTGACTGGGGACGGGCGTGGACCGGACAGTGACCGAGAACAGCCGTGGACCGGACAGTGACCCGAGGGGAGGCGTGGACCGGACAGTGACCGAGAACAGCCGTGGACCGGACAGTGACCAAGGAGAGGCGTGGACCGGACAGTGACCGAGGACAGCCGTGGACCGAAAAGTGGCCGAGCACAGCCGACAGCCGTGGACCGGACGGTGACCGAGGACAGTCGTGGACCTGACAGTGACCGTGGACCGAACGGTGACCGAGGACAGCCGTGGACCGGACGGTGACCGAGGACAGCCGCGGACCAGACAGTGGTCGCGGCCGGCCGGCGCCGCTCGCGTCAGCCGACGCTTGGCCGCGCCACGGCGGCCGTGGGTGACGCGTCTCGGCCCGCACCGACGGGTAATGGGAGAGCCCCGATTGAATTAGGGCGGGCCGCGACACGCCGACGGCAGCGCCACCGCCTGATCAAAGCCGGGCGCTGCCCGCCGCCGGCGACGGCACTCGGCGGCCGGCGGCGCCGCGCACCAAACTCGATACGGCTCGGATTCGCCGCCGCCGCCACCGAAAAACTTGGCTCGCCCCAGAGCCACTGGCGGTTTGCATACAAAGCGGAAATTCGGAGGTAGCTGTAAGCGTGTTCTGACTACGGGCTGATGATGTCTCAATACAGCTCGCGGCTATCTGGGCTCAAAGGTTGGCACTGTTTAAAAAGGGTACGAAAATTCCGAGCACAAAGCAGCCATGGTCGCCCTCAGACATGTGCCCATGCTAACATCAGTGATGGATCACTGGGGTTTTAGGGCATCTCGACCACTACGGTCATGCAGCGCCTTCAACAAATTTGTCATTCCCATTTATTCACAGACCGTGGTCCACATGCGAATCGTACAGACAGTGTGACGCAGCAGGGATAAGATTTGAGAACACGACGGCCTGGCAGTGTGGCGCCACATTGAAAGCATAATGGCCCCTCTTCCCCGCAGGGCACCGCATCTGTGGCCTGTACACAGGCAACAAACATGACCTTCTCAGGCCGCGCCTGGTCGTGAGGATGACGGCCACTTCTCCAGACGGGGCTGCGCAGCCTTCATTTTGTCGAAGCACTATCTCATGCCGCGGACAATTTGCCCGCAAAAGAGCGGCAATAGATGGATATAGATGGTTTCCGTGGGGGGGGAGGTTAACCGTGGGCACATGAAACCCACAGAGATCAGCTTGTGGCGGCATCCGCCAGCTCGTTTCCATGGTAACCAAACATGACAGTGCAACGCGGCGGGCGACAGCCCGCTCCCGCCGACTCGGTGCCATGAGGCGCGATACAAACATTTCAGGCGGGATAGGACCGGATGGATGACGAGATGATGGTGATAATTTGTAGTCCTAGGGCACGTCGACGACAACTGCTCATGCAGCGGCCACAGGTTCCAAATTACCAGGCAAAGTCCCAATTCAAACGAATTTTTTACAAATACAAACACCGTCAACGTAAGCGACTGTGAGTCAGCATGGCAGTGGAGAGAACATCACGGTGAAACCTACGGCAGGTAGATTGAAACAGCTTTCCAGTTCCGACAGCTGGAGAGTCAGTATTTAAAATGTCGGGCAGTGTACGATCTGAGGCATTCCGTTCAAAGAACCGCACTGGCGCTCCAACTAGGCTACGACAGGCGATCAACACATAGTGCTTAGTTCGAGGGTCCCGGACTTGAGCACCAAGCGTGCTCAGAGTATGGCAAGATCAGGTGTGGGCTTTCGCCCCCCCCCCCCCCCATCCCAATAATACAAAGCGCTTGCTGATGACCACGAGCTCCGCACCACGCGCGGACGCGCACGAGACGACGGCATGAATGACGCGTCACGGGACCGCACTCAAATGCGATGCCAAAACCCGCGTCTGTCCCCGACCCGTCCATACTGTGGTGACTTAGCCACCCCCCTCCCCCCTCCCCACGAGCTGCTGTGCTCAGGGGCCCTGGACGGCGCGTCGCGTTTGAGTCGGAGCCGCTCTCAGATCTTTGTCACATCCGGTCAAACCAGCTCCTAGGCGGGAATCTCTGGCTGACTTAGCTGTTCGACAGAGCGGAATTCAAATAGCCCCTTTCAACAACTCTCTTACTCGCATGCAAAATGGGACAGCCCGTAGGACCCGTTATCCATGATAACATCAACTTGAGAAAAACAAAACGGTGTTGGACCCGGAACTCGACTTCAAAGATGACCTCTCAGCGATTAACTGATGAAAGAGAGCGCGGGAGTTAAACGCTGCCAAGTGCCAACGTTTGGTGCTTGCCAACGAAGCAAGCCGCGTCAGGTGCAGCGCTCGGCCAGACGCCACAAGGGGCCGGCCGTCGGGCCCCGGCGTCGGCCACCACCGGCGTTGGCGTGGCGGGACTGCCCATGACGGCCCGCCAGCCAGGGCGTGCCGGCCGTCCGGCCCCGGCGTCGACCGCCACCGCCGCCGCCGCCACCGGCGTTGGCGTGGCGAGACTGCCCGTGACGGCCCGCCAGCCAGGGCGTGCCGGCCGGTCGCAGACTCACTTGGAGACGCGGCTGAGTGTGCTGTGCGCGGCCACCTCGCTGCTCTCGATGTCCAGATGCTGCGGGTCCAGTACGGTCAGGAAGTTCTCCTGGGGCGAACGGCACGGCCGGGCGGTGAGCAGACAGACCAAGACAACGGCCGAGACAGCGAGGTAGGTCCGCTCGGGACGCGCGACCAATCGCTGCGTCTCGCGAACAACTGAGCCCCCAAGTGGCCGTCAGGGACGGCGGGCAGGCAGACGCCCACCCAGTGCCTCGAGATCTGAGACACTCTGACAGCGTACCAGTAAAAAAAAAACACAAAAAAACACAAAAAGCAAAAACAAAAGAAAATGAAACAAAAAACAAAACAAAAAATGAACAAGCAAGACACAAAAAGGACCAACGAAAAACACGCTACTGTACCGAGCACCAACACAACAGCACGAGGAGACAAACCATGAAAAGGAACGACAACCATTTTTCCTTCGCAACATCCCCGAGCCAATCATGCCTTCACGGTCTCCGCGACAGTGGCGACAGCCGTGCATTTGGCCGGCCCGTCCGGCGACCTCACTCACGGCGTCAGCGCGGCACGTGGCATGCGCCATCTGTCTACAGAGCGTGCGCAGGAACTGCTCCTTCGGCACGTCCTCCGAGCTGATGGTGAACGTGTAGTGGCGCTCCTTCAGCTCGTGGTTGCTCCGGCAGATCAGCGTGAAAACGTTGTGGCACTCTGCGGACGGAGAGGCGCCGGCTCAGCACGCCCGCCGCCTGCCGTGAAGTCGTGACGGCCGTGGCTCCGCGTCACCGTGTCGCCACGCTGCGCATGAGGCCCGCCAGACGGCTGCCGTGGCGTCGTGACGGCCGTGGCTCCGCGTCACCGTGTCGTCACGCTGCGCATGAGGCCCGCCAGACGGCTGACGTGGCGTCGTGACGGCCGTGGCTCCGCGTCACCGTGTCGTCACGCTGCGCATGAGGCCCGCCAGACGGCTGACGTGGACGCAAACACAACCGCATCGTGATGTGGCGGTGGAAAGTTTCCCGGCTTCGTGGCGAAGTTAGGTTATATTCACCCGATCTCTCCTCCAGACAACAGGATCTACAAAATAGATATGAAGCGCTTGGAACAGCCGACAAAATCCTGTCGGCTATGTTGCGCATTTGGTTGGAGTGGGGCGCACGCATTTACTGGTCTGAAAATGGCTGTCAAATAGATGATTGTTCATATTTAGCGTGCCGGCCAAGACACAAAGGGACCACAGGGACCACAACACGTGGCCCGTTCACTGGGAGAAACAGGTCAAGGACAGCCGAATTCTTTTTAAACGTCGCACACGACTGACAATTCATGACCACAATGGCATGGATAGAAATGACTGGGGATCAACGACGAAGCCAACCTGTAAGATGATTTAGCGTCGGTTTGGCATCTCTCTCACGTCGATTAACGCCAGGGGGACGGCACGGAACATTTGACAGCGGGCTGGGCTCGAAACCATCACTTTCTGCATGCGCACCTGAGGCGATCTGACTCCCAACTGAGCCGCTTCATACCCCACAATACGGCATTTGGGACGGCTGGTCGCACTGGCAGACGTCCCCGGTAGTACTTGGGTAAAATATATGCTTTCAACGGTTCCATGACAAGATATAAAAAAACTAAAGCATGAAAGGTAAAATGCAAGAAGTCGAAAACCAAAAAAGGCAAAACAAATCATAAAAGCACAGTGCATAAAGGCGAAGAGCAAAGGGTCCTGAGAAATAAAAGTATGCCGTAAGGACCCTTGATCAGTTAGTTGCTCGTCCACGACGGCGATGGCTAAGCGAGGGTGAAGCCACCGCCTCTGTGTCGTCAGTGGGGCCCAGCCAACTGGCAGCCTTGTGAATGTGCAGAGAGGGGGGGAGGGGGCAAATAACGAAAAACACGGCATAGCTGCTGCTAGCCTGCACGAGGCATTCAGATTACATAACTGCTTGTTGCTCCGGAAAAAAGGCATGCCAGTTCGGTAACCATCAGTCTGAGATCCACCTCGAGTGGGCCCGGTTCAAGCATCTGTGCTTGAGCGCATCAGAGCGCAGATCAAAAATGACCACATGCAGCTACATATCTTACCGAAGATGGAAAATCACCACCTCCGGTGTAAATCAGAGCCCTAATCCAGAGATGGGCTTCTATTGATTCCATCCAGGACCTCCTGACCTGGAGTAGGGCTTTCTGGAGCAGGTCAGGTGATAACGGGGTGATGATGATGATTTGGGGTTTTAGAGCGCATCGACTGCTGTAGGTCATGCAGCGCCCATAACTATCAATTTACGCAGAGCCGCCAATCCGGCAAGAGCATCAATCAAGTCAAGCTATAAAACTCTGATGATCAGGCCTACTAAAATGATGAAAAGATTACTGGGAAATCAATAGCGCGAAGAAACTGGAGCACATTACCAAACTCAACAGCGTGCGAAGAATTCCCTAAAGTCACTAAACGTGCGACTCTGGGCGTAGTGTCCGAAAAACTGCGCTCTCGTTGCAGTAAGGACACGGCAAACGACCAGTACGTGGCACGGTTGGCGGGTCAGAGCATCGACTACAGCATGGTCTGTCGCCAGCCAATGGCAGGTGACGGTGCGTAGCATACGTGTGCCCTATGGGTAACAGGCAAATAACAAGTTCTTCCCTCCGATTGTCCCGAAAACACGACTGCCATAGATCAATACGGGGTTTCAAGGACTGCAGCTTGTTGGCGCTCAGCGAGTTCCAGTGGAACTGCCATCGCTTCTGCATAAACGACGACACTGCGGGGTACATGTCTTGAGCTGGTAGTGGTGTTATAGGAATGCGTGTCCCTGTCGTAGCGCGCTTTGCTGCCGCGTCAGCAAGATCATTTCCGCAGATCCCCACGTGACTTGGGATCCAGCATAGTATGATCGTTTTCCCTGCTCAATCCAATGAGCTAAGACGCAATTGAATGTCCTGGACCAATGAATTCCACGAGGAAAAGCCGCCAACAGCCAGGAGCCTGCTCAAGGAGTCGGAAAGAATCAAATGCAAATTGCTATCGTCCACTTCAATAAAACAGAGAGCTTTGCTGATGGCTATAAGCTCGGAGGTGAAGACCGGCGCGTGTGAAGGCAGTGTGAATGACGGTGTTGCGGATCCATACACAAAAGCGCACCCTACACCTGCGTCCGTCTTTGAACCATCCGTATAAGTCGTCATGTACCCGTCAAAAGATGCTATGTGTTCTGAGGCTGCCCCTTTAAGTTTCGTCATGAGGATGCGTTGCTTTTGCATGTTTGATAGAGAAACATCCACGCTTGGCGATGCTAGCTCCAAAGGAGCAGCCTTCATGGGTTTAGGTCTGATGACATGTCGTAGGTTGAGGCCGCTCGCGTCTAAAAGTTATCGCATTCGTACACAAAAGGGAGAAGTTTTTGGTGACCGTTGACGTACGAAAAGCCTTCGTAAGGTACGCAAAAACACTGCTTTGTAGGTGGGATGATCTGGGAACTGCGCCAGCTTGCACGTGTAGCGCAGTCCCAGCATCTGCCTTCGCAATGCTAGTAGGGGTTCGTGAGTCTTCACCAGAAGATTATCTATGGACGATGTCCGAAAGGCTTCCTGTGGCGATACGTAGTGCAGCGTGATGCACCGTGTTCAAAATGCGTTTAATCAGGTCTGATGAACCGTCATAGATAAAACGGCCGCAGTCAAGTTTTGAACGAGTCAGGGAACGGTATAGGAGTAAGAGTGTCCTATCAGCACCGTATGATGTACGTCCCACACACCTTAAGATGTTAAGGGATTTTAAACATTAGTCGCGGAGATTTCTTATGTGGTCACGGTATGTTAGGCGTCGGTCAAATCGTATACCGAGAAATTTCGCGGCATTGTCACTGGCGACGCGTTGCCCATACAGCCTGATTTCCATTTCAGGACAGTGACGCCGACGACGACAGAAATGAACTGCAGTTGTCTTCGATGTAGAAAACCGGAAGCCATTGAGCACACTTCACTTCTCCAGACGTGTGACAGCCAGCTGCAGCCGTCGCTCCATCGTGTGAGTGGTCGACGAGCTACACCAAATAGCAGTCATCTACGTACAGAGAACGGCTGATCCCATGTGGAAGCGTGTCCCCTATACCGTTTATCACGGCGAAAAGAATGACACTTAATATGCTGTCCTGAGGCACACCATTGTCCTGCGGATACCTGTCGGAATGATTATAGCCAACACGCACCCGAAAGAATCTGTCTGTCAAAAGGTTTTGTAAAAACTTTCTCATGTGCCCACGGACGCCACAATCGAGTAACTTCATCATAATTCACGTCTCCATGTAGTATCATAAGCTTTTTCTATGTCAAAAAAGATGGCGCCGGAATGGCGTTTGCTAATAAACCCGGCCCGCACTGCGGTATCAAAAGTTAAGATGTGGTCAGTCGTGCTCCTGTTCTCACGGAATCCGCACTGAGCATTCGTAAAAAAGTTTTGACGTTCTGGTGATGATGATTTGGGGTTTTGGGCGCATCGACTACTGTAGGTCATGCAGCGCCCATAGCTATCAATTTATGCAGAGCAGTCAATCAGAAAAGTGCATCAATCAGGTCACGCTATAAAGCCTTGATGATCAGGCCTATTATCATGATGAAAAGATTACTGGGAAATCTATAGCGCGAAGAAACTGGAACACTACCAAACTCGTCGGCGTTCGAAGAATCCCCTAAAAAGTCGCATAGTGTGCGACTCTGGACGTGGTGTCCGAAAAACTGCGCTCTCGTTGCAGTAAGATGGCGGCAAGCGACCAGTACGTGATGCACGGTCAGCGGATCAGAGCACCGACCGCAGCATGGTCTGTAGCCACCCAATAGCAGGTGACGGTGCGTAGCATATGTGTGACCTATGCGTAACCGGCGAAGGGCAACTTCTTCCACCCTATTGTCCCGAAAGCACGACTGCCATAGTCCAATACGGGGTTTCACGGACTGCAGCTTGTTGGCGCTCAGCGAGTTCCAGTGGAACTGCCATCGCTTCTGCATAAACGACGACACTGCGGGGTACATGTCCTGGACCAATGGATTCCACGAGGAAAAGCCGCCAACAGCCAGGAGACTGCTCAAGGAGTCGGAAAGAATCAAATGCAAATTGCTATCGTCCACTTCAATAAAACAGAGAGCTTTGCTGATGGCTATAAGCTCGGAGGTGAAGACCGGCGCGTGTGAAGGCAGTGTGAATGACCGTGTTGTGGATCCATACACAAAAGCGCACCCTACACCTGCGTCCGTCTTTGAACCATCCGTATAAGTCGTCATGTACCCGTCAAAAGATGCTATGTGTTCTAAGGCTGCCCCTTTAAGTTTCGTCATGAGGATGCGTTGCTTTTGCATGT
Organism: Pollicipes pollicipes; assembly: GCF_011947565.3. Taxonomy (NCBI): domain Eukaryota; kingdom Metazoa; phylum Arthropoda; class Thecostraca; order Pollicipedomorpha; family Pollicipedidae; genus Pollicipes; species Pollicipes pollicipes. The sequence goes on from NW_023596461.1 coordinate 2,951,068, forward strand.
TTGATAGAGAAACATCCACGCTTGGCGATGCTAGCTCCAAAGGAGCAGTCTTCATGGGTATAGGTCTGATGACACGTCGTGGTTGAGGCCGCTCGCGTCTAAAAGTTCTCGCATTCGTACCCAAAAGGGGGAAGTTTGTGGAGACCGCTGACGTAGAAAAAAACCTTCGTAAGCTACGCGAAAACACTGCTTTGTGGGTGGGATGATCTGGGAACTGCGCCAGCTTGCACGTGTAGCGCAGTCCCAGCATCTGCCTTCGCAATGCCAGTGGGGGCTCGTGAGCCTCCACCGGAAGACTATCAATGGGCGATGTCCGAAAAGCCCCTGCGGCGATACGTAGTGCGGCGTGATGCACCGTGTTCAAAGTGCGTTTAATCAGGTCTAATGAACCGTCACAGATAAAACAGCCGCAGTCAACTTTTGAACGAATCAGGGAACGATATGGTAGTAAGAGTGTCCTCCTATCAGCACCGTATGATGTACGTCCCACACACCTTAGGATGTTAAGAGATTTTAAACACTTGTCGCGGAGATTTCTTATGTGCTCACGGTGTGTGAGGCGTCACCGAGGCGTCAAATCGCAAACGTTAGGCGTCAAATCGCACACCGAGAAATTTCGCGAAATTGTCACTGGCGACGCGTTGCCCATACAGCCTGATTTCCATTTCAGGACAGTGACGCCGACGACGACAGAAATGAACTGCAGTTGTCTTCGATGTAGAAAACCGGAAACCGTTGAGCACACTTCACTTCTCCAGACGTGTGACAGCCAGCTGCAGCTGTCGCTCCATCGTGCGAGTGGTCGATGAGCTACACCAAATAGTGAAGTCGTCTATGCACAGAGAAAGGCTGATCCCATGTGGAAGCGTGTCCCCTATGCTGTTTATTATCACTGCGAAAAGAATGACACTTAATACGCTGCCCTGAGGCACACCATTGTCCTGCGGATACCTGTCGGAGTGATGAGATCCAACACGCACCCGAAAGAATCCGTCAGTCAAAAGGTTTTGTAAAAACTTACTCATGTGACCGTGGATGCCACAATCAAGTAATTTCATCAAAATTGCATGTCTCCATGTGGTATCACAAGCTATTTCTATGTCAAAAAAGATGGCGCCGGTATGACGCTTGCTACTAAATCCGGCTCGCACTGCGGTATCAAGAGTTAAGATGTGGTCAATCGTGCTCATGTTCTTACGGAATCCGCACTGAGCATTCGTGAAAAAGTTTTGACGTTCTAAAGTCCACGAGAGCCGCACATGCACCATTCTTTCCATGAGCTTACAAAGCGAAGATGTGAGGGCGATCGGGCGATAGTCAAGGGCGTTCGTTCCAGTTTTCCCGGGCTTTAAAATAGGCACTATTATGGCCTCTCGCCAGATTGTCGGGAAGTTACCTGACTCCCATATACAGTTGAAAAGTGCCAGCAGTACTCATAGTACACGGGGAGGAAAATGCCGTACCATATCATTGTGGACGAGGTCAGGCCCCTCCGCTACGCTACGCAGCGAGCGAATGGCCGCTTCAAGTTCCATCATAGTGAAATGCTTGTTGTATGTCAGGATGTCATCTGTATGAAAATTAACATGTGAAGTTTCACATGTAGCCCTGTGTCGCAAAAACCGTGGATCGCAGGTGCAATTTCGGCAACGCTCTGACAAGGCTTCCCCAATGGCTTCCGCGACATCACTTGGGTGAGTGATGTCTTGACTTCCCACTCACAGTACGGGAAGTGAGATTGGTGGGTGCAATCCAGCGGTTCTTTTAATGCGGCCCCATACATGCGATGTCGGCGTGTGGCGATTTAGTGAGTTGACATAGCTGCGCCAAGATGCACGTTTCGCCTCTCGTATAGTGCGGCGTGTGGCCGCGCGTGCTTGCCTGAAAGCCAAAAGGTTTAATGTATTGCTGTGCCGGTCAAAAGCCCTGAAAGCTCTCCGACGAGTGCGAATAGCGTCGCGGCACTCGTTGTTCCACCAAGGTACAGGGATGCGACGAGGGCATCCGGAGGTGCGCGGAATGTATTCGCTTGCCGCGTCCAGAACACGAGACGTAAATTCCTCCGCGGTCGGCGTCGCAGAGTCGGAATCGTTGGAAAACACTGCCTCTAGGCGGGTACCAAATCCGCTCCAGTCCGCCTTCTTGAAGTTCCAACGCTGAGGTCGCGTACCAAGAACAGCACCATCACGGTACCGAACCCAGACCGGGAAATGATCACTTCCGAGGGTGGTCCTCTGAAGTGTCCCAGGTGAAGTATGGTACCAACTGCGGACTACAAATGCTCAGGTCTAGCACTGACGATCGTCCTGATGGCAATGTAAAATGCGTTCTCGCTCCTGTATTTAAAACACACAGACCTTCGTCACGCACGAAAGCCTCACATAGCCTGCTGCGAGTGCTCGTGGAAGCACACCCCCACACAGCATGATGTGCATTAAAATCGCCTAAAGCGAGCAGAGGGGGAGGAAGTTGAGAGACTAACTCTCGCAGTCCTCCAGATGGAAATGAAACCCCAGGTGGTAAGTAGAGAGAGAGAGAGAGCAGACGGTCATGGTACGGCGGTTGAAATTCACCGATGCTGCAACAGTTTGCAGGTCTGTTCTTAACACCAGGCGCCGTAAAGGTACGCTTTGGTGTGCAGCCAACAGAACGCCACCGCAAGCAACGGTGTCTGTTGGCATGTCAGTGCGGAAGGTAGTGTACCCTTTCAGGCTGAAGGCCGCATCAGGCGCCAACTTCGTCTCTTAGAGACACACGGCTACCGGGCAGTGCGCGCTTAAAATTGTCTGCAAGTCCTGGGTGCTTGACCTTACACCTCTACAGTTCCACGGTAAGACCGACTGAATGAGGGGGCTTTAAAAGCACTGTAATGTTTTAAAAGAACTCAGCAGCGCTAGATCCCGGCCGATGGCTGTTGGTCCTGTCTTCAGAACCGTTTCCCAAAGGGACCGGGCGGATCCTGGGGCGCATTCGGGGACTACCGCCATCCGTTGGTGAAATCGGCCCCCGGCGGACCACGCTTTTCCGGGCGCCCCGTCCCAAACGGGGCCGGCGCCGGCGACGTCATGATCCTTGGTGGCGGTGGTGGCGGAGGACCCATAGGCGGGTCTCTCCACGGGTCGGAGGGGCCTGCGGGAGCCTCCACACGCTTTCGGGGCGGTGGGAGGCCCTCCCCCGTTGAAGCGGTCACCTGGTCCGCTCCAGACAGCCGGTTGGCTGCCTTGGCACGCTCCTAGTCTGCCAGGCGTGCCCGCTTTGCCTCACGGGCGCGCCTGTCTGCCTCGTGACACTCAAGCGTCTCTGCCGTTCACGAGCTCGCGCTCGCCAAGGTTGTGTTAGTCACCGGGCTGGCAGACATGGGGGCAGCAGACAGAGCCTGGTTACCCCGGCCACGCCGAACCACCGTCCAACCACCGTCCCCTGCCACCGACGGCGAAACCCCTGCGGGGGCGAGGAGGTTGGCAGCACGGTCTCCTTTGATGGCTCCAGCGAGGAAGGGGGAGCCAGTGCTGCCAGATTGGAGTCCAGCGCCTGGTTCGGCGACACAACCGAGAGACCAAAGAACTTCAAGAGCGCTACAAACTGAGCAGAGGTCATTTGATCGGTGGGGGTCGGACGTGTGGTGAAGATCTTAACTTTGTCGGCATATGATGTTCGAGGGTGGCTCTCCTCGTACAGTGTTCTGGCCTCGCGAAAAGAGATGTTGCGAGTGGTCTTAATCGAGATAATTTATTTTTCCTTCACGTACGCTGGGTACGTGCGGTCGTAAGTCGTGTGCGGAGCCTGGTCTTTGCTACAGTTCACACAACACGCTCTCTCTGAATCGCAAAATTCCGTCGTGTGCTGGGAAGAAGCGTATTTCCCACAGGCAGACTTGTTGCGGCAGTACCGTCTGGTATGGCCAAATCGCTGGCAGTGGAAGCATGGCATGGGGTTCGGGATGAAAAGGCGCACCTTGACACGTGCGTATGCAGCGCGTATTTCAGAAGGCAGATCCGGGCGATTGAAAGTCAAGATGATGTTATGTGTCGGCAGTTGCTCACTTCCTTTTCTAATGGAGATCCTACGTACAGCAGTCACGCCGAACACAGACAACCCGCCAGCGATCTCTTCTTCACTAACGCCACGCAAGTCAAAGCAGTTGATTATTCTGCTGGATGCATTTTTTGTCAGGTGTGGTGTCACTCGGATAGGTGCAGAAACGTCTCGTTTGCCATCCTCGTCCCGAACGCAGTACGTGAATTCGGCTGCAGCCATCGCACGATCAGCCTATGCCCCGTTAACAAACTCTACCTCTAGCCCTGCATCACGCAATTTGTCGCACCGAACCACATTTCCAAATCGATCACACCCGTTCTTCCGCTGAAACGGCGAGAGAGACGAGAGCCTCGTCTTGTCACTTTGGAAAACCAAAATGCAGGGAGATGGCGAAGATTCCCCGCTGCTTCCTGTTCTGAACTTCCTGTTCCTTCCCCCTTTTGGGGGTCGGGTGGTTTCTTGGTTATAAGATACCATGCAAGTTTTAGTGAAGTTTCAGTACCAGGGCTTCCCACCCACCACCCAGCCCAACTGGGGGACGGCCCAACACTCCCTCGGGAAGTGGTCACCGCCAGGGCTACCCCGGTGCTATACGGGACGAACGACGCCTCCTGCACGACCAGGTGTAACCGGGAAGACCCCTCCCCGTCCTAACCGTGGTTCAGCGCCGCCGCCCCTTGACCCCTTAAGCCGCTGCGCACGGCCAGGCGCCCAAAGCGGAGCCCCGCACGGAGCACCCAGCCGCAGCGCGAGCGACAAGCCGCTAGACCCGTGTGGGGCCCCACGGGCCCCCCGCGTCCCCGAATATCCTGGCCGGAGTGGGGTGTTGGGACGCGCCGCGACTGACCCGCACGACGCGCCCCTCAGCCACCAGGACCCGATCAACCCGGGGACGCAGGCGAGGGGGCACGGCGACCCAGATAAAACGAGGATTGGGAGTGATGAGTGGGCCGGATGCGGGAAAGCGGGTAGTGGGAAGGAAGCGGGCGGGACAAAGAGCGGGAGCTCACACACCGGCAGGGTCGCTACGCCCTGAGAGGAACAGCTTGCGCTGTCCACCCGTTACCGGAGCTGGGACCCGAGGGGGCGCTAGTCCCTTACACCGGCCGAAGCCGGTGCCCCTCCGGGGGTGATAAGGGGACCTCCTGATCCAGAACAGGGGCCTGTTTGTTTTCACTCCCCTGTAAGAAGGTCCCTGCTCAAATATAAAGGCGTGAAAGTGAATGAGATAAACAGGCCTGATACTAGGGCGGAGAGCGTGGAGTCTCCGGATCTGCTCTGGAAGCAATCGGCAGGCCTGGGCCCCACCCCCACCCCAGGTGGTGGGGCGGAGAGCGTGAGGTCTCCGGATCTGCTCCAGGAGGGGCCCCACGCAGTCGGCTACTCAAGATCTCGAGAACGGCTACATTTTGAAACATCTGGATGTTTGGCTGAATTTGGGCATCTTAATCGCATTCTCTGGACTTCCATTCCTTTGGTTTCTTGTTTTCTTTTTGGGTTTTGCATTTCAATTGACATTTATCTGAGCTCTATTCCTTTTTAGTTGCTGCCCATTTGACTTCCAGCGTTTAACCTCTGACGTTTTAGCTTTCATATCTCTTGATTTTATTATTTTTGGACCTTTTGCACTTTCTACATGTATTCACTTAACATGCATCCAATTGGCTTTTCCTTACATTTCTTGGCACTTGACACTTATCTTTTTGACTTCTTGCCATTCTACACCATGTCCTTTGCCGCATTGCCTTTTAAGCTTTTTTCCTTTTGCCATCTGACTTAAACCTACAGCGGAATGCTCGCAGTAGACCCCATAACAAGCAGCGAAGAGCAATAACACATTCCAGTCAAGCGTGAAGCAGCATCAGAGCAGCACCGCGCGGATGCGTGGCAGGCAGGACAGCGCGTGCATCCCACGACGGTGAGGCGCGTCAGGATGGTGCCTTACCGGGTGCAACGCGGCGGCCCACAGGCGGGACTGGGCAAGAGGTGTGGCGCAAGTCAATGTTCTACACAAACATCATTCATTGATTGGCGCGGTTCTTATTGCCTGTAAACTCTCTCCCCGTGAGCAAATAATCACATTGCTTTGCCGGAATAGATTACACTGGATTATTGAAGCGACTGCGATCAAAGCATCACAATGGAACAGGGAGCTTGTTAAAGATTTCAAACAGCCTGTTGGGAAACTGGGGGTGAAAAACGCAGGGAGGGAAGGGGTGGGGAACAAAACCGTTCGACGAGTTATTTAACTATACAAAGCGCTACATCTTTCTAATCCAGTTGAGCTTCTAGGCAAAAGGTTCCGTCCCCAGGCTTCCCTTAACACAGTTGTGCTAAGACGAAAGTGATCCAGTATCAATTACAATTTCAAATTTGTTAAGCAGGTCTCAAACCCCGCTAGTTCACCAGATTAACGGCAGCCATTCCCAGCGATCATCTGACACCGCCAAGCGGAGGCAGGATCGGCACTAAGCGCAGCAGCGAGAGCATCAGAAACCTCCGCCAATCGAGCTTACTGGGACGCATCACCTGGGATTTCCCACACTGCGGCGTTCTTTCTGCCCACACGCGGCAAATCTCTCCCCAAAGACCAACACCATCGACGGGCGCGGTCCAAATCTGATCAGCGACGGACGGCGCAGACGACTCCGCATAAACACGAACGGATATCGTACCCAGCACTCAGAGTACAGGAACGGACATCGTATCCAGCGCTCAGAGAACGGGCAAGCGACTGTAGAGCGGCATTACCGAGTCCGGGTGTGTGCGACCCTGAACACTAAGACCACGCAAAACCGCGAACGTTTCGGCTGTCCGCCAACGACAGCAGGAGCTGCGACGAAAGTGTGCAGCCCTGGCCTGCGCCCGATAATCAACGACTTGCGTCACGCACCCATACCGACACCCACAGCCCATCACACGCGCACCTGTTATGGGTCTTTCGGGACCTCCATACCGTCAATGGCGGAACTGATTTCCAACCCGACGCTGACGGATTTTAATTGGCCGTTCAAGTTACTAAGTACTCTGGACCCAAAAAATATTTCTGCAAGAAGGCACCATGACTGATTGAAGATTGAATCAAGATTAAAGAACAAGTTCAAATAAACGCGGTCATCTTCAGACATACCAAATGAAGTAGTTCATTGCGATAATAGGAAACAAAGTTGTGTCTCAACATGTTCCAAAATTCATCATCCGAAAATGGTGACATTTTGAAGGTCAAAGCGACCATGGGAATCAGGAATGTTCTCATAACCACAAAATTCGCCTTCATGCGAGGATAAAAACATTCGCATACACCAAAATAATGTCAGAAACATGACAAATGGCTGATAATACCCCCCTGGCTCCACACCATCGTGAAAGATCGTCCATCCGGAGGTCAACACACACGCACGCACGCACGCACGCACGCACACGCGCACACACACACACACACACGCACGCACGCACGCACGCACGCACGCACGCACACGCGCACACACACACACGCACGCACGCACGCACGCACGCACGCACGCACGCACACACACACACCACACACACACACACACACACACACACACACACACACACACACACACACACACACACACATCACCTTGAATCGGTGCCCACAAATCCCACTGTCAGCGGGAGAGAGCGTGAGATTGCACAGAAAACCCTCAGCCGGAGCGGGAACGTCCCACACAGCATAACGATGCATTCAGGCACACCAGATTCAGGACGGGCAGAGCTAAAGACGCTACAAAGGACGGATCCAACGCGCCGCGGTATCAGCCTAGCGTTGTCTTACAGTCACTTTGTGGCGGCCGCGTCGATACCTCCGTCCGTCCAGCGCACGTCCTCCTCCCGTGACGCAGCGTCCCCACAGGCCTGACCGAGCCTGACGCTATCCAAGCCATCCCCAGAGTCATCGCTCGCCCAGACTGGCGCTGCTTTCCGGCGTCCGTCGCTTACTCGCCACATCCCCGCTCCACAAATATCACGTCTGCTACGACGCCTGCATAATGCATCATTGGACAGTGCTCTTCACGGGAGCGACCATTCCTGCGGCCGAGAGGCGAGTCGTATCCATTTTCAACACAAGGCAAAACAACAAAAAACTGCGGCCCAAAGGTTGAGCACTACGGCGCCACGCGCAAAAGAACCCGTGAGGTACCCTCTGACCCCCAACTCGTCATCAGCTGCCGGTCGGCCACATCACAACAGCGGACACCGGACCGGACGCCGGGCAGCAGCCGGTCAGCCGCATCACAACAGCGGACCCCTGACCGAAGCCCGGGCAGCCGCCGGTCGGCTGCACTACAAAAGCGGACCCCTGACCGGAGGCCGGGCAGCCGCCGGTCGGCGGCATCACAACAGCGGACACCGGACCGGAGGCTGGGCAATCGCCGGTCGGCGGCGTCGCAACAGCGGACACCGGACCAGAGACCGGGCGGTGGTGCGGAAGAACGGACCACGAGCCGTGAGATGGTCAGACACATCACAATAACAGGCGACAGCCGGCGAATTCCAGCCCCTGGGATTCACCAAAATATCCCGAGTCAGAGGAGATCAACACGTCAGGCAACAGTGGTGTGTGATGAAAAGGCGAGCATCCTACGCACGGGAATTCCTTGCAGGGCGGCCGGAACACTGAAGAGCAACCTGAGCTGGCAGTTATCCGTGAGCACATTGCGAAAACAGTGTGGCCTATATACAGACGGAATGATGCTGTGTTTGACTCGACTTCATACGGTTCGCCGCTGTGGGATCCACAGCTGCCCGCCAACCAGCGTCACGTCTCCGACACTCTGCTCCTCAAACCTCCCCAAATCGCCACACGAAACACACCAATGACGCAGACCAGCCCGACAACGGCCGGCATCGGTGCCAGCTCTGCTCATCCGCCGCATTTTCTGGCCGCCGGCCGCCTCCGAACCGGCACGAGCGTGGCGGCCGGCCGGCGCGGCGAGCCAGCGGCCGCCGCCGAGCCCCATATCGAGACGGCCGACTGCGTTTGGAGCGTTGAGCCGGCCTGGAGGCGGCTCAGCGGGCCGGCGGCTCAATAGCCAATAACGGCCGTGTCAGGCGCAGGCGACAGCGGCGGCCCCCGCTGACGGAGCGGGACGCCACCAGCAGCGCGCTGCGGAGCCGGGCTGCCGACCGGCGGCCCGCGCTAGCGCGGGGACGAGCCGCTCGGACCTTCCGCCGCGCGCCGAGCCCAAACCGCATCACTACGGACCGATCTGTCGCTGCTCCGGACGTGCCATCGGCCAAGATCAGCCTGGCAGACAACAGCAGCCGGCTGGCGACAGCACCGTGTCGCCCGATTCCGACCGGCGGTGCCCGCCGGTCCGGGTCGCGGGCACGCGACCGCCGACCGAGCACCGCGAGCGATCAGCCCCGAACCCCCACTGCCGTCCCAGAACCAGCCCTGTGCGCCCCGACCGCACCGGCGGCGCTCCAGACTCTCCCTTCAATTCCTGCAGCGGGCCCGGGGCACGGAGCCGACGGGCGGCCGTCCTGTGACTCGGCGCGGGGCGAGGTCGGCGGCGGCGACGACGACGGGACCGCGCAAGGTTGCCGAAGCGGGACCGGCGACCGTGTGCCACCCACACCAGCCCGCGGCCCGCCGTCTCCACTGCCGGCGCCGGGCCAAGGACAGCGCTGGAGTGGGGCCGGCGCGCCGGCATCACGACCTTTTAGCGAGACGTAACGCGACCCTGCGACACTCAGTCGTGTATCGTCTGAGCCACGGCCGTCAGCTTGGGGCCATTATGTTCTCGACCAAGGCTCACCCTTCAGACGCCTACATGGCCCTCGCTGTAGTGTCTCTCTCTCTCTCTCTCTCTCCCTCTTTCTCGCTCTCTTTCGCTCTCTTTCTCTGTAGACATCGTGTATGTGACGTTCATACTTCCCCTCAACTCACTCTAAGGCCCACCCCTTGGATGCAATAAAGTGCAGTTCCATCTTAAATCCGGTGATTCCCACACATATATGCGGGGGTTACATTTCACGTAGCTTGGCATCTACTGAAATGGTCACTGAGTGGGCACTGGAATGATCCCTGATTCTATCACCATCATCGTCAAATGGTCAGGACGTAGATGGGTTCTTGGCACTCTGTGAAGGCAAATGGATTCATTTTAGGGTGAAGAAACCCGTGAAGCAGACACATATCCTCGTGACATGGACTGAACCATAAAACCCTGCTACTTTCAGTGTCACTAAAACGGGCAGAAAACCAGCCTCTACAGAGCAGTTCTTCAACCCACCCAATGTGGAACACCCCATATATCACCACTTCTGCACTTTATCTTCAGCTGCAACGCTATGGACTTGATACGGACTAAAACGCTAAAATTAAATATCATAATGGAAGTACCACCATACGGCGCCCGCTCCCACTGGACTCAGGAGCGTCAGGGGCGAAAGGGTCAGGGTCAGGAGTGAAACTCCGCAGAATTATTGCAGCGTAAAGAATAACCTTCTAGCACAAAGATCAGTGCCATGAGTTCGATGGGGTAACTAAGTCGCAATCTTCTACATATTTAGTTCAAAACCTGTTGTTGGGTTGGTTCAATATCCTGCCTACGAGACGCGGCGTACTCGGATGACCGACACCAGCACCGTTATCCGACGCGGACCACCGACGCGACAGCAACTGCCACCCAGGTCACCCCATACCGCAACTGCAAAGCCAGCCAACATCTGGCCGAAATAGACGGCGACAACGGCGCGCCGTATCTCAACCTTATTTCGCACCGCCGCACGAAGCGGAGGTGAAACCAGGTCACACCCGAACTCAGTCTGAACGCGACCACTCGCAAGCTGGCTGCCTGTCATGGATCTCGTCCCCTCCTCCCCCCCCCCCCCCCCCCAAGGAAAGCATCACTAGCCACCCGCGGCGTGGCGGCCCGCAGTCCTGTGGTACCGCGCACGAGCGTTATCAGCGCGCCGGACCAGGACGATAACAGGAACAGAATAAGGTGACAATTCCTGGAAAAGCAACGTACATGACTTCGCAAACCTCCGAAAATAAGGAGCTATCAGATGCACCCACTAAAAACGTCAGGAGTGCCCTCAGAAAACCTCCACAGCACGCACACCACACAGCAATGCACAGCTGCGTCAGCTGCTTTGAATGCGGCACTGGCGGCAAGCGCTTCGGCCTATGCGGCGCGCTGCCGGCCGCCGGCTGCCACACGCCTGGCAGGTGCCTGCCCGCGGCGCAGTTGGCCGACTGTCACTCACGAGACGCCCACAGCCACCTTGGCACATCCCACATCATGATTGGATCAAACAAATCAGGCTCTAATGGGCCGGGCGGCACGGGCGGGGCACGATGGTGGTGATGGCTGTGTGGGGGGGGGGGGGGGGGGCACACGCTCCATTAGCTATCCAATAAAGACCTCGCGTTATCACCGGATCGAGTCACGACGCTCAAGGAGGCATGAGATACCACCAGGTCGGCGGTTCAAGACCCACCGTCGGCTATTTTTGTGTAAACCCTGTTAACAACAGCGTCGGGTTGCGATTACCTGAATTTCATACCCGTCACATGCGCAGTAACGTAACGCCTGGCACGCAACTGCCAGGATTAACAAACATCCGGGTGGGGGTCAACTTCACCCCGCCAAGTGTTTTCAATAGAATTTACCAAGCATTGTGTACCTGCTGGCAATCGAATAGCCAATCTTTTACATCAAAAACGTATATCCCTCGTCGGGCCGCTATCCTGCAGGTCAAGGTCAGGCCTTACCTCCAGCGAACGCAATTACTCGGGATTGGTTCAATATGCCACAACGGACTGTTCGGCGAAGCCAAACTATGAAATGGCTGCTTAGATAGACAATTGAATTAGGACTCCAACTAACATCATTAAACTTGGGTCAGGTATGAATGCCAGATCAAGGTTAAAACAGAACCCTTTTTTACTGGACAACTTGCATTATTGGGCGCGGTTCTTGATGCTTGTTTCGAACTCCTGAGTCGCACGGACGTTAAAATATGTCTCGCTAGAGCTTCACGAAGGTCAAGAAGTCACTGACCAAAGTCTCGATCAACTTTTGCGTTGAGGAGCACGCCGCCTGAGGTAGTGATTGGAACCGATGGCAATTTTCAATATCAAATTAACCTCCGAAAGTGTGGGTGATTTTTGCCTTCTGAAGGTGAAATAAGGTCACAGACCTGATATGAGCACCAGTGGCCTTGTGGTTATAAGAGGCATCTAGGTTGAAGCAGGCTGTATGGCGTCTGAGAAGACTTCGGAGTTCGATCTGGGGTTTGACCTTGTTTGACCCTTCTGATCCCTAAGTCACGACCTAAATACTTGAAGATTTGACACAAACAAACTAACATATAGCCCTACCTACCCTGTGAATTTGGTGCATCTAGCTCCCTTACTTTATGATATCTCAGGGTCTCCGCAGAAACCTGAGTGCATCACATCAACCAGCCACTCGGGCGAGTGATAAAAGATTCATGCTACCTTTTTTGCATTTTACACTTATTGTCACATTAGACGCGTCCGATGTGGCCGGTAATAGTAATTTTCTCAATATCATTTTGTATAGCTCAGAAATTTCGATGTCAAGCATGTTTCTCCTGCGGGAGAAATCTCACTGAACTCCCTGCTCACAATTATGAAAGTATAAAATTTAATTCGCCCTGCTTTCCCGATGTATTTGCTCAGCAAATATTTGCCACACACTAGTCTGTCAGAATGCTTATGTAATAAATTCTGAGATAGCTTGAAACACTATTTACAGGAAAATATGTGAATATAAGGATCATATCCTGCGATTTCGACAAAACGTTATACTATGGCTATAATTTCTCCCAGATGGCATTTAGCACAGCGGCTCCTTTCGAAATGCACTTTGGCTTTGGAAAACGGAGTCTCACATGGCCTACATTGACGCACTGATTCGATGATGATGATTTGGGGTTTTAGGGCGCATCGATTGCTGTAGGTCATGCAGCGCCCAGAAATATAAATTTATGCAGAGCCGTCAATCAGAAAAGTGTACCAATCAGATCATCCTATAATGCCTTGATGATCAGGCCTATTATCACGATGAAAAGATTACTGGGAAATCTATAGCGCGAAGAAACTGGAACACTTTACCAAACTCGACGGCGTTCAAAGAATCCCCTAAAAAGTCGTATAGCGTGCGACTCTGGGCGCGGTGTCCGAAAAACTGCGCTCTCGTTGCAGTAAGGTGGCGGCAAGCGACCAGTACGTGATGCACGGTCAGCGGGTCAGAGCATCGACTGCAGCATGGTCTGTCGCCAGCCACTAGCAGGTGACAGTGCGTAGCATATGTGTTGTTGTTCATTGGAGTTTTCGGGCGCGTCGACTGCAGTGGTCATTTTGCGCCCATAACTATGCTGTTACTTAATTAGTACGGTGTGAAAATGACTTGAAAATCAATATCTTTTAAAAACGAAAGGAGCTGTTTGGGACCAAGAAAGGAGGAACTGTCACCAAGCACATCGTTTATCGTCAGGGTCGAAGCCTGTGAACCAAAGTGACGTCGTCGTTCTTCGAAGAGGCATGGACATGATATAATGACATGATGGACAGTCAGGATAGGGGTCACACCGCTGGCATAGGGGTCTGTCGGCTCCATGTAACAGATGGCCATGGGTGGCATAGGTATGCCCAATGCGCAGCCTGCATAAAACCACCTCTTCCCACCGCACACTGCGAGAGCATGACGACCACAAGCCCAACTCTGTCTTTATTGCCCTGAGCTTATTGCCCCCCACCTGGTCCCAACAGCGCTGCAATCTGCTTCTCAGGAAGGTCTTGACTGCCGGGTAAAAATCTCTGGCAGGGATAGGCAAAAACCGGGTATATGGTGCTACCGCTGCTCGCTTAGCAGCGGCATCAGCCAGTTCGTTGCCCACGATACCGACGTGACTAGGGATCCAGCATAGTGCAACTCTCTTTCCAACCCGATTCAATTGTCAGGCGTGATAAAATGTCCTGTAAAAGGGGACATGATGGATAAAAAGACTTCAGTGCAGAGAGACTGCTCAGTGAATCTGTAAAAATGGCGTGTGAAGATTCTTCACCCACTTCGATGAAACATATCGCCTTGGTGATTGCAACTAATTCCGCCGTAAAAACTGACGAGTGGGCCGGTAACGAGAACGATCGAGTGACGGACCCGCTAACGAAAGCACAACCCACGCCATCCGAGGTTTTGGATCCGTCTGTGTATGTCAGGGTATATCCTTCATAACACGCCAAAAGCTCAACTGCCCTGGATCTCAATAGGTGTGGTGTGACGTCTTTTTTCCTAATTTCCGTAAGCGAGGTGTCAATGAAGGGTGTGGTCATTTGCCAAGGAGGAGAAGCCAGGCGGCTTACTTGCCTTACACCCCGAACAGGAATTCCGCTCTCAAGCAATAACGCTCTCATTCGGGAACCAAAAGTTAAAGCGTGCTGCTGCGGCCCATGACGAAGAGAACTTACTGCAAACCGCGAAAATATTGCAGAATACGTCGGGTGAAGTGGGAACTGCCGCAGCTTCAAGGCATAACGCATGCCAAGCATTTTCCTCCTCGTCGAAAGTGGTGGTTCGTGTGCCTCCGTTAAAGGGCTGACGGAAGGTGATGTGCGAAACGCCCCAGTAGCAATGCGAATGGCAGTATGGTGGACGGTATCAAGAACACGCTTGCTGGATTCAGACGCGCCATCATAAACAAAGCATGCATAATCCAGTTTGGAGCGGACGAGGGAACGATATAAAAGCATAAGCGTGCTTCTGTCTGCCCCATACGATGTGCGAGACACACACTTTAGTATGTTGAGAGATTTAAAGCATCGATCGCGTAACATTTTAAGATGTGCGTTATATGTAAGGCGGCGGTCAAAGTGTATCCCAAGATACCTGGCGTAGCATAGCATATGTGATCTATGCGTAACCGGCAAAGGGCAACTTCTTCCACCCTATTGTCCCGAAAGCACGACTGCCATAGTCCAATACGGGATTTCACGGACTGCAGCTTGTTGGCGCTCAGCGAGTTCCAGTGGAACTGCCATCGCTTCTGCATAAACAACGACACTGCGAGGTGCATGTCTTGAGCTGGTAGTGGTGTTATAGGAATTCTAGTGCCTGTCGTAGCGCGCTTTGCTGCCGCCTCAGCAAGATCATTTCCGCATATCTCCACGTGACTTGGGATCCAGCACAGAACGACCGTTTTTCCTGCTCGATCCAGTGAGCTAAGACGCGACTGAATGTCCTGGACCAGTGGATTCGACGGGGAGAAGCCGCCAACAGCCGGGAGGCCGCTCAAGGGGTCGTGGCGCACTGATTCAAACTTTAGCCAATGCGCTTCGCGGTAACTGGCCCTCGCCACCAGTGGCGCCAATCACAAACATTCATTTGTACTGACATCATTCGTACGCCAGCAGACGCGCCTCTTTTAAGACCGCAGGGCCGCAATGTGCGGGTTAAAGCAGCTCAAAAGTAGTACCTCTAGCACGTAACAGACGACAGCCTTCAGTGGATGCTACCGTCGTCAAAACGACGGTGGTTGGACAACTGCAATCGCGAACTCGCGATACATCCTGAGAGAAACGAAGAAGCGTGGTGCTGTTACAAAGTGTTGGCGGCGAAATTTGGGCTCGAAAAAGAACACAAATTATGCCAGAATACATTATCCATATTATGCCCGGATGGTGCTGGATTGGCGCTATCCAGTGCTATTACTACACGTAATTGATGCTGAGGTTTTCGATGCTAGAACGTAATTGATGCTAGAGTACGTTCTTGAAATATACCCCGAGATAGGACACTCTCTTTAAAGAAACTAAATTCACTTCAAGACAATGAGCACACACCAAACAATATTAGCCATTGCACAACCTCGCCTTGACCTTGCGCAGAAAACCGGCACCAAGTCTCATGGCCACGAAGCCTCACAACTCCGAAAGAGCGCGGCACGGCGATGTGAGCAGCACCGCCAGGCTAGGTCCGGTCCGGTCCGGTCAGGTCAGGCCAGGTCCGGTCAGGTCAGGTCAGGTCGGGTCAGGTCAGGTCAGGTCAGGTCAGGTCAGGCTAGACTAGTCCAGGCCAGGCCAGGCCAGGCCAGGCCAGGTCAAGTCAGGTCAGATCTGGTCAGTCCAGACCAGGACCGGCACGCCAGGCCAGGGCTAAACAGGATAAGACAGGACTGGACAGGGAGAGGCCATTAGCAGGGGCCAGGACTGCGCGGCGGCGCGCGGAGCGGACCTGGATAGGTACCTGGTGCGGACTCGAAGGATGACGAGACGGCTCCGGCGAAGGAGGCGGCGGACAGGCGGCGGCCGGCGCGCGCGCCCTTACCCTCCGTCTCCCGTATGTCGACCACGCGCTTGATGTGCGCCAGCGGCATCAGCTCCACGTGCTTGTAGGGCTTGAAGGAGCGCGAGGCCGCCTGCAGGCTGGCCGCCGACGGTGAACGCAGCGTGTTGTATCGCGCCCGCTTCTTGCACACCTGGCGGCAGCATCGCAGCACAACGTCACGGCGGGTAACGTCAGGGGACGCCGTTAGGTCAGAAGATCGCAGCGGTGCCAGATGACGTCATCACGCCGCGGGGCGCCGGCACGTTACCGCGCCACAGCCAGCATTAGGTGGCGTCATGGCGTGACGCCGAGGTCACTTCCTCACATCAGGTGCGCGATGCGCGGTTGTACCTCGGACGCGGAGCGAGGAACGGTAAAAGCAGGCAGGGCAGGCAGGGCAAGACAGATGTCAGTGCTCCGCGCCCTCTGACGGCGGTCAGCTGTCTAGTTGTTGGCAGCGGCAGCGGCGGCTCTGCGTCCAGTCTACCATTCCTGTGTTTCATTCCATTCCAGCCTACCATTCCATTCCATTCCTCGTCCAGCTTACTGTGTGCGCCGCAAAGTACAGACTGTAGTTCAGTGTTTGAGGCCGAGTCACGAACTGTTTTATTCTGTTTAGTAACAGACAGCTGAGAGGAATCATAAGCTGGAAATCTTAAAATTTGGTAATCAGCTGACAGCCTTTTGAATAACATATACTGAAAAACTAACGTCGAAAGTTGACGTAGACGTCTTTTTCGTTCACTCTTCTTCCTAGCGAATGCAATTATGCAAGCAGACGGAGTCGAAAGGCCGACGGAGACGCTGGCTGGCGAATTTCAACAGCAGACGCGATGTCTGCGGAAACGGCGCTTTGTCATATTCAGTCTACCTTCGGGAGAGCCCACTCACCCGCTGCCTGCGGGACTGCGTCTCCCTCAAAGCCTCGTTCAACGGAGCAGCGTTCCCCACACATGCACGCGCCAGCGCGGGGCGAGCACCGCATCGACGGATGCGGGCACTGCTCCCACAGTTCGGTCGGGCAGCAGTAGCGCGGCGCGTGTCGTGCCGCGCTGGGTGGTGCGTGGACCGTGACACGTAGACCGCACTGACCAAACGCCCTGGGACAGCACGGACTGGCAGCGATGATCGCACTGTGCATGTAGAGGTGGCCAGCGCTAAATCTGCACGATGCACGATGCACGAGCATAACATAATGACGTGGTGCAAACTAGTGGAACAAGGCAAATATGAATGCCAGGTTATCACAAACACGACCGCAAACCAATTAAAAGCGGGTCGACGGCTCCCCAAACCATTCCCAGCATTAAGCAGTGACGATTTTGAGAAAGCTAGATCAACATAACACCGTGACATGCACCCTGCTCAAGTGATCAGATATGCTGCTGCTCTAGTGATCAGATGTGCCGCTGCTCTGGTGATCTGGTGTGCCGCTGCCCTAGTGATCAGATGTACCTCTGTTCTGGTGATCAGGTGTGCCGCTGCCCGGTGACCAGACGGGACGGCAGGCTGTACCCGGTGCGCTTGAGGAACAGGGGGGAGGGGGAGGGAGGTTTGGGCCGCGGTCGCAACCCGTCCCCTGGTCGGGTCGATGGTCCGGGGAGAGCTGCTGGCCGCCCCAGGTCGGTGCCTGGAGATACGCAGGGGGGGGGGAGGGGGGGGGGGACGGGAACGCCGGCCGGCGGGCGTCAAAGCCGTAGCGGGCAGGGCAGGGCCGACACCGCCGGCAACTCCCACCCCGCCACTCGGACGCCCGCAATGGTAACGGAGTCGTGCTACGGCACAGTCTCAGACGCAAGCTTTCAGGGGGCTTCCCTTTTGTAGACAAAATATAGTCTTGGAAGCATCCAGCAGTGACAGCCAGCGACTGTTGAAGAATAGTGTGTGCGTACACTAAGAATTAAACGTTCGGACATGGCATCGCATACCACAATGATACGACTGCTCCATTCCAAAACCAACGCAGCAAAGTAAGACTGACTGAACACGATCCCGGTGCAGAACATAACGAGAAAGGTCTGGCAATGGTTTGGAGAGCATTCCCGCATGTGACGACCGCAAACTCACACCTTAATCACGTGGCTTTCATTATGAGCAAAAACAGCCCTGTCGATCATCGCACCTCAACTGTTATTCCAACCGTTTTTACGCGTGATTTCTGAGCTACTCGCAGAGGATCGCACTGTTGGCGGGATCGGGGAGGGCTACAGCACGGCGCCAGTGCCTTTGAGACCCGAACGTTCGCCGACGTCACATCTCAACTACTTCGCCGTTATGCTGCGTCCATGGACCACATCCCAGTTCTGAAGACCGTATACCTATTGCACAATTAATCGAATCGCTATTCCGTCTGCCTCCGTTCACCGTCAGCTCTTTTCCAGCCCAGCATTGCATTCGGGCATTGCGGCCAGCTGGCGCGTGACACATGACCCAGCGACTGGCGGGACGCGCCGGTAGGGTTCGGCTCCCAACCGGTCAACACAGCGAGTCCCCACGGGCTCCGAACGGTGTTGGCGCCGGCCTCCGCCTCCCCGGCGAGCACGAGAAAGCGGCTCCCTGCCATCAACACAGCAAGTCCCCACGGGCTCTGGATGGTGTCGGCGCCGGCCACCGCCTCCCGGCGGTCACCGAGAAAGCGGCCCCTCCACCGGTCCACACAGCGAGTCCCCACGGGCTCCGGACGGTGTGGGCGCCGGCCTTCGCCTCCCTGGCCGTGGCCGGCGCGCCTCTCGGCACGGTTCGTTTACTCAGCGCGATCCTCGAGATCGCCGCGGCCGGCCGCTGTTTAAACAGCGTCCGGTTGAGGGCGGCGTCGGATCGACCTAGCCCGGCCGGCGTGAGAGCGGGGACGGCGGCACGGCACCGCCGTCGGCCGGTGACGACACTGACACCGGCCGACGCCCGACGGCTGGTGCACCCGCGACCAACGCGGCTCCATCCATGGCGTTGCGAGTTGATCTGGGCACGGCCAATAGGTGCCGTTAGCGCCGCGGGTTCGAAACTCGCCCCGCGCATTTCACGGGGGCCACGTTGTAGTTCCAAACATTGGGTTCGCCATGCCCGGGCGTGCAAAAAGCAGTCAACCTACAATTAAAAACACAACAAAAAAAAGCACAACACTCACGGTGAGTTTCATATGCCAACGGGCTTCCTACGTGCGTCGATTCGGAACACAGTCGTCCGTCCGTGCGGCGGGACTGGTCAGACAGGTTGGACAGCTCAGATATCAAAATCCGCTTACAGGGAATATTCCACATTTGTATGGGGCTTTGAACCGAAAGTCATGTTGAAGATCATTCGGGGCAGTTCACAGCCCGGCCCTCAAGACAAAAAAAAACCTTCTAGTTGTTGAGCTATACGCCCGCGAAGATGTGCAGACTATTTCTTGTGCACTACTTCAAGGCCGTGCAGGCATGCATGACGCCATAACAATGTCATTCAAATCCTGTCAACCACTGGTCATGCGGCGTTCAGGGCCAAGAAGAACATTGTGTGTCGCTGGGGCTTTACGACGCACTCATCTGCTGAGGCTACACGGCGTCGCCTGCCTCTCACCCTAGCAGGAAGGGCGGACACCGGGGGGAATCGAACACCGTATCTCTGGTTTCCCAGACGCGCAGTGGTTAACACAGGCGCGTTAACCACTACACTACCGGCACCCCGCCAAGAACATTACAGTCCAGCCGTTCAGATCTGGCGTCCGTGAGCACGACTCCCAAATCTTGTGGACATCAACTGGCTCTCAGTCCATGTTGAGGAAGCTGTGCAAGATCCAATCACGAACCACGTTTTGTGCTACATACTATAGAAAGTTGTGCATGGTTGCTACTTATTACGAAAATGAGACTTAATCGAACAGCTTACGAATATCGCCACAATCGGGCATGTGAAGACATGTCGACATATTAAACAAGAGCAAGAACACCACGAGAAAGAGCCAAAACACGACCACATAACGGCATTTTGCCCAGCGAATGCTTGCTTCAGCGCCACTGCCATCTCTATGCGAGTTGAAGTACTACATGTGAGTGCTAGGGTGGCAATTTCGCACGGCTGGTTTGCCAGCGCCTCAACGTCATACAGAAGTTCCATGAAGCAATAAAGCAATGACGTATTGAAGGGCATAATTACCAACTAGAAAAACTGTATTGTCTAGAGTAGTCTGTTCCACTTAAAAGCATACCAACAGTCACGAGTGGGCTTATTTCGCATATCTGACCCTTGCAATTCAATATATTCAAATATTGGAATCAATAGTGGAACAGTGCCTTCAAGCGGTAAGGGTAAGCGGTAAGCGGTACACTGCTCTAGCCGACGGAACTACCAGCTCATCACGCCCGAAACGCTGCGAATCGCGTCACTTGGACAGCTGGCTAGCGTTTTAGCGCGCCGGAGGTTCGCTGCCATTAGCCGTCACGCCTCGGTGGTTTCTGTTCAGAGCCGGGCAGCGACCGGACCTGACCACCAGTAGTGCGGCGGTAACGACCACGAAGCGGCTCGGCCGCGATCGCGTCCGTCCAAACGACCCTCGATCCTGCAACTTACATATGCCGGCTTTAAACATGGACCACGCCGCGCGTTATAACGCCGACAGCCGGGCTTGCCTCCGGCGCCGCTGGCTTAATGCATCTGTCCGGGCCGCCCAGCAATGTTTGAGCCAATCTCATCGAGACCGCGGAACATGCTCTTCTAGAGCTTTATCTCTAAAAGAGCACCTGTCCGCGGGACGCTCGCAGTGCATAAGACAAAATGTCGGCCTTCTCAGTCCTTTGATGTCAGTCACTTCGTAATTCGAGAGCCGTCATCAACTTTTGTAACAGTACCTATTTGCATCTAGCCATATTTCTAAGCATCTGAACCGGTTTACAAGAAACCATGATAATTCACGTACCTCGCTTACCACCTTCCGCCCTGACCGCAGCTTGTCAAGTCGTGAACATATTACAGCGGTCCCCACATCTCGGACAGCCGACGGACGTTCCCAAAATCGCTAGCACGCCAACGGTCGGCTATTTCCAGCGGGACACACGCAGCGCGGCTGACCGGGAACATCAGCCGTCAGGACCAAGCCAGGCCGGCCGACGACGCCTGGCGACACGCCCCGTCAAATTAACTACAGCGCCCGTCTTGGCCGTCTCCCCGGGGTGACAGCGACGGGGCTGGCGCGGCGCGACCAGGAGCGCGGCGCGCGCTTCCTGGTCGCTGGCTCGGCCGGCGCTCTGGCGGCCCGCGCTCGATCGGTACGCATCTCCGCCGGCCGCCAGCGTCCGAGCCAATCGCTCTCCACGCACGGGGCGGCGCCCGCCTCGCCGCGCCGTCGGCTATTCCCGGCGGCGACGCGCGCCCGCCGCCAGAAATAGCCGCCGGCGAGGGTATTCCTGGCGGCGGCCGGCGACGCGACAGTCCGGCGCAGCCGGCGGCGTCGGGGCACGCGGCGCCGCCGGCCGGCAGGTGCACGCCTCCCCTGGGAACCCGCCGCCGGCGCGGCTATTCAGGGCGCGGCCGGAGCGGCGCCCGGCCCACCTCGTCCGTCACGTGGCCCAGACGCCGGCCGGGCACCGCCCGCCCGTCCCGGCACGAGCGCGCGGCCGGGCCGCCCGCGACACCGCCGCGCCAGCGCACGGACGGAGGCTGCGTCAGCCGTCACTGGGGCGTCACGTTTCCGCTCCAGGTGGTTTACAGGCCGCTGACGGGAGCCGGCAGTAGGCAGGAGCCGCGACAGCGCGACTGGCACAGACCGTCGCGCACATCACGCTGGCACCCCACTGGGAGCTGACGCTTTGTGTCTCTCGCTCGAGAGGATGCTTGAGCTGATGAATGTTTTTAAGTCAACTTCGGAAGCTTCTGAATGAGCAGATTACTGAATGTTTCACAATTAGAAGTCAACTGTGAACAACAGAGAGAACGAGCCATCGCAAACACACCAAACGCGCCAACGAGAAGTCCATCGCTGGCGGGGCGGGTCGAGCAGGCAAGGTTAGCATACCGCTGTCCGAGAGGCACCCTCGAGAAACAACGTTCACCTCCGCCGGCGGGTTCGCCCCCGCAGCAGCGGTGACGTCACCTCTGACGCGATGTGTGACGCCACTCCGACGCAGACTGTGACGTCACCTCCGGAGAAGTGCTGCGACCCCACGCGGTTCTTGTGGACTCGTCGGCCGTCGGTGACCCCGGTCGACCCCGACGTCGGCGGCCCACAGTCCCGCGTCGGACCGCACCCGGCTGCTGGCACGGCCCCTACCCGGCCCGGTTCGATCGGGTAAACGCCCAGCGCGCCGCTCGCCGCCGACGGTGGCCTTTTCCGAAGGAGCGGCCGGCACCCGTCAGCCGACGCTCAACCGTCCACAAAGACTCTGTCCACTTAGAGACGACCGACGGCGCTGGCTCTCGCCAAGCCCGCAGAGCGTCGCTCTTGATTACGCCGGAGAGAACGCCACGAAAAACAAAAACAAAAACGGATCCCGGCTGGATCTGAGCGGGAGCCAATCAGTCGGAGACGGCGCAGAGCCGGGCGGCTCGGGGAGCGCGGCGGGGTGAGGGCGGGCTCCGGACGGGCGTCCCGCCCACCCGGCGCTGTCGAGTCGGACGACACACCGGGGCTGGGACCGGCCAGGTCACGGGACGACAAGGCGAGACGTCAGAGACCAACGGCGAGACGGCGCCGAGGCGGGCTTGATAACGACCGCGTGCGCCGCGTACCGACAGGGCGCGACCGACGGCGCAACAGGCGCGAGCACGGCTCGTGACGGCGTGACGGCGCCGCTGCACGTACCGCTACCGCGTGGGCGGGACATCGACCGCCGCCGGCAGTCCAACCTCCGCCTCGAGCGGCGCCCCCAGGCGGCGGCGTCGGACCCGGACGTGACGAGCGCGGCCGGTCCGGCTCCGGGCGCAAGGCGGCCGCCCGCACAGCAATCCTGCGCCACAGAGGCTCCGGCACACCCAAGGCCCGATCGAACTCCTCGGAGCGTTGTTTGTTGGATTTCGGCGAGGGACCGCACGCCCCGAAAGTCACGAAGGTACGCCTGGTGGCATGCCGGCATCCACACCGACGGCTCGCACCGGCGAGCTGCATGGTCGCGGGCGCGGGACTTTAACAGCGCGAAAGATGGCTCGCATTAATTGGCGATCGACCCGGCGGAATGAGGCCCCCGCAGATAGATGGACGGATTAGCAGAACTGACTTGTAGTTAAATCGCCCCCCGCCGTTGAGGCCATCTCTAAAGACCGCAACCATGCTTGCATTAGTGCGAGCCGGAATGAGCGGCAATTCCCAATTTCCCAAACGACCCGCATTACGGCCCACAAGGTGTCAGTTAGTCGCGGAGTGTTTAAAGAGCGTGTGAATTTCGAGCTCAGCTTCGAGGCGCTGCATCTACCTGGTTCTATAGCACCCGTTAGAGTCGATGTAGCATACAGCGTGCAACAAAAAAGCACAATAATTACTCAGCAACACGCTGTAATGAACACCAGAGGAGAATGCAAAACAGGATAAAACGTCTATGGAAGGCGAGCGATCACTTGCTGGTGGATGGACAAGTACACCGCACAAGAACCAACGCAACGCATGCGGAAAGCACGACTCGCGTGAAATACCACGCTACTAGAGCCTCCAGAGCACATCGGCAGAAGCAGCAGACGAGACGGGACAAGTACAGACGGCACGTCCGGCACACGCCCAGCAGCCTCTCTCGCCCGCCCACCAGACCGCCGAGCAGAGGTGAGGGACGGGGGCGGCTCCCGCGGGGCAGGCGACGGGGTGACCCGATCCCGCCTCGCCCACCGCCATCACGGCCGCGTCGCCGGGCGGCGCTGGGACCACTCGGCCCGCTGCCGGCTCGTCTGCCAGCTGGCGGCACCGCGCCGCGACGGCCCGCCGTCTCATTCAGGGATACCCCGAGTTCCTGGGAGGGCGCAAACAAATACCCTCCGGCGAAAACGGTACTGGGAAACGCACGAGCTGTACCACCCGTGCCGCGCAGTAACGCCCAAGAGCAACGCTATATGCGTTCTGTATTCCCAGCATCGTTTTTAAGGATAGCTGTAACATATCACCGCTATCCACGAAACCCTTCTCGCTGCACATGGACGGATAAAAGTACAAAATATGCAGGTGAAAAGTGCCGAAATATCTTACAACGGAAAATCTGCTGCTCGGACCAACATCCTCGCCGATCCAGTGAGGGCGGAGATCGCAACTGCGCGAGGAGTTGATGCTGCCGCATTTGCATAGCTCAATGTGACATAATTTCCGGCGTTCCGATGAACAAGAACACGACTCACCACCATCACGAGATGAGACTAAATGTAAGCCGACGGTAACGCCTCGATTCTTCCATCACCCCACAAAATTAAGAGCGCCAGTCTCCCGAAGCAAATCTGTGCCACAGCCCGTCATTTCCAACCGGACGCCGGACACGCTGCCCGCCAGGGGAGCAGCGGTAGCCGCCGCTCGGACCGGGCCGGGCGGGCGGGCGCTCGGAACAGGCTGTGGCCGACCGCTCGGCATGCAGCTGGGGCGGCGGCGGTTGGCTGGTGCCGCTCCAGCGCCGCTGTGCCGGCCGCCGACCCCGCCGGACGACTACAATCGCCACGTCGTCGGACGCGGCGGCGGCCGGGCGCACCCGCCCTGGAGGGACACCAGGGACGCCGGGACACGAGCAGCGTGGGGGACACAGTGGGAAGGGAGAGGGGGCGGCACGTGCAGCGGCGCTGCCGGAGAGCTCGACGGCCCGGTCGTGAGGGGACGCCCAAGAGGCCGGAGCGCGGCAGGACGGGTACGACTTTGAACGGCGCCGAACTCAGATCGGGGGCGAGCCTCTGCTGCCGAGCGGGCGTCCGGTGGTGCGCGGCGGGCCGAGGGGATGAGGACCGGTGCCTGGGTGCCTGGGGTGCCTGGGGTGCCTGGGCTGGCGGACCGGCTTCGCCCCGCTGAGCCCCAGACGCAACGGGCGGCCGGGGTGACGTCACGGCCGAACACGACACGACACACAAACACGGCAAACGCAACGAAGCCTTGGGAGCACCTGAAACACGCGGTCTCACCTGCGGCACGGCGGCCAGCCCGATCCGCCCACCAGCAGCCGCCTGCAGTTCGGCAGCCCACCTCACCTCCAGCATGTCGGAGAACAGGAACATGATGAGGTGGTCGCCGCGGCCGCTCAGCCCGTCGCCCTTGATCTCCACCACGTCGCAGCGCGCCACGAACGCCCGGTGCGATGACACGATGTGCGCCTGCGGCGGGACCGGCGGCGCGTCAGAACAGGGCGCTGCTAACGCGGCGGCGAGGAGGGCCACATGTCCAGCTCCGGCCTGACTGCGGTGCGGGCTCCCGGGCACCGGCTGGTCCATCTTAGAACCAAGAAGGACACTAATGTCATACGCTCAATGCGTGTTTGTTGTTTTTATGTTTTAATTCCAGATTGGAACGTTTCGATGACGTCGTTTTGTTTCAATGCAAATTGCGCCGCATGCTGGCCAAGATGGCATTGTGATCGGACCGTATGCCAAGCATCACTTGATGTGCTGTGGTTGGAACTGGCGGTATGTTGGCCAAGATGGTATTGTAACCAAGCCCTACGCTAAACATCACTTGATGCGCTGTGCTTAGAGCTGTCGGCACACGAGGTTGGGACGCGTCAGGCTACCTGCATCGGGCCCACGTGGACCTGGACCAACCGGGCCTCACCAGACCAGCGGCCGGCACCTCTCCCACCGCCAGTGCGCCGGGCACCCCGAGCTCCCAACGGCCTCGTCCGTCTCGCCAACTCGCGGGAACGAAACGCGACGGCAGTGACATGAACACACCCATAAACGTCCGGCGACCCGTCGGCGCCCGCGCCCGCCGGCCCGTCTCTGGCCGGTGGTGCCGGCCGAGCGGCGACCCCCCGGCGACGCTAATGCGCTCCACGACCGGCCCGTCGCCGGAGCAGAGCGGTGGCGAAGGTTACGGACGCGCCGCGTCGGTCTGAGTCACGACCCGGGCGCGGCCGGCGGCCCGACGCAGCCCGCTGCCCCAGCGGCGGCCGAGAGCGGCGCGTCGCCGCGCGCGCGGCAGCCGGCGGGCGGACGGAGGCTCGGTCGGTTGCCTTGTCACGACACAGCCCGGTATCGCGCGCTGCGTCAGAGCTCCGCCCAGACAATGCAGCCTGGAGTCGCCGTAGGTTCGGAAAGAATGGCACGCGAAGAACGCAATATAGACGGCATAGTCGCTGTTACAGCAAACCATAAATGACGCACTTAGGCGACGCTAGCAATTTATATATATATATATATATATATATATATACCCCTCTCTGTCTCTCTGTCTCTCTGTCTCTCTGTCTCTCTGTCTCTCTGTCTCTCTGTCTCTCTGTCTCTCTGTCTCTCTGTCTCTCTGTCTCTCTGTCTCTCTGTCTCTCTGTCTCTCTCTCTCTCTCTCTCTCTCTCTCTCTCTCTCTCTCTCTCTCTCTCTCTCTCTCTCTCTCTCTCTCTCTCTCTCTCTCTCTCTCTCTCTCTCTCTCTCTCTCTCTCTCTCTCTCTCTCTCTCTCTCTCTCTGAGTCACTCTAACCTGCTACCCAAAAATAAGTCAGTGCTTCGAATGTAGCCAACACATCATTGTGTTTACAGCTGGACAGTCGCATGCTTGCTGGTCAGCAGCAGAATTCTGTGGGCCAGATCGCACTCAGTCACAGGTTCTAAGCCATCAGAGAACTCGTGTTTCGCCTTTGGGAATACAGCCTCACATTGCGACTTCCACCTGCATCCCATCGCATCGCACCCTAACATCCCGGAGGCCGGGCGGGCGCCAGCACCCACCGGACAATTCTCGATGTCGTTGAAGATGTTGAAGAGCGCCATCTGCCCTTCGGTGCGTCGCTTGTCCTCGTTGATGTGCGTCATCACCTCCTTGATCTTGGCCACGGCCTCCTCTAGCCTCTGATGGTCCGGATGGCTCTTGGGCGTGTGCTTCAGTAGATCTGCGGCGCGACACAGCGTCGCCACCGGTCAGGACCAAGGCTGGGGCCACGCAGCATTGCCGACCCGAACCGGCACCACACACGAGTAACGCAGCTGCAGACGACGGCGTGCGCTTAAACGGCACACCAGCCGCAATCACTAGCGCGCCCAACATCTTTACGGGACAGGAACGTGGCCGGTGCCCCGTCGGCTCCGGGCGCCGCCGTCAGCGGGGCGACGGGGCCGGGTCGGCGTGGAGCCGGTGGCTGCGTGGCCGGCCGACCGCAGCTAATGGCGCTGCCGGCCGCCCGCGGCCGCCAATGGACGACGGAGTGGCGCATTGGCGCGCGCCACAGCACACAATGGCAGCGTCCAGGCAGTCCGGCGTGCCAGACGCATTCATGGACAGAGGACTTCCGCAGCCTGGCGCGCAATATCAACAGTGAGCACGCCGCCCACGCGTTGATGCGCCGGCTGGAGCCCGCGCGGACCCCTCGCATCTCGAAGCGTCAATAACGCCCGTGGGAGGGCAAGCATAGCACGGACGACAGCGCTCTCCAACCCACCGAATTTCGCTCCGTCTCGGCGTCGGCGGCGCCCCAGTGGCCGCCCGGCCGCCAATGGCGTCGGATCGAATCACGGCGGCGGACGGCGCGCGCTGTCGCCGGCTCGGTCGCTCTTTGTGAGCGCGTCCGGCCGGCCAAACGCGAGGCGACAGCAGCCCGGCCGGCCGCGGCGCCGACCACGTCCAGCGCGCGGCGACCGAGCGCCTCCAGACCAGCCGGCCGTCAGCCGGCTCCGCCGCACCTGACGACCGCACCGAGCCACGGCGGCCGCAGCCGGCACAGCCTGGCAACCGACACACGGCCAGCCTTGGCGACCGTCTTCCGGGAGCGGCACCGACGCCGGCTGAGCCGCTCGCCGCTCGGACGCCGGCCCGGCGGCGGCGACGGTGGCGCACTGACCGTTGAGCAGCAGGATCATGCTGGGCAGCCGCTGAACGGGTCGGATCAGCAGCTCCTGCAGCGTCTGGCGGCCGCACTCAGGCTTGCTTTGGCTGATTTTGAGGAAGGCGTGAAAGCGCGGCCGCGACGCGTCCAGCCGCACCAGCGTCTCCTTCGACTTCTCGAAGAAGTTGACGAACGGCGGGTAGGCGCGCATCAGCTCGTCACCCTGCCGGACGTCGGCTGGTCAGCACAGGTCACGGGGGTCGGCGTGCGGCCGCTTGCAGACCGCCGGCGGTAGGGGTGGTCCCTTCCTGAGCTGATCTTCGGCGAGGACGGCAGCGAACCGCGAGACGCCTCGAAGACATGACGGCGAAGCAGGGCGATGTTAATATACGACATTCCGCACATAGACCACGCCACCAACAAGTCACCTGGAGGACCAGAGCAGACAGACCACTTGTGCGGATTCGATCCTGGGCAGTCAGACCACCACGAACGACACTACCATAGAGTGGGTCGTTCGGAGTGGAAGGCCATGGACGCCTTTGTTTGTCAAGTGCCAGGATCAGACCAGGAGCTCACTTGGGCACTACGCTAATGCCGGGTCTTCTAGCTTATGCAACTGACACACAGTCAGCGGACAAAAAGCAGAAAATCCGGAACATTAATAACATTCTCTTGGGATCAGCTTCATCTGACAGATAACTGAAGGCAGCTACATTATCATGCAGAGATTGCGAACATTTTAAACGAGCGACATGCTTGGTGAAATAAGTCGCAATGTGTATCGCTAACGATATACCTGACACACTTCGCCGCCGCGGTGAATGGCACGCCTACGCCGACCTCTGTTGAGTCGGATCGGCGCAGCAACAGGGCGGACAGATAAGCCTGGCGCCGCGGCCATTAATCCCAGGAACGGCGGACAGTTTAGGAATGTCTTTGATTCATTATTGTCTTTATGGACAGGTGGCACATTCTACAACAATCGCGCAGGATGAGTCGAATGCCTGTTGATGACAGCACCCAAAAAGGCTCGTTTGTCACGGGTTATCTTCTTTGCAGCGCTGTGAGTTCCCCGACTTTTGACAGACCGGGTCCCGGTCCAACACGGCCTGCCCGAGGTTCGTCGTCCATCTCTCACCAAAGGTTTCAGGCCGCTGACAACCTGGCCGAGAGTTCGCATCCTCCCAGGGCCCGGCCAAGATTCCTGGTCATCCGCGATTTGGACCAGGCAACCGGTTCAGGGTTTCCGGTCCTCTCCTGACCTGACCCAGGCTTCCAACCCTGCCTCGACCTGACCCAGCGGTTCCGGTCCTCCCCTGACCCGCTCGACGTCCCCGGTCCACCCCGTACCTCACCGTGTCCCCGTTACGCCCCGCCCGACGCCGCCGATGAAGATCAGACGCCGCCCGCCGCGGCCGAATCGATAGCGCCTGTTTACAAAGTGCGCCGGACGGCGGCGGCGGCGGTGGCGGCGCTCGGTGCGAAGCCGGCCGGCGCGCCCGCTCGCCGCCGCCGAATGCCCAGCCGGCGCCGGGCCGGACAGCCGAGACGGATGGCGCGTCCCGTCGAGCGCACGGCGCGGCCGGACCCGCCAGCTCCGGGGGCGACTCTCCGCTACATTAAGTACCGTTTGACGGCGCGGCCCGCCCCGACAGACGGCACGCCGGACCCCCTGCCGAACAGCGTGGCGGCGCAGCGCCGACGATGGACCGGCACCACAGCAGGGCGTCACGACGCCACCTGCCTCACCTCTTAAACCCGGCGACATAGTTTCATTAAAAGCGCAGATCCATTTCAGATAAGGCTAATGGGAGGCTTTCCGTGCGGAGCGCGCCGTAATGTCGCGAATACACGGCCCGGCGCCATGGCGGCCATCGCACGTTAATTTCCCAGCCGCGGGTGTCATACGGCTGGACGTGCTTCACACGTCCGACATCCCGCAGCTCTGATGCGCACCGGGCCGGAGCCGACCGAGCGTGGGGAGAGGGTGCGTGGCGACGCCGACCGACCGCGGACAGCGCGCGGAGCAGACGGCCGGGCACACTCGGCGGCAGCTCATGACGTCACGGCGTCACGACGGAGGCCGGCGCCGGCTTCGGGGCCGACCGGCCACCTTGTCGCTCAGTGCCCGCAACCGGTGTTACGTGGCGGGGGTCGGCTTCCAGTCTATTGAACAGGAGATCGAGAGACATCAGCCAGTGTTAGCGGGCACACGCCACAACGGGGTAACGCTGGCCAGCTGGACACTGGTGCTGGCAGACGCAGCACCCCGTGGAGGCGGTCGCATGTCGACGCGCCGATATCAGTCTTCGCCAGCAAACGAACCCAGACCCCAGACCGCCGGACATGACGAAAACAAGTAAGCAGGCAATTATCAACGCCAGCGCTGGCCGGATCGTCCCAAGCCCAGACCAGACCAGACGGGGCCCGTCTCGGGCAGACCGGGCCAGGCCAGGTCAGGTCAGCCGGAGCAAATGGTGCAGACGGCCGGCGGCGGCCACCCGACCCGGCAGGACACAGCCAGCGCCTCTTTACCGCCGCCCGCCGCGCCCGGGTAGCCGAACGGCGGATTAGCTTAATGCAGCCCGCCGCAGGCCAATGGCACGGAATGACAGATGGGCGGGCCCGGCTTCGGCCGAAGGGCCATCGGCCGACACTTGAGGTCGTGCCCCCACTCCATCGGCGACGCCGCCGCTTCCCGAGAGCCGGTCACCGTGCCGCCGCACCCGGCGGCGTGCTCGGCTGCCGGCTGCGGCCTCCCGGCGGAGACGAGGCTCGCACCGCCGCGGCGCCGAACGCGTCCCGTGCAGATCCGACGGCGCCAGGTGCGGCCCCACGCGCCGCACCGCCGCAGCCAGTTCGCGACAGCGGCAGGCGCGCGCCGCGGCCAGGCTCGACCCAGCCGACGTCAGGAGGCCGGACCGCAGCGAGGAGCCCGCCCCGCCTCGCCCTGCAGCGCCGGGCCGACACGGCCTGCTTCAGCCGCACCGCAGTCACGCTCGGCATAATCCCACGTCTTAATATCCGAACAGGCCATTACCCCAGGGAGATAACGGCATCGATTTTGGCGCGCCTTGCGTCAGCCGCGGCCGCACCAACGGCACACTCGGCGGGCGTGCCGCGCCGCCGGCGCCCGGAGCCCATTGGCGGCGCGACCCGGCGGCGCCGCGGCGCGTGGGACGGACACGCGCGGCCACCAGCCGCGGCGCACGGCACTGCCTCCGCGCTCAGAACGGCCTCACCACCGACCTTTATAGGCTGGTGTTGGTATTTTTCTCATCGTGGAGCAGAGATTGCGGTTTCGCGGCCCAGAAAGGGGGCGAAAATAAGCAATCGTGGCTCGTAATACTTAATATATGGTAAGGGAAGGAAGTAAAATGCGTCACGTAAGTGTTTCACAAACCCCATGTGATGTAATGCGATTTCAAAGGTGCAGCTATACGACCTGCATCTATACTACATGACCATATGGACTGGATCTGATATTCCGTTCTTTACATTGCAAACATGAAGTATTTGGAAAAAAGTAAAACACATTGTAAATGCCGTATTTTTTCAAGATCCTCGGCGTAAAACTTAGATAAGAATTGATTGCGATGGCGATGGAATTTGGAAATCACAATTGTTATAAATACACGCCTAACTGTAAACGATAAGTCTTCAGCCACCACCCTGTATACAGAAAATCAGCGTCGCAAAACTTAAGAAAACACTGAAACCCAGCCCCAACATTCCTTCGCACGATAAACGGGCATCTATCACACACACACACACCCACACCCTCACACACACACACACACACACACACAGCACTCTCGCCGCGCCACATCAGCTCCCTCAGCGCGCCCACGGCCGGCCAGCGCCGCGCGCCGACGCCACTCACGTATTTGATGACGGCCTCTCCGACGCTGAGCTCGTCGCGCCAGTGGTGCGCCATGCGCGCCAGGTCGTCGCGCAACTGCTGGTGCACCTCGTACATGGGCGGGATGTTGCCGAAGATGATCTTGATGTCGGGCGGCTCGAGCAGCGGGCCGCCCACCTGGTCCACCGCCTCCAGCGGCTCCTTGAACAGCTGGCGGTGGCGGCGGCGCGTCAGGTAAGGGCTAGGGTCACACGGGCACAACACAGGCCTACCAAACGAACACAATCAGCCAACCAGGAAGGAATTTTAGCCCGTAATCCAAAATTCTGATGACATAGTCTCATTCCAGTTCACACCAAGTTATACTGCGTATAACAAGCTGGTACACATCCGACGTCGAAGTATCGAAGCGAGCCGACGGCGCGCAGACGCCTCGCAAAACGGCGGCCGAACGCGGGACAGCCGAACCACCTCCACAGCATCAAACACAGCTCCGCGGCACTGCACGTGTAGGGCGCTCAGCTCACGGGAGGGGCGACAGCCGCCACATGTCACCGGCCGCGCGAGCGGGCCAGCTTCAGCTACCAATAACTGTCGAGCGCGCGTCACCAGGACAGTGATGAAAAACCAACGAAGCCAGACCCGACGGAGGGAGAACGGCGAAGCGATCGTTGGCTCTGACCACTCCCGACGTGGAGCGAGGCTCGCAGAACAGCGCGGAGTCATAACCACCAACACGACCTCATCGCTACGTAATTTTTTGGTCCGACGGTCGGCGGACGCCCAGGACGGCTACCCACCCGTCAGGGTGATGGCTAGAGTAGACCCGGCGTTAGAGTGACGGCTTCCCCACCCGGCGCCCGCCAGGGTGACGGTTCCCCCACCCGGCGCTAGGGTGACGGCTCCCCACCAGTCAGGGTGACGGCTCCTGCGTGTGACTGGGGCTTTACGACGTACCGCACTGCTGAGGCCTTTTGGTGTCGCCTGCTTCTCACGCTGGCAGGAGGGGCGGGCATCGCGGAAAATCGAACCCCGTATCTCTAGTTTCCCAGACGGGTTAACCGCTACACCATCGGCACCCTACTGTGACGGCTCCTTCATCCGACCCCTGTGGGCAGCGTGCCCGGCCGGAAAGAAGGGGGGGGGGGGGGCTGCGCTGAGTGGGCGGATCAGCAGGCCGCTGCCCAGGCAGACATTGACGGAACGGCCCCGCGGCCCCGTCTCCCACCGTCCGCCCAGAAGCGCCCGGAGCCAGGTGGCCGGCCTCAGGCCCGCCCATTGCTCCCCACGGGACGCATGCCATCCGAGCACGTCACCATTGCCTGCTCAGAGGGCCACCTCAGTGTCGTCCGAACTTGTCATCAAGGCTTGCTCAAAGAGCCACCTCAGTGTCGTCCGAGCCCGTCACGGAGGCCTGCTCAGAGAGACACCTCAGTGTCGTCCGAGCTCGTCATCAAGGCTTGCTGAGAGGGCCACCTCAGTGTCGTCCGAGCCCGTCACGAATGCCTGCTCAGAGAGCCACCTCAGTGTCGTCCGAGCTCGTCATCAAGGCACGCCCAGAGAGCCACCTCAGTGTTGTCCGAGCTTGTCATCAATGCACGCTCAAAGATTCAACTTAGCGTCGTCCGAGGCCGTCACTGAGGCCTGCTCAGAGATTCACCTTAGCGCCGTCCGAGCCCGTCACAGAGGCCTGCTCAGAGAGCCACCTCAGCACCGTCCGAGCTCGTCATCAAGGCACGCTCAGAGAGCTGCGTCAGCAGCACTAAGCGTGCATAGCCGGCTCGACGTACATGGCTGATGGGTCCCGAAGCGCCGCGGCAGGCCAAAACGCTTTCCAAACACTCATAAGTGCCCGCCGCGCGCTGCACCCCGTCAAAGCAGCGCCCCAAGTGGGCGTGCCTGTGGCAATGTACCACACGCGGCTCAAAATAACGACGCTGTTCGCAATATTCACGGCTATCGCCAGATCCCTAAAATCCTCAAACGTCAGCGACGCGGCGTCACGACGTGTCCAGCGCGATGCGTGACGCAGTGCACTCTGACGTCACGACTGACGTTATACCGCGATAGGTCACGATTTCTGGCGGCGAAACAGACGCACTGCCCACAGTATTGCCGAGGTGAGCACTGTGACCCATGCCATCGCTCTGATTCTCAGACCCGAAACCAGGTGGCAGGGCAACATTTCAGACGTGCCTTAATGGAAAGGTCAAGTGTTACTTTCTGCCCAGTAAGGGAACGAACCTACCTGAAATGGCTTTTAAGTTCTATATGTGGGAAGCACCAGCAGTATTCTGGGTCAGGTCGTATATCTCTTTCTGCCAGATGTCTTCCCTCATGCAATTTGTCACGCAACTGGTTGCAACAAAGGCTAGTGTAACGACCGATGAACGCAAGAACACGATCAAAAGCTCGTACCCTGCGGAAAAATGAGAAAACGGGAAGTAAGCGACTGCCCCAAGCCCTTGAACGCGCCGACTGTCTGCTCAGCAGAATTCATTGCGAGCAGATGCCCCACCCGCCAGCCGAGGTCAACTGTTGTAGGAGTGAACATGGCGAGTAGCTGGATGACTTCAACCATGTTAAACTTTCGACGTTGTTAAGATCAGTGCCAAAAAGAAGAATATCAACTATGTTTTGGTCAATTCAGGATTGAAAGAATTGTTCCAGCACCTCTCATCCTATGTAATTTTTTGTGGGTTAGGTGTCCCGGCCTCCATTTTAAGAACTGTCTGTAATTACTGTCTACTCACAGCGGCTCTCTCACTCAGCTCGAACTCCAGACTGTCCGCCGAACAGTGTTTCGTCACGACACAGCATCGCCGCTGCTGGTGGAATCCCACGCACCGACAGCCTGGACCCCGACAGCTCGAACAGATGCATAACGCTCCACAACGCGGCAGCACTGGCGAGCGATACCATTTTGAATTTCCAGCCACAATCTCGGGCAGAGCGAGCGGTCGGGCCCAGGAAACCAACATGTCGTTGTTCAGAAGCGGGGAGGGAATCGCCTGTGGAGCCCTCGCCCGAGACCAGGCGCAAGAGACCCCTCATTTCGCTGGCGATTTGGAAACGATTCCGTAATCGATAGTGCCGCGGTGTTCGAACGCGCATCGAATATCCGCCTTGTACAGCGTTTCAGTGACCATTAGCTGCGTGAACCGGTCAGTGCTTTCCGTCTCCACTTCACGGCTCTCAGTGAAACCCACACTTGAATGCGTCCGCTGTGTTCACACCAAACGCCAGCCTTCCACGCGCGTTGCCGCCGACCCCACCGAGGAAAATGACCAACGGGATATTTAACAGCGTGATGGTGAAAACTAATGCATGCGTTTGGAAAGCAATAGATGCATAGTTGCATGGCCGATTATTTTCATGAAAGATCACTTCTGGCCACACGGCGTGAGATGACACTCCGATCGGTCGTCGATGTGATCAATCTGAAGGTTTTAATGCCCTTTACAGATTCGCAGATGACCAGAACGCGTTCGAGGGAACTGCAGAGGCCTACCGAAGTTTGAAGAATGGACACATTCCCAGCGTTGCGAAGAACGCCTCTTCGTCGAATGACGAGAAGACCGATGCAGAGCAGAGTGCGGTCCAAGCGGCAACGGCAAGGTTCCACAGACGTCATGCGGATTATCGATAATCTTGGAAACCAAGGGAACAAAAGACAACGAATCAAAACTGACCAATAGTTTCAAATGATCCGATCAAAACCATGCCTGCCGGTTTCTCTTTTTCCCTGTTCCGACATTCAAATGGCCGATGTGCGCGCCGGGTCGCGGTCACACCCTGGCGAGGGGTTTCCCTGGGTGGAACCGGATGTGAACGTATTATTTTCAGCCGGTTTCAGCACGCGTATGGAAGAGTGCCGGGACCTAACGCTCGCGTAACAAAATAAGCTGGCGTACAAGCGGCGCGTTTCCGTCGCGCGCTGTCAGCAGGCCGCCCTTGACCGAGAAGGATGCGCCCGCGAGCCGCGGAATAGTGCCTTTTTAGATCCGCCTCTACGGCCGGAGGCGGCCGAGGCGCGGCAAGTCTGACGTCATCGATCCCGCGGGGCCACGGCCGAACAACTTAATCTAAAACCAGCGGCTGCAATCAGGCGTTTTCCGGCCGTGGCACGCGCACGCCGTCGGCCGGCCGGCGACGGGCAGCGCCTCGGGGGGGGGGGGGGGGGGGGGGGGCGGCGGCGGCGGCGGCGCGGCAGGCCTGCGCTGAAGGCCCGCGTTGAGGACTCCCGTCCGCGGCGGCGGTGGCGCACTGGCCGCACCCGGCGCTGCACTCCGAGCCCGCCGCGGGGGCGTCAGCCTCGTCGCCGCCGACGCGCCGCAGGTGAGAACGATCTGTACCGTGACCGAGGCTCACCACCCGTAGCACGACCGTAAGCACCTTACCGCTCCAACAAAAGTGATCTAGCCGCGGCGGCTAACTGCACCGGAGGTCCGATTGCACAGAAATAGCCATGCCTGAGCGGCACGGCATGCGAGTGCCAAAATAAGGGCAACGCTGTGGAAAAGGCACGACCCTCAACGACGCACGAATCGATCATCGCATGGCCGTCTTTAAGCCACTCAGCGCTGGCTTTAGAAGACTGACGCCAAACATTTGCCCATAGTTCTCAGGTGGCGCAGCCTCGAGCAACAGCGGAACGAACGGAGAAAAATGGGTGCCACGCGAGCGCCATGACCGGACGACGGGCGGCGCCGCGGGATAAGACGGGCGCTGAGCGCGGCCATCTATGATGATGATTTGGGGTTTGGGGCGCATCGACTGCTGTAGGTCATGCAGCGCCCACAACCATCAATTTATGCAGAGCCGCCAATCAGGCAAGTGCATCAATCAAGTCACCCTATAAAACTTTGATGATCAGGCCTATCATCATGATGAAAAGATTACTGGGAAATCTATAGCGCGAAGAAACTGGAACGCTCTACCAAACTCCACAGCGTGCGAAGAATCCCCTAAAAAGTCACATCGCGTGCGACTCTGGACGTAGTGTCCGAAAAACTGCGCTCTCTTTGCAGTAAGGTGACGGCAAGCGACCAGTACGTGATGCACGGTCCGAGGGCCAGGGCACCGAATGCAACATGGTCCGTTGTCAGCCAATAGCAGGTAACGGAGCGTAGCATGCATGTGGCCTATGCGTAACCGGCAAAGAGCAAATTCTTCCCTCCGATTGTCCCGAAAACACGACTGCCCTAGTCCCATACGGGGGTTTCACGGACTGCAGCTTGCTGGCGCTCACCGAGTTCCAGTGGAACTGTAATCGCTTGTACATAAACGTCAACATTGCGGGGTACATGTCTTGAGCTGGTAGTGGTGTTAGTATAGGAATGCGTGTCCCTGTCGTAGCGCGCTTTGCTGCCGCGTCAGCAAGATCATTTCTGCAGATCTCCACGTGACTTGGGATCCAGCATAGTACGACCGTTTTTCCTGCTCGATCCAGTGAGCTAAGACGCGATTGAATGCCATGGACCCGTGGATTCGACAAGGAGAAGCCGCCAACAGCCAAGAGACTGCTCAAGGAGTCGGAAAGAATCGAATACAGATTGCTATCGTGATTGCTATCGTCCACTTCAAGAAAATAGAGAGCTTTGCTGATGGCTATAAGCTCGGAAATGTAGACCCACGCGTGTGAAAGCAGTGTGAATGACCGGGTTGTGGATCCGCACACAAAGGCGCACCCTACACTTGCATCCGTCTTCGAACCATCCGTATAAGTCATCATGTACCCGTCAAAGGAGGCCATGTGCTCTAAGGCTGCGCATTTAAGTTTCGTCATGAGAACGCGTTGCCTTTGCTTGTTTGATAGCGAAAAATCCACTCTTGGCGATGCTAGCTCCCAAGGAGCAGTATTCATGGGTTTAGGTCTGATGACACGTCGTAGGTTGAAGCCGCTCGCGTTCTCTCATTCGCACACAAAGTTCTCTCATTCGTACACAAAAGGGAGAGGTTTGTGGTGACCGTTGACGTAGAGAAGGCCCTCGCAAGCTACGCGAAAACACTGCTTTGTAGGTGGGATGATCCGGGAACTGTGCCAGCTTGAAACATGTAGCGCAGTCCCAGCATCTGCCTTCGCACTGCTAGTGGGGGCTCGTGAGCCTCCACCAGAAGACTATATATGGGCGATGTTCGAAAAGCTCTTGTGGCGATACGTAGTGTTGCGTGATGCACCGTGTTCAAAGTAGGTTTAATCAGGTATGAAGAGCCGTCATAGATAAAAAAATCCGTAGTCAAGTTTTGAACGAGTCAGTGAACAATATAGGAGTAAGGGTGTCCTATCAGCACCGTATGATGTACGTCCCACACACCTTAGGGTGTTAAGAGATTTTAAACATTTGTCGCGGAAATTTCTTATGTGTTCACGGTATGTTAGGCGTCGGTCAAATCGTACACCGAGAAATTTCGTGGTATTGTCATTGGCGATGCGTTGCCCACACAGCCTGATTTCCATATCAGGACAGTGACGCCGACGACGACGTCAGTCAAAAAGTTTTGTAAAAACTTTCTCATGTGACCGCGGACGCCACAATCGAGTAACTTCGTCATAATTCCATGTCTCCATGTGGTATCATAAGCTTTTCTATGTCAAAAAAGATGGCGCCGGTATGACGTTTGCTAATAAACCCGGCTCGCACTGCGGTATCAAGAGTTAAGATGTGGTCAATCGTGCTCATGTTCTTACGGAATCCGCACTGAGGATTCGTGAAAACGTTTTGACGTTCTAAAGTCCACGAGAGCCGCACATTCACTATTCTTTCCATGAGCTTACAAAGCGAAGATGTGAGGGCGATCGGGCGATAGTCAAGGGCGTTCGTTCCAGTTTTCCCGGGCTTTAAAATAGGCACTACTATGGCCTCTCGCCAGGTTGGCGGGACGTTACCTGACTCCCATTTACACTTGAAAAGTGCCTGCAGTGTTCGTAGTACACGGGGAGGAAAATGCCGTAGCATATCATTGTGGATGAGGTCGGGCCCCTCCGCTACACTACACAGCGAGCGAATGACCGCTTGAAGTTCCATCATAGTAAAACGCTTGTTGTACGTCAGGATGTCCCCTGTATAAAATCAACTTGCCAAGTTTCACATCGCGCCCGGTGCCGCAAAAACCGTGGAGCGCAGGTGCCATTTCGGCAACGGTCTGACGAGGCGTCCCCAATGGCTTCCGCGACATCACTTAGGTGGATGATGTCTTGACTTCCCACTCGCAGTACGGGAAGGGAAAATGGTGGATGCAGTCCAGCGATTCTTTTAATGCGGCCCCATACATGTGACGTCGGCGTGTGGCGATTCAGTGAGTTGACGTAGCTGCGCCATGATACACGTTTCGCCTCGTATAGTGCGGCGTGCGGGCGCGCGTGCTCGTCTGAAAGCCATGAGGTTTAATGTACTGCTGTGCCGGTCAAAATCC
This sequence comes from Pollicipes pollicipes, assembly GCF_011947565.3. NCBI lineage: Eukaryota > Metazoa > Arthropoda > Thecostraca > Pollicipedomorpha > Pollicipedidae > Pollicipes > Pollicipes pollicipes. The sequence goes on from NW_023596461.1 coordinate 2,990,605, forward strand.
CTGAAAGCTCTCCGATGTGCACGAATAGCGTCGCGGTACTCGTCGTTCCACCAAAGTACAGGGGTGCGATGAGGATATCCGTAGGTGCGCGGAATGCATTCTTTCGCCGCATCCAAAACGAGAAACGTAAATTCCTCCGTAGTCGGAGTCGCAGAGTCGAAATCGTTAGAAAAGGGTTTCCTCCAAGCGGGTCTCAAATCCACTCCAGTCCGCCTTCTTGAAATTCCAACGCTGAAGTCGAGTACCAAGAACAGTACCGCCACGGTACCGAACCCAGACCGGAAAATGGTCACTTCCAAGGGGGTCCTCTGAAGCATCCCAGGTCAGGTGTGGTACCAACTGCGGACTACAAATGCTCAGGTCTAGCACTGACGATTGTCCTGATGGCAATGTGAAATGCGTTCTTGCTCCAGTATTAAAAACACTTACACCTTCGTCACGCACGAAAGTCTCACATTGCCTACCGCGAGTGCTCGTGAAAGCACACACAGTATGATGTGCATTAAAATCGCCTAAAACGAGCAGAGGGGGAGGAAGTTGAGAAGCTAACTCTCGTAGTCCTCCAGATGGAAATGAAACCCCGGGTGGCAAGTAGAGAGAGAGCAGTTATAGCGCGGCGGTTGAAATTCGCCGTTGCTGCGACAGCTTGCAAGCCTGTTCTTAACACCAGACGCCATGTAGGTACGCTTTGGTGTACAGCCAATAGAACGCCACTGTAAGCAACGGTGTATGTTGGCATGTCAGTGCGGAAGGTAGTGTACCCATTCAGGTTGAAAGCCGCATCAGGCGCCAACTTGGTCTGGAGACACACGGCTACCGGGCAGTGCGCGCTTAAAATCGTCTGCAAGTCCTGGGTGCTTGCCCTTACACCTCCACAGTTCCACTGTAAAACTGACTGAATGACGGGGCTTTAAAAGCACTGTAAGGTTTTAAAAGAACTCAGCAGCGCTAGGGCCTGGCCCATGGTTGTTGGTCCTGTCTTCAGAACCCAAAGAGATCGGGCGGATCCTGGGCCGGATCCGGGGACTACCGCCATCTGTTGGCGTAATCGGCCCCGGCGGACCACGCTTTTCCGGGCGTCCCGTCCTAAACTGGGCTAGCGCCGGCGACGCCGTGGTCCTAGGTGGCGGTGGTGGCGGAGGACCCATGGACGGGTCTCTCCGCGAGTCGGAGGGGCGTGGGGGAGCCTCCACACGCTTTCGGGGAGGTGGGACTTCCCACCCCGTGGGAGCAGGCCCGGGGCCCGCACCCGACAGCCGACTGGCTGCCTTCGCCCTCTCATGCTCCTGAAGGCGTGCACGCTTTGCCTCGCGCGCCCGTCTCTCCGCCTCATGGCGCTCAAGGTTGTCCGGTTTTCGTCCCATCGTCTCACTCAGTGTTGTAGGACGTGATGCTTTTGTGGAGGACGGCTGTGAAGCCGGTGATCGTGTGCTTACCGGCGAAGACCGGGAGGTTCGGCCCCGGCGGACTACGGTCCACTCACTGCTTTCCGCTGGTGTCGGGTGAGGTGGCGTGGGCTGTGCCTCAGAGGGGCCACAGGGTGCCAACGAGACGGGGGACGACAATATTGCCGATGCTGTGGCGTGCCCCTGAGACGTCGGTACAACCGACAGCTCGAAAGATGCAAGCAGTTTAATGAGCTGCGTTCCAGTCATCTGATCTAAGGGGGCCTCAGGTGGGACAGGAGCCTTGGCCGCTGTGGCATATGATGTCTTAGGGTGGCTCAGTCCATATAAATCCCTTGCTTCCCGAAATGAGATGTTCCTCGTGGTTTTCAGTGCGATGATCTCCTTCTCTCTGACGTACGCCGGGCATGCACGATCGAAAGTAGAGTGAGGTTTCTGGTTTTTACCACAGTTCACACACCATGGGTTCACTGCAGTGCACTGATCAATTGGGTGCTCCGGAGAAGCACACTTACCACATGCTGCCTGGTTGCGGCGGAAATCCCTTGCATGTCCAAACACTTGACACTAAAAACATCTCATGGGGTTTGGAATAAAAAGGCGCACCTTCACCTTCATATAGCCTACCCTTACTTCAGATGGTATGTCAGGACGATTAAAATTCAGCACCATGTTGTACGTGGGGACCAGCTCCGCACCCCTGCGCACCTTGATGCGGGGAGCATCTGTTACCCCGAAATCAGCGAGACCGTCGACCATTTCCTCATCACTGACATCTCTCAGGTCAAAACAGATGATGACACCCTTTGGCGAGTTCTTTGTCCTATGAACCTCCACAGTCATCGCCACTGACACGTCCTTTTCCCCTCCGCGTCCCGCACACAGTACACAAACCTATCTGAAGTCCTGGCCTGTTTCGCCTCCTCTCCGTTCAGGAACTCCACCTTGATCTCACCGTCCTTGAGCTCATCGCATTGGAGCACCTTTCCAAACCGATCACACCCATTTCGCCTTTGAAAGGGCGAAGGGGTCGACAGCGGCTTCCCGGCGCTTCGGAAAATCAAGATCCGAGGGGTAGGCGCTGACGTACTACCACCTGTAGCCTTAGTCCGCCCTCTTTCGGGGTGCGGTTTTTTTAGATTAAAGTTGTCATGCATGTAAGGTTTTAGCGTTCGGCACCGAGGCTCCCCACCCACCTCGGAGCCCAAATGGGGGCGGCCCACTCACCCAGGGGGTGGTGGTGCCGCCAGGGCTACCCCGGTGCTATACGGGGCGAACGACGCCTTCCACAAGGCCAGGTGTAACCGGGGAGACCCCTCCCCGTCCCGTCCCGACCGTAGTTCAGCGCCGCCGTCCCTTGACCCCTTAAGCCGCCGCGCACGGCCAGGCGCCCCGCGCGGAGCCCCGCGCGGAGCACCCAGCCACGCGCGAGCGACAAGCCGCTAGACCCGTGTGGGGCCCGACGGCCCCCCACGCCCCCGGATATCCCGGCCAAAGTGGAGTGTAGGGACGCGCCGTGACTGACCCGCACGACGCACCACTCAGCCACCAGGATCCAAAGCACGGGGACGTGGGCGAGGGGGCACGGCGACCCCGATAAAACGAGGATGACGGGTGGTGATAGGGCCGGATACGGGAGTGCGGGTAATGTGGACGGAGCGGGCGGGACAAGGAGCAGGAGTCCACGTACCGGCAGGGTCGCTACGCCCGGAGAGGAACAGCTTGCGCTGTCCACCCGTTACCGGAGCTGGGACCCGAGGGGGCGGTAGTCCCCTATACCGACCGAAGCTGGTGCCCCTGCGGGAAGCGCGGCCATGTAGCGGCCGGAAAGTGGGGAGAAGCGAGCCAGTTCCCAGAGCAGTGACAGACGAGCAGCATCGGTATCACGAACGGCCGAGCGACGGCGACCATCTCTCACGGAGGCCGGCTGGGCGATCTCGCCCAGCGGCCGCCCACCCAAACGGACGGACCTATCAGACGCGTTCGGACCCGCACGAGCCGGACTAATGGCGCAATCGACGCCCATTGGGTGCGGCGCAGCGCCAACCCTGACCCCGCTGGCAGCCCAGGGTCACGGTCAGTGACGTCACACCGGGGTGACGTCATACCGCGCGGCGCCGTCACGCCGCGCTGACCAGAGCCGAGCCGAGCCGCAGCCGGCAGACGGACGGGCGGCGCGGCGCCACATGGAGGCTGCAGTCAGCCGCCGGCTGGGTGCGACCAGCTCGCACCAAACCGGCCGCCATTAGCTGCCATCGCACGATGGGAAAACTCCGCCGGCGGCGCGGTGTTGATTGAAAGTTATTCTGGGGCGGCGGGCGCAGACCGTGCGGACCGTGTGGACCGGGCACGGCGCGCCGCCGACTGACGACTGACGTGATGGAGGAGGCTGGGAACAAAACAGCCGACAGATGAGCCGACCGACCGCAAGATGGGTGGGAGGCAAACAATCTAGAGGCGGCGGCGCGGGGCATCCGGACTTTCCAGTCAGCGCGCCAGAGTCTGTCCGATACGCAGCGACTGACGCCGGGCCCGGCGTCGGAAGGCGCCCCGGCGCGCGCCGCCGGCCAGCCGCGGACAGCTTCGGCAGCAGCTGAGACGGCGTGGGGCGTGGCCGGAGGCGCGCCGCCACTCGTGCGTCCCCCGACCGCGGACATGACGCCCGAGCTGTGGCCGAGCCGCCATGTCCGCCTCGCTCGCCTTCCCTTCCACAATGCCTGCTCGCCCCGCCCAGCACGGAGCCCAAATCACCGGAAAGCCGCCAGAGCACCGACACGGCCATAACCCCACATCTGCGCACCACCTGAGCCACTGCCGTCACCGTCGCCGGGTGCTGGTGCGGACCGCTCGGACGCCGCTCAGACGCCGCCGACCGACTCCGCGTCGGCGGCGGGCGCGCAGCCGGCTCGAGGCTCGACGCCGTCGCCGGGCGGCGCCTCGGCGTCTCGCCCGGGCCGAGCTGGCCGGCCTCCCGACAGGACGGCACCTGACAGCCGCCGCACCGCTGCTCCACTCGCCACGGCGACATGGCCGCCGGCGACCGGCGCAGCAGGCGCCAGCCGCCGCCGCGGCTTTATTGCGTTGCAACCGTACCCGACGGCGGTTGTGAGGCAGTAAAGAACGTAACAGGTTCTGCTCCAGAAAGGAGCAGAGCCTGCTTCGTTATGCACGTTACTGCTTTAGCATCGTCTAGCACGACCAGCTGCGTCACTAGCTGTCTTCCGTGCGTCTAGTAATGTTGGCTCATAGCTGGCACACCGTGCGTGTCCGCCCGAGCCGTGGGTCAGTATCCGTCTGTCGTGTCGAGCTTCCCGCGACTCGGTCCAAAGGCCGGGCCCTACCATTGAATCATGAGGTGTGGGTGTGCAGAGCCACGCCAGGGAACCATGACCGACACCGGGTGCTGTGACTGCACGCTGAGGCCGGCGGTAGCCGAAACCCGCGAAACGAGCCTACCCGCCAGGAAAACGAGACATGCCGGCTAATATGAGCGTGGACGAAATGGGTCGCAAGCTATCAGGCTCCAGCCCGCCGCCGTCTGGCGTAATGGGCAGCGTTTGTAGAGTCGATGCCCTGCATGGCACACGTCCCCGCCTCCACATGATGTCGCCTAACGCGCCACACCTTCGTTGCGTTCGATCCTTGAGCCCCTACCCTGACCTCGCACGACCCAACCAGCAGCGCTGCACCTGATGCCGGGCCGCAGGTCGGTCCGCCGCCCAGGAGTGGCCAGCTCCGGTCCCGGACGGCGGCGGCAGGGCCGGCGCTCGGACGTCCCCGGGATGGTCCGGCCGCCAGCCGCCCACCTACCATGACGATGGTGTGCAGAACTTTGACGTAATTTGTCTCGGTCTGCAGCAGTTCGTGGAAGACCTGCTGCCGGGGCGACATGGAGCGCAGGTCGGGCGCCAGGGCCGGCGACGCGCCCAGGCCCGGCGAGCAGCCATCTGTCGACAGGCGGTGCAACTGAAACTGCGGCAGTCGCCCGACAGGGCGGACACGGTGGACGATACGATGGATCCGTGGTGCCTGAACAACGGTATCACCATCATATCACATATTACACGTCCCATCGCACATATGCTGACAGCGTGGCGCCACATATAGCTCTAAAACACAGCCAACGTGGCCGAGGTCAGAGGGGGCGGGGGAGGGATCGGTTCGGCAGATATTTTGCAGCGGGCCACGGAGGAGCAGGGACGAACCTGGACACACCTGTCACGGAGGTCGGTGGCGGCGGCGGCAGCGGCGGCGGAGGCGGTGTGTTGGGCGTGCAGTTGGGCGGCTCAATGGACAGGTTAGGATTCTCGAATATGGGAGTCAGGCGGGATGGACGGGGTCCTGGAAAGCCGGCGGAGGACAGGCTAAGATGACTGGGCTCGAGGTCACGCTCGCCTCCCATTACCGCGGCGCAACGGGCGGGTTACCTCTATAGTACGTCGGAAACACAGGCTGATTTGTGAGCACCACCTCAGAGACAGGACAGCAGGGGCACCAGGACGGTCTGTCTGCGCTGGCGCAGTCCTTAGAGGTACAGGCCGATGCACAACATGAACACTGCCGACTTCACAATTTTTTCGTTTGGATGAAACCGCTACGTCATGACTTCAGGTGCTGGCATATTTGAAAACAGCTCCACCCAATGTTAAAGTTAAAAGTTTCACCACTATTACAGTTTAATAACGCCTGACAAAACAAAAGCTATCCTACTAGCAGCCAGGGGGTGGCACTACTTTCCACAGGCTCATCTCAAATACGATTGCTGTTGGGGTTCAATCCCTCTTATGTCTCACCTACCGCTGTCTCCCCCCCCCCCCCCCCCCCCAACACACTTCCGAGGACGACAGGCGGGGCGTAGCACCGACACCGGTCAGTCGACGGCCCTCGAGCACCACGGCCGCGCCCCGCCACCCCATACGGCAGCAGCAGCGGCGGCGCGTGGCGGGCGCTCACGCCGCCGCCGGAGGCGCGGCACACACCTGCGAACGTGGAGGCGTCCGCGTCGCCGCCCGGCGTGGCGTCGAGGAACGAGCCGGACGTCGACAGCAGGTTGATGTCGGTGATGGACGAGCGCCGCTTGGCCGTTGGCTGTCGGCGGGCGGGTGGCGCACGGTTACGCGGCGACACCGTCGGCCGCGGAGCAGGGGCAAAACGGGCGCGGCGCAGGGCGACCCGATACAGACGCCCAGGAGGCGACAGATGAAGGCGACATGATGCCCACCAGACAAAGGGCAGCAATTATGGTGTTGACCTTCCACGAGCTACATTTCACGGACGTGTTCAGCGATGGCAGCATTCCGCCCATGGACGCAGTAGGTGCCCTCTCACAGCACCATACCACCACACACTCAACCCTGTGCACTCAGTGTTTCACACACATTCAGTAGCGAGTTATCAGCGATCAGTGATCAGCATCCACCTCATTCCTATCACTTAAAGCGCCGCGTTCGAGTGGAGCCTCTTGCCTGCCGCCGCCGGCAGCGCGCCGAACAGTGACCCTGACCTGGGACGACCCGGCCGTGGGCGAGGTAACGGCAGGGCTGGGCGTGTCGCGCGCCAGCTGGTGCAGCGTCTCGCGCAGCCGCTTGCGCTTCCGGTTGGTGCGCGAGCCGGGAGTGAGCGTCGGCACCAGAAGGCCCTGCGGCGGGCTGGCCACCTCGCGCGCCTGGGGGACAGGGGCGGCGGAGTGTGCTCAGCGTTCAGAGAGCCGGCCGGGCGGCGTCGGCTCTGACGCTGGGTCGGCAGCGCACGTCCCGACGGACCGGCGAGGGGACGGGGACGGCACGGGGTAAGCTAAGATGGCTTTTGGTGGGCTCATGATTTGCCCTTACCGGGTGATGGGCACACACTCCTCGGTCCCTTATCACCTGACTTTGGGAGGACATTTATGACTTCGGGATCATTGCTGGCCTTGCGCGTTTACCACTCATACAGGGGACTTCTCACAGACTAGTAAAACCTCCAAGTCTACGACAGGAATGAAGGCGCTAACACCGATCATGGAGACGATGACGACCTCGCCACCACGCCCCTACAAAGGTCGAAAGTCGTCGCCCCCCGCTGCGGAAGACCAGCTGAACAGTGGCGGCGGCGTCCCCTCACCGCCGGCGTCTGGAAGCGGTACATGGCCTCGTCGGCGGCGGCGTCCATCTGGATGCAGGCCCAGAACCACTCGGCCTTGACGAGGTGGGCGCGCGACGGCACCGCGTCCGGCCGCTCCTTCACCGTGCTGTCGTCCACCACCTGCGGCGTCGCCGGCGGTCGTCACCCACATGGCCCGGGGCGGCGGCGCCGGGCGCGGCACGTCCACGGCGGCGGGCACGGTACGTCCACGTTGCCGGCCGCGGCACGCCCAAGGCGGCGAGCACGGCACGTCCACGACGCCGGGCACGGTACGTGCACGGCGGCCCACAGGGCCGGCCGCGCAGCTCCACACACACAGAGACAGAGCTCACGGCATGACAGGCGCGGTAGTCGCGGCCTCCCCCCTCACGCACGCACGCACGCACGCACGCACGCACGCACGCACACACAAAGTTAACACGATTTTAACAATCCTCCGTCGAAAAATCCGTTAGCCTCGTCATGGCGATTTTCCTCCAGCAGTCTCCGCTTACAGCCTTGCATAACACGCGCGGAACGCGATGGCCCACGCAGCGCGCAGTTGCCACCGCTGCAACGTCCTCTAACCAGCCGCTCGGCGGGATTTCTCCACCAGCGCCGGCGGAGGGCGCCCTCCCCTCCGCTCGAGCCCACTGACCAGGTGCGTGCAGGGCTCGTCGTCGTCGCCGCCGCCCGCCAGCTGACCGCCGTTCTCCAGCAGCACCTCGGCCATGTGGTTGCGCTCCTCCGGCGAGAAGCCCAGCAGGCGCACGCGGGCGCCGAAGAAGGGGCGCACTCGGTGCGCGCCCATCTGCGATGGATGCCGGCCGTCAGCGGGAAGAAGCGAGACGGCACTCGGTGAGGCAGGACAGCAGGTTGGGTCCGAAATGAGAGTACAGCAGTTTGAAATAGCTGCACTTGTGTGAAATATTTGCACATGCTGGGGTACATCGAACAGCTGGTGCTGACCACCAACATCTTGTGGGCTCGGCCTGTTCTGCACCGATAATCAGACACTTGTATGCCGGAGGCAACACAATGCCTTTGATGGTCAAATTTCCATAACTGCATCAACATAAATACTCTATTGAAATGCAAATCAGATAACGGGCTTCACATCACTGCCAGACTGCTCAACTTGCCAATGGATTCAAACTGCATTTGGAAGCCAGCGAACAGAACGTTTGACATCGGCGACACAACGGTTCAGCACCAAATTCCAGGCCATGCCGCCGCCGGGCGGACACCCCGGGCCCATCACCCCCCGTGTGTGGCGGCCGCACCGGTGACGTGGTGACCGGCCCCGTCCCGGCAGCCGGCTGATGGCGGACTTACCAGCTCGGGCCGGGTGGCTATCAGCCCCAGCTCCTCCCTCCGCTCCCAGACGGCCTCGATCCACGAGTCGCGCAGCACCGGCAGACCGAACGTCACCGCGTACCTGCCGCGCCGACCACACGCGTCAGTCGTGGCACGGCACGGCCGGCAGCGGCCACACGCGTCAGTCGTGGCACGGCACGGCCGGCAGCGGCCACACGCGCACCGCGACGAGTAACATCTCGCCGGCGCCCAGCGCGTGAGTCGGGGCAGCTCGCAGCTCTGCGAACGGGGACGTCACGCGGGAGGTTCCGGTTCGATCCCCGGCGGCCGCCCTAGTTTTCGGACCCTAAAGTGACCGCTGCTGGCGCCGGCGCTCAGTAACGAGGCTGCCGACGACATCCGCCACGCCCTACTGAGAACGCGCCGGTGGGGTCCTAGCGGGGACGGAGGCGTCGGCGTACCTGTACTTATCGCCGGAGCAGGCGTTGGCCACCACGTGCGTGATGTTGGGGCCGACCTCTCTGCGCACCGAGCCGCCCAGGTGGTGCACCAGGTCGACAAGCCGCTTCTGCAGGGTCGGCCGCCGGGCGGGTTAGGCGGACGGCGCACACGGCCGCCGAGCGATCTCCGACTCAACCGCCCATGCCGCTCAGACACTGATAGATAAGTGTAACACGAATATGGAAGGCACCATGAGATTCGAAGCAAGCATGAAACGCCATGGATATCCAGAGCACATGATTGCTTTTTAGTAAAGGAAACACACTAAACCATTTGGTGAACCTGCTTTTTAGTGGCAACACAGCATGGCATCCATTTAGAGACAAAGCAAATCATGAGTGGTTTGAGCGTCAGGGATCGCTGCGTTGAGCCGCCATCTGATGACGAGGGATGACACGACAGGTCCCCACACACCAACTGCTGACGCATCCTGAAGCCGGTGAAGCACATGGTGACGTCCTTCATGGCGGCCGAGAAGAGCGGCCGCGAGAGGTTCGGCATGGGGATGCCCCTGGCGACTATGTCCAGCAGGGCCGGCCGGCCCAGCACGCTGAAAACGCCGCCGACGTCGGCGTGAGGTGACGAACACAAGACACCTCGCTCCTTCAACTCGCTGGTGGACAGACACCAGTTTATAACTATGGGTGTCAAACCAGTTAGTAACAATGAGGGACAAGTCAGTTAGTAACAATCTGTAACAGTGTATCACCCTTGCAAGGCCACGCCTGTGCGCAAGTCTGGATATGTCACTGGATGAAAAGGATTAAGCTGAATCGCGTGAACTCTCTGGCACTGAACCTGAATCATAGAAGTCACGCAACATGCTCAATGTGCATTACATACAACTGCTGAACATCAAGTTAGGAAAACAAGCATGTCTGGGGCATTCTTCTGCAGGAACTTACATGCCATCAGAGTCCACCAGATGTGTGAACAGCTCCCCATCAAACTCCTTCACCAAAAATATGGTCTCAAACTCGCTGTCAGCCAAACATTCTTCTACAGATTTTGAAGATATTGGCAGGTTTAGAGACTGAAACATGAAGAGCAATTAAAATGTTGGCAGTCTGTGAACACTTCAATGCTCTGGTGAAAGCAAGACTAGACCTTATGTCCTCACTGGCATTCCAGTTATGCAACTATCTTTTAGCATAAAGAAAAATTATTGACTGAAACAATGCACAGAAATTACAGTGCAAAACACCTGCATGTGAAGCATCTAGCAGAGAAGAACAGCTATGACAATCATCAAGTAAAGCAGGAAGGTATTCTTACTTCAGCAGCACGAATCACCCTTGGGTCCTCAAAAAATGTTGGCTCTGTTATGCACAGACGTAAGCTTGCCAGTTCTGTCCCTGAAAGGAGATCTGTGTTATTGAAGTACAGAACAAACGGATAGATCATGCAGCTATGTGTTTTCTTATAAGGTTACACAAATAAACAGCTACAATGGAAGTTGGCAATTACAGGTTGTCCTGATGCTGATAGTACATCTAGATGCAAACACAAAGAATTACCCAGAACACTACATGGCATGCCTGGATGGTTCAACATGCATAAGGAAAATATAGATAAGAGAATTGTACTGTATTCATATTTTTATATGCATATATATGTATATGTATATATATGCATATATTCATATTTTTGAGCACTTACTTGTAATATCAGGAACAGGTTTCTTTGTTTCCATTGTTCTTAATGCATCAGCTATCTTGTATCCAGGCACTCTGGACTGAAAAAAGCTTATTTAGGGGGGAGGGCTGAAGCCTGCCTACATGTGTAGAAAACTTCATTCCTTACAACAAGTCTATGAGGCATAACATGTTGTGACAGTGACAAATGCCAGAATGAAACATTTGTCACAAATTTGGGGAGTCTCTAGAATGCATAAACAGCAAGTGTTGAGATTGACAGTTTTATTATTTGGGAACATTCCCAGTCAATTTTTGTGGGCTTCATATGCAGATGGCAATGCTGGCTAACTCAAACATCCATTAATTTTCTACAAGCATTTCCACACTGCCACCACAAGGCACCTGACACAAGTAGGCACTGTTGAGATATGAAAGAGAATACCTTCAAAAATTATATGTGACTCAGTTTCCACCATTTTCTGACCTCACATAATGCAGAGGATGGCTCAAAGGTGAGGATTACATACATGTTGGGCAAGAGCGGTGTGCATGGGAAAGCAGTGAGCACTATTATTGTTAGCCAATGGTGATCATTGCATCTGATGCACTGTATGACACAGAATAATAGCAGGCAGGACTCTAGAGATATCTGATCACGTCTTTATGAACGATGGTAAACCATTAAATACACATTTCTGCACACACAAGGACACGGGACGAACACGGCGCCAGTTTATCACCAAGCCTTACAGAAATGAGCAACATAGCCCCACAAAGAGAGCATTCCAAGCATACAAAAATCGTTTTTGGTTTCGGAAAAGGCAAAAATCTAGTCATTTTACTCACAGTTAAATAAATAACGGGCGCAGTCCGGGAGCACCACGGAACACCACCCACCCGCTCGCCGCTGCTGAAGCAGATGTTTTGAAATGCCGCGCGTTGATTGGCGCTTTGATATCCCGGCTTATAGAAGAGGCTGCTAAATAAAACCTGGTGTCTAAAATCGTAGCAGTACAGCTTGTAACAAATAATAAAATCGAGAAGCCGTGGTTGATACACAAGTAAAACCTTAAAGTCTATCTTTTTTAAAAAAGCACATTTCATGCCAAAACATCACATCATTATATTGCTGGTTAGTCCGCTTTGTTGATCAGGAACACTGGCTTGAAATATCGAACATTATCATGATGAGTGGTGCGGAAATCAGGACAACACAACCTCGAGAATATTTAGTACGTATTGTTGCTAAGAGGGGAGCAGTGTTTACTACCGATACGTACTAAAAGTGGCGGCGTTTAGCACGTACAGATACTAAACAGAGCAACCCGGTAAACCAAGGCTGGCCAGAAGAAATGAGGCTGTTTAGAGGTAGACGTGAATGTCTGGGATTCTTCAAGTACTTACGTACGTCCGTCAAGTTGGCACCACATTCAAATTCAGATTCAGGTCCATATTCGGGATTCAGCGGACTCCTCAAATTGCGCTGAAACTTTGCACACGGATGCATTTTAACCTCCTGAACACAATGAGCACAAGGTCTCGGACCGGTACGCCCTATTACCGGAAATATATCAATGTCAAAGATCACAATAAAAAAGGAAGACTCCTTCAATTCTTTCTAAACTCCGCGTGCTAGTAGATATTGACCTTCTGATTGCGATAAATACAAAATCGTGGACCGGTGCTCTGTATCAAAAAAGTTATAGCTGTTTTAATGTCAAGGCCGCGAATGCAGCACGTATTGCATTTTATCATGCTTAACTCAGTTTCATATTCGAAATTCAGCGGACTCATTAAATTGGCCTGAAACTTTGCACACAGATGCAGTTGGATCTCCTGAGCACAGTGAGCACAAAATATCGGAACGGTACCCCCTATTACCGGAAATATCACAATATGAAAGATCACAATAAAAAATTGCGGACTCCTTCAATCTTTTCTGAAATCCGTGTGTTGGTACATATTAGCCTTCTGATTACGATAAAGGTAAAATTTTGGACCGGTACGCTGTATCAAAAAAATTATAGCCTTTTCAAATGCCGATGCTGCTTAGGTATGGTGTATATGAGGCATTCAAAGAATTGAGGGAGCTAGCCTTTTTTGTTGTGATCTTTGATATTGATATATCTCCAGTAATAGGGAGTACCGGTCCGAGATTTTGTGCTCATTGTGTTCGGGAGATTAAACTGCATATGTGTGCAAAGTTTCAGGGCAATTTGAGGAGTCCGCTGGATCTCGAAAACGGGCCTGAATCTGAATGGGAATGTGGTGCCAACCTGACGGACGTCAAGTACTTCACCTTTTTTTAGAAGAAAAATCTTCACCGCGAGCGTTTTACGCGCAGTACGAAACGGGCACAATCAGCTCGCGTTAGCAGAATTGCCCAACTTTGAAATCATACAACCCAAAGGATGTCTTTAGCACCGAAAAAGAGAGAGAGAGAGAGAGAGAGAGAGAGAGAGAGAAGAGAGAGAGAGAGAGAGAGAGAGAGAGAGAGAGAGATAGAGAGAGAGAGCTAGAGAGAGAGAGAGAGAGAGAGAGGGAGAGAGAGAGAGAGAGAGAGGCGAGAGAGAGAGAGAGAGAGAGAGAGAGAGAGAGAGAGAGAGAGAGAGAGAGAGAGAGAGAGAGAGAGAGAGAGAGAGAGAGAGAGAGAGAGGAGGCAATTAGCAATATTCATTTCGTTGTTTCGACCATTGCTACTCGCAATGCTCGCATGATGGCCTATCATCTTCGAGAAATTACCATCTGACAATATTATAATTTCGGCAACAAACCAGTAATGTCATTTTGAGCACGTGGACAGCAGACGATTTATAACATGTACTAAAAGGGGCAACAAAATCACCAAATTACGGACATGCGAGCAGTCAACAAAAGTATCCCAGTTCTTCACATTCGTGTCTCAAATTATCTGTTGGTGCGCTTAAACTCCCTACATGACATACGTTTGATCACCTCTATCAAATACTTAATACTTTACGGCCCATCGCGCACAGACCAGAAAGGCGCATGCACTGTCACCTTATTATTGCACCTCTTTGTACTTCTTACCTTATTATTGCACTCCTAATTTATTTCCAGTCGTGAAGCTTTAATTAATATTTCCAAAGAGACCACACAGAGAAAGAGCCAACAATGTCGGTTCAACTGAAGCATTTCCAGCAATCTTGAAACGGACCAAGCGACGAAAACCGAACACCGAAGGCAAGCCAACGTTTTCGGTATGGTACATTTACGTCTACTAGCGTAGTGCACTTCATACACGAGGCCGGATAATGCGATTCACACTTATTAGAACCAAGCACATCGTGAGGACAATGTTGCTTAAGCTACTGCTGTCGCTTGTCGCTTTAGTTCAATTAATATGACTACTCCGTTGCCGTGAGATGCTGCAATCATGTCGTGCAGAGGGACTGTCGTAGCACCCTCTTAAAGTAGTGCACCTCCTGTACAATTCCAACGAGCGAGGCGTGAAATCGCTCTGACATCCAGAGACATGCTTTGGCTAATATGGACCGAGCCCCGGGAACCGATGACTGAAGCATGGCCAGCGTTTTAGGTACAGCACATGTACGTCTATTAGCGTAGTGCACCTCACACACGAGTCCGGATCATGCGATTCACACTTATGAGAAATAAACACATCGTGATGACAATGTCGGTTAAGCTGCAAGACTTCGGTCCGATGAATAAGGCTCATGCATTGCCGTGAGATGCTGTCATTGTGTGCGGACATGCTGTAGTAGCATTCTCTTAAAGTAGTACACCCCTTGTATAATTCCGATTGTCTAGACCTAAAAACCGCTCTGATATGCAAAAACATACCCTGCCGAGGTTATGTGCCGACAGCAACCCCAAGGAAAGAAGCCAAGCCCCGGGAACCGAAGATCGAAGTAAAGGCAACGCTTTCGGTACGGCACATATACATTTATTTGTACGGGGCACCTGAAACAAGAGTCCTTATAATGCAATTCACACTAAGTAGAAATAAACACATCGTGTCGACAATGTCAGTTGAGCTGGAACACGTTGGTTCAATGAATAAGACCCATGCACTGTCATGAGATGCCACCATAATGTGCGGACGGACTGTAGTAGCACCCCTTAAAGAAGTGCACCTCTTGTATAATTCCAGTTGGCGAGACCTAACAGTCGCTTTGACATCCAAAGGCATTCTCTACTGAGATAATGTGCCAACAGCAAACATAAGGGAACGGACCAAGCTCCGAAAAGCGAAGACCGAAGCGAGGCCAACGTTTTCGGAACAGTACATACATGTTTATAAGCGCAGCCACAATGTACTACACGAGAGTACTATCCCGGTAAAAAATGTTGTTGGGTGCCAGAGTCGTTTTCAGGTATCGCCAATTGGAATAATGCAAGAGATACACTACTTTAAGAGGCTGCTTCTACGGTCAGTCCGCGCAATATCATGGTGATATCTCACGGCAATGCATGAGTCTTGTTCATTGAACTGAAGTACGACATTGTCGCCGCGATGTGTTTACTTCTAGGAAGTGTGAATCGCACTATAAGGACTGGTGTTTCAAGTGCCCCGCGCCAATAAACGTATATGCGCCGTACCGAAAACGTTGGTTTTGCACGTCCGTCAATCTAGCAGCAGATTGATATCCAACTGCCAGTTAGATATTGCGGGGCATCTCGATTGCCCCAAAATTTGGTGTGCAGGGCCTTCTCGACACGCTGATTCCGAAAATCACTACCTTTGGGGTGGAATTTTGCGTAATTTTCGAGTTATACGCCGCGTAACATCCCGATGTGATATTGCAGGGCGTCTCGATTGCCCCCAAATTTAGTGTGCAGGGCCTTCTCGACACGCTGATTCCGAAAATCACTGCCTTTGGGGTGGAATTTTGCGTAGTTTTCGAGTTATACGCCGCGTAACATCCCAATGTCACATTGCGGTGCGTCTCGATTGCCCCCAAATTTGGTGTGCAGGGCCTTCTCGACACGCTGATTCCGAAAATCACTACCTTTGGGGTGGAATTTTGCGTAATTTTCGAGTTATACGCCGCGTAACATCCCAATGTGATATTGCGGGGCGTCTCGATTGCCCCCAAATTTGGTGTGCAGGGCCATCTCAATACGCTGATTCCGAAAATCACTGCCTTTGGGGTGGAATTTTGCGTAAATTTCGAGTTATGCGCTGCGTAACATCCCATTGTGATATTGCGGGGCGTCCCGATTGCCTCCAAATTTGGTGCGCAGGGACTTCTCAACACGTATGTAATTATGTAATTAGGATCGGTCACTCGCCTCCAATATTATATCAACATGAAACACCGCTCTCGTTGCACTGGGCCGAGTACATTGCAACCAATAATGTGCATATCGGAGCGCCGATTATAAGCTTCCAGTTCCAACAGCGCTACACAACAGGCAGCTTTTGGCTGTAGCTCGATCCAAAACTGAATTATTTCAAAGGTTTAAAATTTCCAGACTCCTTTTGACGTGTTGCATGATTTACGTTTTACCACGAGAAGATCAGTTGACCAGTATTCTTTCCGTACTAACTTAACTTAAGGTTCATCACTACGTTCCAACAGTAACCTATATACGCATGCACGGAGATAAAATGTCAAATCGTCTTGCTGATTTCCGTCCCCTAAACTTTGTGTTCGTAATGGATCAAAATGGTAAATGAACTGGTAAATAAAACAAGTAAATAAACTGGTAGATTTCACGACCATAGCTTAACCGGAAGTAACATGAAAGGGCATTTAGAATTGAGAATGAATCTACCGCATCGACTTTCCGAGCGAGTATAAACTCACCGCCGGCAGAGACAAAATTACCACCTTTGTGTTAGTTCCCAAAATCAGACACCGACAATCCTTACAAAGCAAAACATTGACGTACAATATGGTTATCGCTAGCGGTTATTCTAAAACAAAATATTTTACGATCGCGGCCGCTCATGCGCGTTCAGTGTGGAATGATGTGCCGTTTCTTGCGCAGTCTACCTCCGAAAAATGAGTTGGAAGTTGGCCTATTGGTCAAGCAACAAATATTATCTCAATGTTGGTTAGAGATCGAATTAGGCGATCAGAGTTATATTCCTGGAAATCTACTCACCATGTCGCGGACATAACATTGTGTGACAAGACGTAAAGCACGAAAATACATTCACACTCTTTATTGTTATGGATTTCGCATTCTGACATTAGTCAGAGTTCTTGGAGGTATCTTAAGCGTGTTTTATATGTTATTTGAATATTATAAAGCGAGTCATCTAGCATTTCTAGTCATGTTTCTTACAAAAGATAGCGCCTTGTATTGTTCTTTGATCGAAACCATTTGCGTCATTCTATCTTGTAAGGGAATCGAATTATAAGCTTAATGATACCTTATCATTTGATATCAAAATGAACCATGCAGTTTTAAAAATGCGTTGATTTTCCACTTGCCTAAAATTCTTTGCCGCAAATTTTGACGGGCTGCAGGAAGTCGGTTGTGAAAATTAATTGGCACGTCGACGTTTCAAGCTAGGTGCGGTCGAACTAGCAGGGTACCACAAACGGGCCAATTTTAGACATTCATGCGCGAAAATGAATGTAGCAAAAATTGGACAAAATTGTTACGTCACGAGAAGAAATTCCTTTTTCGTTTTCTTTTCTATACTCCTGGAAGCTTTAAATGTTTTTAGAACCAACCAATTGATTACAGAAACACGCATTTCAAATATTCCATCTGAAGTGTTTAGCATCTACATAAACCTATGAGACTCCGACGTATGACGTATTTTTATCCGACCTATGACGCGTATTTCAGAAAAATGAAATCTGACACGATCACCCCCTTGCCTTCAGTTCGACATTACTATGTGATCCGATTTAACATTTTGTTGTGTTTCTCACATAACGTAGATATTGCTCGTACCTATCAGGTTCGATGACTGGAAACAAAACCATCACACTTGTATATACATTAAGATAGGTTACAGGTCGTTGTCATCGTCAGTGTTGCTTTACGACTCACTAAGCTGCTGAGGCTATATGGCGTCACATGCCTCTTACCCTGGCAGGAAGGGCGGCGCTGCAGGGACTCGAACCCCGTAACTCTGGTATCCCCAGAAGCACAGGAGTTCACCAAATGTGTGCACCAATGCACTTTCGGCACCCACAGATGGCTGGTAAGGAAGAAACAACTTGCACCGACCTTTACAACCATGGTCAAAATTTTGTATTGGCTCCAAAATTCAGCGAGCCATCACAGAAAATTAGGTTTCCAAAAGCAAAGCCATTGTTTAGTCTATGGGACTGCGACTAATAAAGTGATTTTTGTCGGTGCGTCTCGGCAATATAGCAGTCGTTGGCTCTGGCGTAAAACACATCCCAACACACGAATCTGTAGCGTGATTTACATAGCTCCGTAACTTTTCCTTAGAAAATTGAACAGTGTTATTAAGCTTTTTACCTTTGCTTGATGTGCTCTCTATGAAGGGATGCCATTACTTAACTTTTAATCTCCGGGATTTGTATTCCCAATTCACTTGCAATCAAAGAAAAAAATGACAGATACCGAGTCAAATTGAAGCACTACAAACTGAGGTGTAATGGAAATATGCCGATATGTAGTGGTACGAATGTGAGCGCATAATGTGCTTATCTTCTCAAACGTTTGGTGCTCAACTGCACCATTAACACATAAGACGTGTTTACCTTCTCGCACGATTGCTAAACATCACATTGAATATTTAAGGTAGCAAAATTAATCAATCTTTAAAAAACCAATGACCGCGTTTCCTCAAAATGTGTTGCGAATCGGTCTCCAATTTAGAGAAGAGTCGAATGTTAGGTCTTAGTGGTTTGATTCAACAGAGGCTGCCGGGCAACAAGCAAAATTAAACCTCGAAAAGATTCCTGGTGCATGCGGGCAGTCATGCTGTTCATAGTGTTTGGCCAACGTACGGGAACCGACGCGACCGTTCCAGGCGCGTCGGCCTGTGCACCTCCCCCGCCTGGCGCAGCGAAGGGTTGGGGAGGGCAGTCGTAAACAAGAAGGTTATCACCCTCCCCATCTGATTTGGCGAGGGGAGTCACATGCTTTGAAATGCCGCCGGACTAAATTCTACCAGGGCTGAGCCTCAAACCTTACCATGGGTCACCACCAATAATTACAATCGGCCAGGATGGTTCCTTAAGAAAATCATCTGCCACTCCGCTATAACTGTGCCATCCAGCGCTGGTTAACGTGAAAGCGTAGTAATGCTAGTGACACTATTAGCGCGCATTATTCTACCCTTCTGCAATAGAAAGCTGCTGGTACTGCGGTTGCTTCCATGCATTCCTGACACGGGAGATTTTACACGACTAACTCTTCTTCGGACAGCCGGTTTGTTCAGGGCCTTGAACTGTCATGCGTGAAATATGTTCTGCTAGCAATACGGCCCCGGGTACTGGGGCGACTTTGCTGAAAATATGCCCTCGGCAAGTGGGCCTAATACGAGAGGATCGTTGCCGACGTCATCGGTGGACCATGCGCGTGTTCGCGTTGTTTCCGAGTTTTGTATGGATTTTCATCAAATCAAAAGAATGGCCCGTAATCCTCGCCCTGATTCACTGGTTTTCTGACGCGGACTGATGGACGAGGTATGCGAACTCTCTCGGGTTTGCAATCAGAATTGGCAGAAAACACCATTGGTTTGGTCTCAATGCCATTTCGCGACTGGTACTAGTCTTTAAGCTGTTGGTTTAACAGTTGACCCCAATATGGCAGGTCCAAGGTCAAGATTTCCAGGGAATCACACCTTTTCAGCTTTGCCGCATTAAACATACAATGAAGCTACAAAAGCTACTTGCGGAGCTACAAAACTTTAACAGATGTGTTTTTTGTTCTATTTCAAGCACTATAGTGTATTTCTGTGTTTTGAGCATACAGTTATGGCATGTCGCCACGTTAATGTGACAACGTCGGTCCGCCGCGCGCTTTCCAGGACATCGTTGGTTCCTGCCCGTCGCACGCGTCGGCCGTATATCGCTGTGCAGTTTTGTTTTCTCCCAAACCGCCACTGCTCCGAAACCAGAAAGCAAGGAACACGATTTTGGTATTAAAACATACAAATGGATCCCTCACAGGTTACTGAAAACTTGGACGCGATCGCGCAACATGCCAGAGAGGCATCCTCAAAGACCTCAGGGGGTTGTATGCCCCCCCCCCCCCCCTCCTACAAGGGCGAGGGTTAAGGCATGCAGGAGGAAACATCTGACCTGTAAGAGGCTCAAGATGGTCAACATCACGCCCTATTGGTCGACAGGAGGCCCGAAATAATCCACCCTTGGCCCCATTACAAACACGGGAACCCCACAAACCCCAGAGAAGGCACCCATTAGAAAGGCTTTAGGACTCAATATGCCGGGCGAGGATTTCATTATGTATACCCAAAAGTCTTGCAAACTCAACCTATTTTGTTCGACGCATGTTAACATCAGTTCGCATCTGCCCGAAACACACCCGCCGACACATTGTTTCCATTTGTGAGCTGATGCGTGACCACCCTCTGTTATCAGTCAGCGTTTCAATGCAGCCATCAGGCACCCTCCATCCGTCAAACCTATGGATTCTCAACAGCCCCTCAGCTCGTACGCTACACCGCAAGTTAGCCCACTCCTCGCTGCCGACCTTGCCGGTGGCAGGGTTAATTGTCGCCGATACGCCGCCTAGCCGGTCCGCTTTGATTGATTTATGGCCACCGGTGCGCCGTCTTGCGTCCCGTCCCCATTCGGTCTGACAGCTGCCCCACAGACGACGGCACTAGCGTTCAGCACCGCACTCTTGCTCATTCATGCAGGTCGGCCACGGTGTGTTCTCCGGGTTAAATAGTTTTTAGGTGTTCCCGGTCCGTCCACAACTTACGCTACGCATTTACGGCCGTTCTCAGCCCTTACTTAACTTCAGTTCGCAGCTGCCCGAAACACGCCCGTCGACACATTGTCATGCACTGTGACCCTTGGCGACCTCTTCCCTTCTCCCCTGGCAACTCTACCTTAAACGTAACATCTCAAAGAGATAACGTCTGTCTGACCCCTAACTGAGCTGGAGGTGCGCGAAAAGACGGATGTATCGTTCGCTATGAAAGCACGCCAACAGTATAGTTTTTTGGCTTTGAAACATCTCGTTTCTGTCGTCCACTCCGCCGATCTAACTACACCTTCCTTTATTTAAGTAGCTCGTCTGGGGCGTCCGTGCCAAGCGCACTTGATCAAACCACGTCTCTCGACAGACCCCACTGCCTCTCAATATGATAGAAGCCTCACTTCTGGTGTACACAGCTCTCACTCTGCATGTCATGCAGCGCGTCGTCATCACGGTTCTACCTGATCCGCAGAACGGACCCACAGTTTAACACTAAGCATTCGTGTACCGGGCGACGAGGGCTATTTTGGTCTTTTCAATGCACGTCCTCTTTCATTTCAGTTCCCTTCACATCCACTCACGACAAACGCATCGGTCGGGTGATGCAGTATTTCAAATCATCATCTGACAGAGTAAGAAGGCTCGCACGACCTCCCCGCCGTAACACGCAGCGGCAAGTGCCCGTCTCGCGGGCCACGATGCCCCGGCCGGCTACGAAACATGCGACTGGCTGCGTGACTAAGAAGTGCGGGCCGAGGGGTGACTGCCAGCAAACGCAGATTTCAACCGTCGTGCAGTACGTGACAGACAGATAGCCGAAGTGAATTCACTTCGCTGTTCGTTTCGGTACAGGCACGTTGCCGAAATATCAATGCATCTATATCTCTATTCTCTTCGTTTTTCTCCGAGGAATAAGTCTATTACCACTGTCTTGTCTATGTGAACAGTATTCCTCGCAAATGCACTTAACAGCTTAAGCATTCTCTTCGATACGTCATTTTAGGTACATCATGGTACATCATCGAACCTCGCACAACATTAAGAGCCAATCGGCGGCCGTTATATCTGAAAATCGTGCTCACGAATGCCTGATATGAACGACTCTACCATCACATCTTCATTGGCCTGATTCATCGCACGGCTTATGGAGTGACAGGGTTCGAAGGAGTTTATTATGACGTCACGAATGCCAAGGTTATCTTGAATTACTCTTCCCCAAAAAGGCCCCTTATATTTGCGGGCAGGCAGTTCAGAAACTAGAGGGGTTTAGGTCTAAAGATGAGGGGGGGGGGGGGGCGGCTGTTAACTACACAGACCGATCTTTAAGATGGCTATTTCAGTTCAGAACCCCAAAGCAATATGAAGCATGCTCTAACATATGCTTCAGAGAGTAAATATGAGCGCGTTTCGCGGTCAGCCATGATATCGCGCTGAGGATGTCAGTCGTTGAATCACGTCGGGCGCTGTACATCAGTGCTGATGTTCACCCAAACCCAAAAGTAACCCTCGTGCGCTTTTGATCGAACTGGGTTTGTGGAGTGTGCCTCATTGTACGGTGACTTAAGTGACCGAACGTAAAAAAAGAAAAAATGCAACAATCATCGCCGTAGCAAAAATCTCATTTGCACATTCAGTTTTAAGTATTTTACAGACAAATTGGACCATATGGGCACCGATTTTGACGGGTCAGGTCTCGAAGATGTTAGAATAGAAGTATGATGTAAGAATAGAAGTGATGTTAGTACATTTGGTATAATTACATGTAGTTACATCTGTGCCGTTTTGAGCATCAGCCAATTTTTCTACGTGCTGAGCTGATTATGTTACGCCGATGCGCTCAATCCGCCGCGAAAAGCACGCATGTAGACGGTTTCTTCTGTCCGAGCTACCGCATGCCTATTTCTACCAGCGTATGGAACAAACAAGACAATGACATTCACGCGTGCCCGAGGGGCCAAACACCTTGTTAGTAGGGTGACTGTTTAAACACATTGTAGGAGCTAAAAAGTTTGAAATACGTAAGTGTTAGCTTGTTACGCACAAGGATGTGCACAAGTTATGTTATGTATTTATTTATGTTATATATTAATAATGTTACGCATTTTGCTGTGTGAATTTTTCAGAACATCGACACTACCATGTGAACTTAGAGTCAGTTATGCCACAGTCGCATGCAATCATCACTGCAGCGTGTTTTCAAATTTGCAGGCTGTTCTTGTGTTCAGAAGGCCTTTCCATCCGCCGATGCATGCATGTTGGTTTCAAGAACCTTCAATCAAAAATAACTCAACATACGTAACAAGGGGGCTATTGGCAGATCAGCAGCCACTCTTCCAGCCAGACCAGCCAAATATAACGCAAGCTGATAGCTCAGCTATTCGCACGTGTTCTGGACGTCGTTTGTGAAAGAAAACACAGCGACCTATAGTGTGACGCTCCTTCACAGATGGTACCAATTTCATAGAATACGGTGCAATGTCCACACGCTTTGCATGCTGCACAGCGCCGAGACATTTGCACAACCGGTCACCAGGCAGCCACCGGCCGGTGCCCTCCCCTGCACCGCCGACACGCCAAGGTACGGGATACGGGATGTGGCCAGGCATCGATGGTCGTTCGGGGCGCATGCAAGTCAGTCCAAGTACCAGAAAGCTGTGAGAGCTCGCTCATTGGCTTGGCTGTACGGTTCAACCACTGATGCCAGGTTCGAACGCGGCTGTACGGCGTGAGGAGCGGGCAGCAGCCGCCCCTCGCCGGACGGGGGAAGGAGAATGTGTATTGAAACGTCCAGAGCTCATAATGTTCAGTGGTCAAAAAGTCCAGAATCGCAGCATCCAGCGTTCAGAACAACCGGAAACCGTCCAATATCCCTGGACAGAGGAGAATAAGAAAGTCCAGGCTCGCAGCTTTCAGTGTTCACAAAGTCCAGCGTTCAAAAAGTAAAGCGTGCGTGAGATCCACGGGATGGGATGTGTCCCACTTCCTGGCAACCCTTAACCCAGGGATTCGGATATTGCCCGATAGAGGGCTATTGGAACCGATTTCACCCGCCTCGGTCGACGAGTGACATCTTGCGGCACAGTGCTGCCCTGAAAGTCCAGGAAAATCCTGGATCCACCCCTGCTGGTGTCTCTCTTTACATTGAATGCAACCGTTGCCGCCTTCTCAGTGGTTGCACACTGGAATATTTGCCTTCCATCGAGCTGACCGCTCGTTTGTACGTATCACCGGCTCGAAGAACCCGCATCTAGACCGCAGTTCAAAACGGTCCGTGACAGTAAGAGCAGTTATCACCTCGAGCGTTCTTTAAAGTCACCCTTGATGACTGTAAATCATGGTGTGGGGATATATACCGACCGGTGTTGGCATATTTGACCAGCCACAGCTGTTTTAACCCCAGGCATGACAAGGAGACACACAAGCAAACATACTGAGACTTGTTTGATGGGAGAGAACGGCTTGGAAGTATTCCAAAACGATTATTAAAAAACACGTATCGCAATGCCCTTCAACACGTAAATGCCCTAGGGCGTCCCCAGGGTGACGTCACCATGGGATTGCCAGGCCTAGTCCCGACTAGTTTCCGATCCCCCTGGCCGCGCCCAGGCCGGACACGGCCGCCAGATGTCTAGGTAATTTAGAGTAACCACGCTTTACTTTACGCATCACGTAATCACCAGTGTAATGCCAGGTTGGCTGTGCCATCTGTTGACAAGAGAGGGGAATAGCGGCATGACTCAAAGTTGCTTCTGTAATGTTATCTAGCGGCAGGAATCCAAACTAGCCTGGTTGCCATGGATACTGGACGTCTTGAACACTGGACTTTACGACTCTGGACTTTGCGGCTCTGGACGTTGCGTCCTTGGACGTTATCAACGCCCCAATGGACACGGAATTGGACGCATTCTGGGCGTTATGAACACTGGATGCCGTGATCTTGGACGATATGAACACTGGACGCTGCAATCCTGGGCGTTTTGATGGCTTCCCGCGAGGGAGGAGGGAAGGTCGTGGAGCACGCGCTGGGCGCCGGGCCCAGCGGCGCCGTCATCGCATTGACCGCGGAAGCCGGCCAGCGCGCCTCTGCCTGGTGCGGCCACCGGGGCTCATCCTGCGCCAGACCCGCTGGGCGGCCGTCGACCGAGCGGCGGCGGCTGCAGCGGCCAACCCGGCCCACGATGCAGCACACACCAACTCGCGCTCGGAGCTAATCAGCCGCAACTGCAATGTCGGACATATAAACGCCCGGGCTCTTATATTCAGACTGGATGAAGTGAATGATCTCCTGGCCAGACACCAGTTCGATATCCTGTGCGTCTCTGAAATAGAGATGTAGCTTTTCAGCCCGCCAGCCCGCGAACTTCTGACCCACAAGCACGCGCGGGCTTTTGGCTGGGTTATGGGACGGACATGGCAGACCTTTGTGAATCAAACATTTTAGAAGGTAAATAGTGTATTTTTTGCTGTTATTCAAATTTTAACATCATTTTAACTCCAGAGTGTGCTTCCAACCATAACACAACCATGAAACAAATATATTTGTATTTCTTGCAGCACGAGCACCAGGGACGGAAAACGCATGTTGGACGTAACACACCAGCAAACCAGGCTGCATGAATTTAATAGCAGTAAGCATAGATCTCACTGCAGAATTCGAGAGTAACAACCCAAATTTGCAAGACTATAGGCAGCCTCATTTCATTGAGCAGCAGATAGGTGGCTCCTTTAGTTAAATACAACTGCACACTACATTTGTCTGTTATTGTGAGGGCGTGGGGCATTCAACCTTTCCTAGTTCACACAAAAACCATGCCTCACAAATCGCAATAAGTATCCACTGTTAATAAAATTCATGGGCGACTGTGATTTTTCATTGCCCTGAGCTGTGCGAGAATATTAGGACTCCGCAAATATAGACTGAATTGGTTCAACAGTTTGTATTCACACGGCCAAGCCATCTTTGTCTGAAAATGCGAAATGTTCGCTTAGAATTGAATGATGATGCAAGGCATGTCACATCGCTTTACCCAAGCGTTCTCGTAAATCTTGGCAACAAAAACATCGATGCCAGATGTTGCAGTCTCCGTAGGTCGCGAAGCGTCGGCCCCGCGGCTAACTTTAAGCCGTCGCCAACCGGTGAGAGAAAATGGTGACGCATTTGAGAGCAGTGCCTTTGAGCAGTTAAGTACACCAAATCGTATATTTCAAAGACAGTTTGCGCGTTTATTTCACCTTTGCAACTTTTAGATTGACGATAAGAAGATATAAGCCTTTACGCGAAATACTGCTGAATTTGGTGGTGGAACTGAAAGAGTAAAGGTAGTATCCATGTCTTAGTTGGATGTAACTGTTTTGATAAGGCAATGACAATATCTTCGGAAACATTATTTTACGACGGTGGCTCGCGCGCATGGCATCCGCTGCCTGGTGCTAACCAACGCCGTTCGGTTTTACGAATTCTGCAACCCAGACCATCACTATTCTTACTTCGGAGATTGCGGGTGCGCAGGCTCAAAATTTTTGATGTAATTTGCATCACTAGTCGATTCTGGAAGGGCGCAAATGTTCTCAGACAAACATAAGATGGCCTCGCCAGCACACGTGAGGCTTTCGGCATCACAATGCGAACCTAAATATATTATTATTATAGTTCATAAAGCATAATAGTTGTATTGATTTCAGTTTACGTGCCAATCTCGAGCTTTGCGGACCGAATGCATATATCAAAGTTCGTATGCCTTAAGTCCGTCCCGACAGCGTACGCACGGTGTTAAGTTTGTAATTTAAAAGTTCATTTGGAGCAAGTTTGCATGATAAAACATGACTCGGAATGAATTATTCATCAAAAAATGCTAGCACACATCAACTTTGAGTGCGGAAGAATGTCGTGCCAATCGTTTGCACGCAAATGTTTATACGCTATGACTCGTCAGCGTATCAGCTTGGATGACAGCAGTACGTGTGGGAAGATTCGTATTCAGATGAATGATGTATGTGTATTTTATGTGCAAATGTTTGTCAGAGATAAACAAATATTAGTTAACGCAAACTGGATGAGCAACTTGATGTATAAAGAGGCAAATAGGAATAAGTTTTGTTCATAATGGAATGAATCGGTCCGGAAAAGCTACCCTTTTTGGACTGACTCATTTCCGTGAGCGTAGTTATCGTTATTTTTCTCCCTATAGGGATAAAAGTCGCATGATAAAAGAA
>NW_023596461.1:3022656-3087861 GCF_011947565.3 Pollicipes pollicipes
TATGAATTAAATCCGGGCCTTCTGCCACGCTGCGCAGAGAGCTAATGGCAGACATCAGTTCAAACATTGTGAAAGGTTTGTTATATGAAAACTCTTCGGCTGTATGAAAGTTTATCTGGGCTGCTTCGCAACGAGCACGATGGCGTATGAAATCAGGAGCGGCAGTTGTCCGCCCACAACGCTCCGCGAACGCACGAGCCATTTCGTTCGCCACCTTAGAGGGGTCCAGTATGTCCTGGCCATTCATATGAAGTACGGGGTGCGGCACTGAGGACTGTTGGCCTGCTAAACGCTTCACCCGCGCCCAAACGACCGAAGTCGGCGTTTGGCAATTCAGCTGGCCCACGTATAAACGCCGAGACGTACGCTTGGCTTCCAAGACAGTACATCGGGCTGCCGCCCGAGCTCGTCGAAAAGCGATTAAGTTGTCCGTAGTGCTGTGTCGATCGAAGTCTCGCAGGGCTTTTTTTCGCGCACGTATAGCATCGCGGCACTGGTCCGTCCACCACGGAACAGGGGGACGACGTGGGACACCAGATGTACGTGGAATGCTTTCTTGTGCCGATCGTAAGATTGTGGAGGTGAGTTCTTCTATCGATGCAGGCACATCCGCCGAAACGGAAGCCAACCTGGTTTCCACCCGTGCCTGAAATTCATCCCAGTCAGCCTTTCTAAGATTCCACCGTTGTGGCCTGGAACCGAGAGCTGCTCCGTTCTGGTGGCGCAGCCAGATGGGGTAATGATCGCTGCCAAAGGCGTCGTTGTCAACGGACCATGTCAGGTGTACCGCCAGTTGGGGGCTTGAAAGACTCAAGTCCAGCGCCGATGTCTGGCCTGACGGCAGCGTCATGTGAGTTCGGGTCCCGGTGTTTAAAAGACAGAGTGATTCATCACGTAAAAAAATTTCGCAATGCCTGCCGCGGGTGTTGGTCTGGGCGCAGCCCCAAGATGTGTGGTGAGCATTAAAGTCACCCAGCAATAGAAGAGGCGGGGGAAGCTCGGTCACCAGAAATCTCATTTCTGCCGTCGGAAATGGAATACCAGGAGGTAAGTACAGCGAGCAGACGGTTATTGCACGACGCCCGAAAAGTATCTTAGCTGCAACAGCTTGCAGGTCAGAGTGTAAGACGACGCGCTGGGCAAAGACACTGTGGTGCACAGCCAAAAGAACTCCGCCATGTGCAGTTGGATCAGCTGGCGTATCCCGACGCATTACGGTGTAGCTCGGGATACTAAAATGAGAGCCAGGTGCCAGTTTGGTCTCCTGCAGGCAGGCGATGGCGGGACAGCGCTCATTCAGAATGACTCTGAGATCGTGTACACTAGTTCTCACGCCCCTGCAGTTCCACTGTAAGATACTTGTCACAAAGCTAAGAGGCGAGGGTAGCCATTACACACCTGGCTCACCAGCACAGCGCGCAGAATATCACAGTCAATAAGCCTGCAAGGGGGTGCACTAAAAAGGGGTCAAAGTCACACTTTAAGACGCGACACGGTTCAAAAGAACTGGGCTGCGCCCGTTGCAGGACCGGACACCTCGGTCTGGGAGGTACGGCTCGATTCCGCAGAGCGGTGCTCCACTCTGGGCCGAATCCTTGGGCTTCCTCCGTCGGATGGAGACGGAGGACCGGCCGGGGGGCGCTTTGTGCCAGCGTGCCCAATCCTGGGTGGTGGAGGGGGAGGACCCATGGATGGGGCCCTGCCAGACGTCTGAGGACCAGCGGGAGGCTCAACTGGTTTTCTGGGCGATGGAGCACCGCTGCGAGGGATGGACTCCTTACCCGCCCCAGACGTACGGTTCGCCGCCTTTGCCCGTTCTTGTTCAGCCAGGCGCGCCCGCTTGGCATCGCGGGCGCGCCTGTCCGCCTCGTGCCGCTCCAACGTTTCTATTGCCAGCCCACATGTGTTCGCTGATGGAGTCGGAGGTGACGAAGGCAGCGGAGCACACGAAGCGGAGGCGGACGAAGGTGGCGAGGAAACCGATGTGGAGGCCGGTGGAGCCCGCGGGCAACGGCCACGCCGGACCACCGTCCAGCCCTCCTCTCCGGCAGGAGACGGCGGTGCCGTGGGAGTCGGCAACGCGGAGGGTGCCGACCGGCCAGGGGGCGAAGAGGTTGCCAGCACGGTCTCCTTCGACCGCTCCAGCGAGGGAGGGGGAGCCAGGGCTGCCAGATTTGAGTCCAGCGCCTGGTTCGTCGACACAACCGAGAGACCAAACGACTTCAAGAGCGCCACAAACTGAGCAGCGGTCATTTGATCAGTGGAGGTCGGACGTGCGTTGGAGGTCTTAGCTTTTTCGGCGTACGATGTTCTTGGGTGGCTCTCCTCGTACAATGTTCTGGCCTCGCGAAAAGAGATGTTGCGTGTGGTTTTAATGGATATAATTTCTTTTTCCTTCACGTACGCTGGGCACGTGCGGTCGTAAGTCGCGTGCGGAGCCTGGTCCTTGTCACAATTCACACAATGCACTCTCTCTGAGTCGCAAAGTTCCATTGCGTGTTCGGAGGAAGCGCATTTCCCACAGGCAGGCTTGTTGCGACAGTACTGTTTGGTATGACCAAATCGCTGGCAGTTGAAACATCGCATGGGGTTCGGGATGAAGAGGCGCACCTTGACACGTGCGTATCCCACACGTATCTCGGACGGCAAGTCAGGGCGACTGAACGTGAGTATGAGGTTGTTGGTGGGCACCAACTCTCCTCCCCTTCTGACGAGGATCCGTCGAACGGCGGTCACTCCAAACTCCGAGAGCTCCTCCACGATCTCTTCCTCGTCAACGTCACGTAGATCAAAACAGTTCACCACGCCCCTGGACGAATTTTTGGTGTTGTGTGATGTCGCTGTCATTGACACTGTTTTTTCCAATTTACCGGCCCCATCCCGAACACTGTACGAAAATTCAGTTGCTTGCATAGCCCGATTCGCCTCCAGATCACTAGCAAATTCAACTTCTATTTTTCCATCCCGGAGCTTGTCACATCTTATAATTTTTCCAAATTTGTCGCAGCCATTTCTTCTCTGAAACGGTGAGAGGGACGCCAACCTAACCTCTTCACTGTGGAAGACGAGGATCCGTGGTCCGGGGATAGCAGAGTCTTTCCTGCATCCTTGGGTTATCGTGGTCCGACCCCCTTTCGGAGGACGGGTGTTTTTTGAGGTAGAAGATGCCATGCAGAAAGGGTTTTTCTTTCGGCACCGGGGCTCCCCACCCACCTCGGAGCCCAACTGGGGGACGGCCCACTCGCCAGTTGGTGGTGGTGCCGCCAGGGCTACCTCGGTGCTATACGGGGCGGACGACACCTCCCGCGCGGCCAGGTGTAACCGGGGAGACCCCTCCCCGTCCTGACCGTGGTTCAGCGCCGCCGCCCCTTGACCCCTTAAGCCGCTGCGCGCGGCCAGGCGCCCCACGCGGAGACCCGCAAGGAGCACCTAACCGCAACGCGAGCGACAAGCCGCTAGACCCGTGTGGGGCCCCACGGGCCCCCCACGCCCCCGGATATTCTGGCCAAAGTGGAGTGTTGGGACGCGCCGTGGCTGACCCGCACGACGCGCCCCTCAGCCACCAGGATCCGATCAACCCGGGGACGTGGGCGAGGGGGCACGGCGACCCCGATAAAACGAGGATGAGGAGTGGTGATAGGGCCGGATGCGAGAGTGCGGGTAAAGTGGAAGGAGCGGGCGGGACAAGGAGCAGGAGCTCACGTACCGCCAGGGTCGCTACGCCCTGAGAGGACCAGCTTGCGCTGTCCACCCGTTACCGGAGCTGGGACCCGAGGGGGCGCTAGTCCCCTACACCGACCGAAGCCGGTGCCCCTGCGGGGGAAACTGTGTGCCATGACTTTCGAAGCAGAACAGTGTGAACTCCAAGCGCGTCTTATCGAGGAGGAAGAAAATGGAGAACTACGCCCTGCGTCCATCCCAGATGCAGCTGAAGCTCCTCCGCTATCGACCGCTGTCAACGTGCGTGTGGAAGACGCACGCAAAAGGAACAACAACAATGAGCAGGCACGACCGACTCCAAACGACGCCAGCCGAACGGCACGCTGGGTGAGTGACCAGGCTCTTCAGATCGAACATTCCCGTGAGGTGACACACTCGCGCTGCACCTGGATCGATGCCTTGGAAGCTCATGCCCAGAAGACAGGTGATTCAACACCATGGAAAGGAGTTGGTGTGCTCCCGTGCCAACTGTCACTGCTGACATTGGAGAAATTCGACGGCGATCCTCTGCGCTGGCCTCGATGGATAGCCCTCTTCAAAGCGCTAGTGCATGACCGCCCCGAATTATCTGATGCGGAGCGCCTGACTCACCCCCAATCCAGCCTGACCGGACCAGCGCAACATGCTATCGGTGGGCTCCTGTGTGACGGCAGCCTCTACAGCGAGGCGCTCCGAGAACTACATTGCCAGTTTGGAAGCCGGACCACCGTGATTCAGGCAAGTTTGAGGAGTGTGATGGATCTCCCCGCCGTACGGAACAATGACATTCCAGGACTGACCGAGCTATCGCGAGCCCTCCACCCAACAGTGAACGTGCTGAAATCACTACACTATGACGCGGACTTAGCTGCATACACGAACGTAACAGCGATAGTGACAAAACTACCAACATCTCTCGCATGGAAATGAGGAGAGCATCTCCAAAGCATTCAGCATCGAGAACCCACGATGAGTGATCTGGACGAATAGATCCGAGTGCAGGTGTCGGCGGCGCGTGCTGTGGTCAGCGGAACGGCTGCCCAGATGGACGGTGGACGAGAAACGGGACGCCGTAATTGGGGCCATAAAGCCATCAGATCGGACCGGCCGGCCGGCGTGTCGGCGACGGCCGCGACCCTCCCGCTGGACAAAGTCAGGGACGGGCAGTGCGGTTCCTGTGGCGGTGCACATGGAGCTGGAAGCTGTGAAGAATTTGCTCGTTTGTCGGTGGACGGACGTGCGATGGCCGCGATGAAGCGGGCCATGTGCTTCCGCTGTCTCGAGCTCAATCAGCGTGCCCGGAAATGCGTCTATGCCCAGAAATGCTCCGTAAACGGCTGTGACAGCCGGAGACATCACCGCCTGCTCCACGGTATGAAGGAAATTCATCACTACGCGAGACAACTGGACAACTGGCCACCAACAGAAGAATCTCAACTGTGGTCAGCTCAGTTACTTCAGTGGGACGAAAGGACCAGATGCTGCTGCAGATCGTGCCCGTTTGTGTGCACGGACCACGAGGGACAAAGAAGGTGAACGCGCTGCTGGATATGGGGAGTCAGATCTCTCTCATCAGGGAGGACACCGCATCGCACCTGGGACTTGACGGACCCATCCAGCCGCTGAGCATCAGCACCATCGACAGTTGCCAGACGAGACCCTCACTCCAGGTGGACTTCGAAATTCAGTCACTGTCATTTGAAGATCGATTCCGAGTGACGGCTGCACGAACAACCCCGCTGTTGAAGGTACCAGGTCACGCAATCGACTGGCCGAACGAGAAGTTGAGGTGGCAACATTTTAAAGATCTGAACCTGCAACGAACGGCATCGGATGAGATCGAGGTGCTGTTGGGCACCGATGCGCTCAGTTTGATCGTACCTAGGGAAGTCCGGGAGGGTCCACCGGGCAGTCCGGCCGCACTTCGAACTCGGCTCGGTTGGGTGGCTTCCAGCCGGCAGATACAAGCACGACGAAAGGGTTATGCATGTGAACTTCACTCACATGGCAGATGGAGGCGACATGCATCGGCAAATTCAAAACTTCTGGACATCTGAGTCGTTTGGAACTAATTATGACTAGCCGCCAAGAAGGTCACGTGACGACGAACGAGCCCTGAAAGTGCTGGATGACAGCATTAAACTGACTGATGGTCAGTATGAAACGAGGCTCATGTGGAAGCGTTCGAACGGCAGGCTGCCAGACAGTCGCCGCGCCGCTCTGATTCGTCTCAGGCACACGGAGAGAAAACTCGATCGGGATAAAGAAATGTCACAGATGTACACGGACGCTATCGAGGGCTATGTCAGGGATGGTTATGCCAAGAAGCTGACGGCTGACAGCGACCCACCTGAGGACATCGAACGTGAGTGGTACCTGCCCCACCACGGCGTGGTGAATCCCAAGAAACCAGGCAAAGGACGTGTGGTTTTCGATGCTGCAGCACGTTCAGGCGGCACATCGCTGAACGAAGAACTCCTGACAGGACGGGACCTGGCGAACAGCCTGATTGGCGTGCTGCTGCGTTTCAGACAGCGCTCCTTTCCTATCTCCGCTGACATCAAAGCGATGTACCACCAGGTGCGGGTGGCGGAAGAGGATCAGCCCGCCTTAAGGTTCCTCTGGCGGGGAGCTGACCGACAGAAGCCTCCGGACACGTATCAAATGCAGGTTCACGTGTTTGGAGCAGCATCGTCATCTTGTGCTGTGAACTTCGCGCTTCAAAGATGTGCTGCGGACAACGACCTTGAGTTTCCGGAGGCTGCTGCGGCAGTGCGCAGTCGTTTCTACGTGGACGATTACCTGGACTCCGTGGATACGGCAGAGGAGGCCGACGCGATGGTAGTCTCCTTGACCAGCCTTCTGAAACGAGGTGGTTTCAGCCTGACCAAGTGGAAAATTCTCCACCGACGGCTGCATGACGAAACGGCAAGACAAGGTCTGGACCTGGATGAAACACCGATAGAGAGAGAGCGCTGGGCGTCTGTTGGGACGTACACCAAGACAAGCTAGTCTTCAAAGTGACGAGGGTGGACAAACCATGCACGAAGAGAGGCATTCTGAGCCAAGTGTCTTCCGTGTTTGACCCGCTCGGAATGCTGGCGCCGCACGTCATGAGAGCTAAAGCGCTCATACAAGAGCTGAGGACACGCTCGTACGACTGGGACCAGGAGATCAATGACGAAGACCTGTTGAAACGCTGGCGCGATTGGCTGACGGAACTCGAAGATCTAAACGCCTTCGAAGTGCGCCGCTGCTACCACCCTGGGCCGCTATCATCCATCAGATGCCAAAGCACCCGCCAACTGCACGTTTTCTGTGACGCATCTTTATTGGGGTTCGGCGCAGTGGCCTACTTTCGTCTGTGCCGCGGGGACGGGCACACCTGGTGCTCGTTTGTGATGGCCAGGGGCAGGGTCGCGCCGGTGTGTCAGCTGACGGTCCCGCGCCTGGAGCTACAGTCCGCCGTCATGGCGGTTCGCCTCGGAGACCTCATCCGAAGAGAGCACGATGTCATCATCGAATCGACTCAGTACTGGTCTGACTCGTTCACTGTGCTGCGCTGGATCAGAAGCGAGAGCAGGCGCTACCACACGTTTGTGGCGAATCGTGTGGCGGAGATACAAGACTCATCCAAGGTCAACGGCTGGCGCCACGTGCCGAGGTCGATGAACCCCGCTGACATCGTATCCAGGGGCTGCAGCACGTCAGAGCTCTGCGAAAGCGAATGTGACTGGTTGCAAGGACCCGGCTTCTTGTCGCTGCCTCCAAGGGCATGGCCGGCTGAACCTTCGAACGACATCCAGCAAGAGGACTACACGGAAGAAAAGGTCGCGACAATGACCGCGATGACCCAGCCTGACCCGGTCATCCAACCAGCCAAGTTCTCGTCCCGGTTGAAGCTTCTCCGGGTGATGCCATGGGCTCGACGGTTCTGCAGGAACTGCAAGGCTACAAAAGACGACAGAAGCTTCGGCCCGCTGTCGGTGACTGAACTTCGCGATGCCGAGGCGGTCTGCCTTCGGCAGGCCCAGGCAGACGAATTTCCCGCTGAGCTGGACGCCCTGAGGCAAAAGGTTGCACTGCCACGTCGCAGCGGGCCGCTGCCGCTCAGTCCGTACCTGGACACGGGTGGACTCATCAGAGTCGGAGGACGGCTGCGACACGCCAAGATCACGTACGAAAATCGCCATCAGGTGTTGCTGCCTCCAAGTCATGACGTCACTCGCCTAGTCATCACGGACAGGCACCAGCGCCTGGCGCACAGTGGACCAGATCACGTTCTGTGTTCCCTTCGTCAGCGATTCTGGATCCTGCGCGGTAGACCGGCCGTAAAAAAGTGGACAGCTCCTTGCTGGCTCAGCAGGAAAAGACGGGCGACGCCGAACCCGCCAGTGTTGGCTGATCTGCCAGCAAGCAGAGTAAACCCACGCGGGCCGCCGTTCTCTGCCGTTGGCCTCGACTTCTTCGGCCCGATCGTGGTGAGGAAGGTGAGGAAGACCGAGAAATGATGATGATGATTTGGGGATTTAGGGCGCATCGACTGCTAAAGGTCATGCAGCGCCCATAACTATCGATTCATGCAGAGCCGTCAATCAGAGAAGTGCATCAATCAGGTCACCCTATAGAGCCATGATGATCGGCCCTAGCATCATGATGAGAAGATTACAGGAAAATCTATAGCGCGAAGGAACTGGAGCACTTTACCAAACCCGACGATGTTTGAAGAATCCCCTAAAAAGTCGCATAGCTTGCGACTCTGGACGTGGCGTCCGAAAAACTGCGCTCTCGTTGCCGTAAGGTGGCGGCAAGCGACCAGTACGTGATGCACGGTCAGTGGATCAGAGCATCGACCGCAGCATGGTCTGTCGCCAGCCAATAGCAGGTGACGGTGCGTAGCATATGTGTGACCTATGCGTAACCGGCAAAGGGCAACTTCTTCCACCCTATTGTCCCGAAAGCACGACTGCCATAATCCAATGCGGGGTTTCACCGACTGCAGCTTGTTGGCGCTCAGCGAGTTCCAGTACAACTGCCATCGCTTCTGCATAAACAGCGACACTGCGGGGTACATGTCTTGAGCAGGTAGTGGTGTTATAGGAATTCTAGTCCCTGTCGTAGCGCGCTTTGCTGCCGCGTCAGCAAGATCATTTCCGCATATCCCCACGTGACTTGGAATCCAGCATAGAACGACCGTTTTTCCTGCTCGATCCAGTGAGCTAAGACGAGATTGAATGTCCTGAACAAGTGGATTCGACGGGGAGAAGCCGCTAACAGCCAGCAGGCTGCTCAAGGAGTCGGAAAGAATTAAATGCAGATTGCTATCGTCCACTTCAATAAAACAGAGAGCTTTGCTAATGGCTATAAGCTCGGAAGTGTAGACCGACGCGTGTGAAGGCAGTGTGAATGACCGTGTGGTCGATCCGCACACAAAAGCGCACCCTACACCTGCATCCGTCTTCGAACCATCTGTATAAGTCATCTTGTACCCGTCAAAGGAGGCCATGTGCTCTAAAGCTGCGCCTTTGAGTTCCGCCATGAGGACATGTAGCTTTTGCATATTTGATAGAGAGACATCCACTCTTGGCGATGCTAGCTCCCAAGGAGCAGTCTCCATGGGTTTAGGTCTGATGACACGCCGTAGGTTCAGGCCGCTCGCATCTAAAAGCTCTCTCATTCGTACACAGAAGGGAGAAGTTTTAGGTGACCGTTGACGTAGGAAAAGCCTTCGTAAGCTACGCGAAAACACTGCTTTGTAGGTGGGATGATCTGGGAACTGCGCCAGCTTGCACGTGTAGCGCAGTCCCAGCATCTGCCTTCGCAATGCTAGTGGGGGCTCGTGAGCCTCCACCAGAAGACTGTCTATGGGCGATGTCCGAAAAGCCCCTGTGGCGATACGGAGTGCGGCGTGATGCACCGTGTTCAGAGTACGTTTGATCAGGTCTGATGAGCTGTCGTAGATAAAACAGCCGTAGTCAAGTTTTGAACGAATCAGGGAGCGGTATAGGAGTAAGAGTGTCCTCCTATCAGCACCGTATGACGTACGTCCCACGCACCTTAGGATGTTAAGAGATTTTAAACATTTGTCGCGGAGATTTCTGATGTGCTCACGGTATGTTAGGCGTCGGTCAAAGCGTATACCGAGAAATTTCGCGGTATTCTCATTGGCGACGCGTTGCCCATACAGCCTGATTTCCATATCAGGACAGTGACGGCGACGACGACAGAAATGAACTGCAGTTGTCTTCGATGTAGAAAACCGGAAACCGTTGAGCACACTCCACTTCTCCAGACGTGTGACAGCCAGCTGCAGCTGTCGCTCCATCGTGCGAGTGGTCGATGAGCTACACCAAATAGCAAAGTCGTCTACAAACAGAGAACGGCTGATCCCATGTGGAAGCGTGTCCCCTATGTCGTTTATCATCACTGCGAAAAGAATGACACTTAATACGCTGCCCTGAGGCACACCATTGTCCTGTGGATACCTGTCGGATTGATAAGAACCAACACGCACCCGGAAGAATCTGTCAGTCAGAAAGTTTTGTAAAAACTTTCCCATGTGACCACGGATGCCACAATCGAGTAACTTCATCATAATTCCATGTCTCCATGTGGTGTCATAAGCTTTTTCTATGTCAAAGAAGATGGCGCCGGTATGACGCTTGCTGCTAAATCCGGCTCGCACTGCGGTATCAAGAGTTAAGATATGGTCAATCGTGCTCCTGTTCTTACGGAATCCGCACTGAGCATTCGTGAAAAAGTTCTGGCGTTCTAAAGTCCACGAGAGCCGCACATTCACCATTCTTTCCATGAGCTTACAAAGCGAAGATGTGAGGGCGATCGGGCGGTAGTCAAGAGCGTTCGTCCCACTTTTCCCGGGCTTTAAAATAGGCACTACTATTGCCTCTCGCCAGATTGGCGGGAAGTTACCTGACACCCATATGCAGTTGAAAACTGCCAGCAACGCTCGTAGTACACGGGGAGGAAAATGCCGTATCATATCATTGTGGATGAGGTCGGGCCCCTCCGCTACACTACGCAGCGAGCGAATGGCCGCTTGAAGCTCCATCATAGTGAAATGTTTGTTGTACGTCAGGACGTCATCTGTACAAAAATTAACCTGCGAAGTTTCACATCGTGCCCTGTGCCGCAAAAACCGCGGATCGCAGGTGCCATTTCGGCAACGGTCTGACTGGGCTTCCCCAATGGCTTCTGCCACATCACTTGGGTGGGTGATGTCTTGACTTCCCACTCGCAGTACGGGAAGAGAAACTGCTGGATGCAGTCCAGCGCTTCGCTTAATGCGGCCCCATACCTGTGACGTCGGCGTGTGGCGATTTAGTAAATTGACGTAGCTGCGCCATGATGCACGTTTCGCCTCTCGTATAGTGTGGCGTGCGGCCGCGCGTGCTTGCCTGAAAGCCAAGAGGTTTAATGTGCTGCTGTGCCGGTCGAAAGCCCTAAAAGCTCTCCGACGTGCACGAATAGCGTCGCGACACTCGTCGCTCCACCAAGGTACAGGGGTACGACGAGGGCATCCGGAGGTGCGCGGAATGCATCCTTTCGCCGCATCCAACACGAGAGACGTAAATTCCTCCGTAGTCGGAGTTGCAGAGCCGAAATCGTTGGAAAACGTTTCGTCCAGGCGAGTCTCAAATCCCCTCCAGTCCGCCTTCTTGAAATTCCAACGCTGAGGTCGAGTACCAAGAACAGTACCACCACGGTACCGAACCCAGACCGGAAAGTGGTCACTTCCAAGGGGGTCCTCTGAAGCATCCCAGGTGAAGTGTGGTACCAACTGCGGACTACAAATGCTCAGGTCCAGCACCGACGATTGTCCGGATGGCAATGTAAAATGCGTTCTTGATCCTGTATTTAAAACGCACAGACCTTCGTCACGCACGAGAGCCTCACATAGCCTCCCGCGAGTGTTCGTGGAAGCACACCCCCACACAGTGTGATGTGCATTAAAATCGCCTAAAACGAGTAGAGGGGGAGGAAGTTGAGAGACTAACTCTCGTAGTCCTCCAGATGGAAATGAAACCCCAGTTGTTGTTGTTCATTGGAGTTTTCGGGCGCGTCGACTGCAGTGGTCATTTTGCGCCCATAACTAAGCTGTTACTTAATTAGTACGGTGTGAAAATGACTTGAAAATCAATATCTTTTAAAAACGAAAAGAGCTGTTTGGGACCAAGAAAGGAGGAACTGTCACCAAGCACATCGTTTATCGTCAGGGTCGAAGCCTGTGAACCAAAGTGACGTCGTCGTTCTTCGAAGAGGCATGGACATGCTATAATGACATGATGGACAGTCAGGACGGCACCACACCGCTGGCATAGGGGTCTGTCGGCTCCATGTAACAGATGGCCATGGGTGGCATAAGTATGCCCAATGCGCAGCCTGCATAAAACCACCTCTTCCCACCGCACACTGCGAGAGCATGACGACCACAAGCCCAACTCTGTCTTTATTGCCCTGAGCTTATTGCCCCCCACCTGGTCCCAACAGCGCTGCAATCTGCTTCTCAGGAAGGTCTTGACTGCCGGGTAAAAATCTCTGGCAGGGATAGGCAAAAACCGGGTATATGGTGCTACCGCTGCTCGCTTAGCAGCGGCATCAGCCAGTTCGTTGCCCACGATACCGACGTGACTAGGGATCCAGCATAGTGCAACTCTCTTTCCAACCCGATTCAATTGTGTCAGGCGTGATAAAATGCCCTGTAAAAGGGGACATGATGGATAAAAAGACTTCAGTGCAGAGAGACTGCTCAGTGAATCTGTAAAAATGGCGTGTGAAGATTCTTCACCCACTTCTATGAAACATATCGCCTTGGTGATTGCAACTAATTCCGCCGTAAAAACTGACGAGTGGGCCGATAACGAGAACGATCGAGTGACGGACCCGCTAACGAAAGCACAACCCACGCCATCCGAGGTTTTGGATCCGTCTGTGTATGTCAGGGTATATCCTTCATAACACGCCAAAAGCTCAACTGCCCTGGATCTCAATAAGTGTGGTGTGACGTCTTTTTTCCTAATTTCCGTAA
This sequence comes from Pollicipes pollicipes, assembly GCF_011947565.3. Classification (NCBI taxonomy): domain Eukaryota; kingdom Metazoa; phylum Arthropoda; class Thecostraca; order Pollicipedomorpha; family Pollicipedidae; genus Pollicipes; species Pollicipes pollicipes. Next base: position 3,035,402 of record NW_023596461.1, read on the forward strand.
GCGAGGTGTCAATGAAGGGTGTGGTCATTTGCCAAGGAGGAGAAGCCAGGCGGCTTACTTGCCTTACACCCCGAACAGGAATTCCGCTCTCAAGCAATAACGCTCTCATTCGGGAACCAAAAGTTAAAGCGTGCTGCTGCGGCCCATGACGAAGAGAACTTACTGCAAATCGCGAAAATATTGCAGAATATGTCGGGTGACGTGGGAACTGCCGCAGCTTCAAGGCATAACGCATGCCAAGCATTTTCCTCCTCGTCGAAAGTGGTGGTTCGTGTGCCTCCGTTAAAAGGCTGACGGAAGGTGATGTGCGAAACGCCCCAGTAGCAATGCGAATGGCAGTATGGTGGACGGTATCAAGAACACGCTTGCTGGATTCAGACGCGCCATCATAAACAAAGCATGCATAATCCAGTTTGGAGCGGACGAGGGAACGATATAAAAGCATAAGCGTGCTTCTGTCTGCCCCATACGATGTGCGAGACACACACTTTAGTATGTTGAGAGATTTAAAGCATCGATCGCGTAACATTTTAAGATGTGCGTTATATGTAAGGCGGCGGTCAAAGTGTATCCCAAGATACCTGGCCACGGCCTTATCTGGAATAGAGCGACCATATAGACGGATGCTCAGATCATCACATCGCTGGCGACGACAAAAATGCATCGCAACGGTCTTGTCGCCTGAAAAACGAAACCCGTTCATGTCACCCCATCTTTCAACGCGGTCCACAGCCAGCTGGAGACGCCGCTCCATCGCTGATGCTCTCGCTGCACTGGTCCAAATAGTAAAATCGTCAACAAAAAGGGCACGTCCGACCGACTGTGGGAGCACATCACAAATATCATTTATCATAACTGCGAACAGTGCAACACTTAACACGCCGCCCTGGGACACGCCGTTTATTTTTCGTACCTGTCGGAGAGGACGTTGCCGACCCGAACACGGAAGTATCGTTTGGCTAAAAACCTTTGGAGAAAAGCACCCATATGGCCACGTATACCATATTTAAAGAGCTTTTGAACAATACCATGGCGCCATGTGGTGTCATAGGCGGCTTCAATGTCGAAGAATACTGTCCCCATATGCGCTTTTTCTTGAAAAGACTTGCGAACCGTGGTGTCCAGTGTTAAGAGATGGTCCACCGTACTACGGTTTTTCCTAAATCCGCACTGCGAGTTACTAAAAATATCGTTGTTCTCTAAAAACCAAGTGAGTCGCACGTTTACCATCTTTTCCATGAGCTTGGACAGTGATGACGTCAGTGAAATGGGTCGGTAATGAAGAGGGTCCAGCCCACTCTTTCCCTGCTTTAGGATAGGCACCACAACAGCTTTCCGCCAGGCCGGAGGGAACTCACCTCTTGACCACACCCTATTGAAGGCCGCCAATAGTGCACGACGTGCACACGGAGGCAGATGTCGGAGCATCTCATTGTGGATGTCATCAGGACCTTCCGATACACTACGAAGTCTTCCGATTGCCGACTCCAACTCCACCAAAGTGAAGGGCTCATTGTACGCCTGTGGTTGCCTTGTAGAAAAGTTCACTACGGTTTTTTCGGATTGTGCTCTTTGCCGTAAAAACTGTGGGCTCATGTTTGCACCTTCGCTACGGTGGGAGAGTGCTCGGGCGATCCCGTTAGCCACATCCAACGGATGAGTCACCACCTGGCCGTTAACATGTAACACAGGAAGTGGCACGGATGAAAACTGCCCGGAGATACGTTTGATCCGAGCCCACACCTGCGAAGTTGGTGTGAATCGGTTGAGCGTGCTTATGTACATACGCCAGGATTCACGTTTCACTTCTTTTATCGTGCGGCGGGCGAAAGCCCTGGCTTTCTTAAAGGCTACTAAATTCTCCAAGCTACTTCTGGCGTCAAAAGCTCGGAAAGCACGTTTGCGTGCGCGAATTGCGTCACGACACTTCTCCGTCCACCACGGCACAGGAGTGCGACGAGGAAATCCAGAAGTGCGCGGGATGTAATCGCTAGCGCAATCTAGAAGTCTGTGAGTAAAATCCTCAATAGAGGGCGCCACCCTCACACCTCCGGTCTGACATAATGTCTCCAGTCGAGCCTCAAACTCTCTCCAGTCAGCCTTTTTTAAATTCCAACGTCGTGGTCTTACACCCAACGTTCCTCTTATTTGGAATCAAAGCCACACTGGGAAGTGATCGCTGCCCATTGGATCATCTGCCACAGACCACTCGAGGCTCTCCACCAGCTCGGGACTAGAAAGACTCAGGTCAAGCGCGGAAGTCTGACCAGACGGCAGTGTAAAATGAGTACGAGTCCCTGTGTTTAAAATACACAGTGACGAGTCACGGATAAAATGTTTGCACATCCTTCCGCGGGTGTTCGTGCTATCGCAGCCCCACGCGGTGTGATGAGCGTTGAAGTCGCCTAAAAGAAGACATGGTGAATGCAACTCATGCACTAAACGTCTCATGTCTTCCAATGGAAAACCGACGCCAGGTGGAAGATATAAAGAACACACCGTGATGTGACGGTGATTAAAATGTAGGCGTGCGGCTACAGCCTGTAGCGTAGGCCGCAGGTTAAACCTCCTGGCTGGCACGCTGTGGTGGACCGCAAGAAGGACACCGCCATGTGCGATACCGTCGGTTAACACATCATTGCGAAACAGGGCGTATCCCTTCAGCGTGCAGTGGTGACTAGAAGCAAGCTTGGTCTCCTGCAGCGCTACGGCTGCAGGACAGTGCTTGCTGACGACAGCCTGGAGGTCGAGGGCATTCGCCCTTATTCCTCTACAGTTCCACTGTAAAAAGGCCTGTAAAGGGGGCGTGTTAAAAAACCGGTTGGAGGTCACATACTAAAACCGGGCACGTCCTAAAAGAACTGGGCTGCGCCAGTTGCAGAAGCAGACTTTTCTGACTGAGAGCCACGGTTGGAATCTGCAGGGAGGTGCCCCACTCTGGGACGAGTTCTGGGGCTCCCGCCGTCAGATGGAGACGGGGGACCGGCCGGGGCACGCTTGACGCCAGCTTACCCGGTCCGGGGTGGCGGCGGGGGAGGGCCCATCGGCGGGCCTCTACCGGGCGTCTGGGGGTCAGCGGGGGCCTCCACTGGCCTTCTCGGCGATGGTGTGCCACTGCGAGGGGTGGGCTCCTTGCTTGCAACGGACAAGCGATTGGCCGTCTTAGCCCTCTCCAACTCCGCTAGGCGGGCCCGCTTGGCGTCGCGGGCGCGCCTGTCCGCCTCATGCCGTTCCATCGTTTCCGCTGCTCGTCCACACACACTCGCCAGCGTCGCCGGAGGCGACGAGGGCAGCGGAGTGACAGACGGCGAGGAAGGCCGAGCCCGCGGACCATGGCCGCGCTTGACCACCGTCCATCCCTCCTCCTCCCCCGCCTGCGACCCCGACGACACATGAAGGTCCGGCGGCACAGCGTTGGTAGAGCAGGACGCAACTGAAGGACCAGGAGGATCCGACTGGGCGGGGGTCGCCCGCCCCGCCGGCACCACAGACAAACCGAAGGATCGCAGGAGCGTGATGAGCTGGACCGCTGACATGTGACTGATGCTGGTGGACTGTGGTACAGAGGTTTTGGATTTTTCGGCATAAGATACCTTGGGGTGATTAGCCTCATACTGTTCACGCGCCTCGCGGAAAGAAATGTTCTTTAAAGTTTTGAGTGATATAATTTCCTTTTCCTTCATGAAGGCTGGACAACTTCGATCGAAAGTTGTGTGCGGCACCTGCCCCGTGCCACAGTTCACGCACCAGGGCTGCACAGAGGTACACTGGTCTCCCGAATGCTCGGAAGATGCACACTTCCCACAGACAGCTCGATTGCGGCAGTGTGGTTTTGTATGACCAAAGCGCTGGCATTGAAAACATCGCATCGGATTCGGAACGAAGATCCTGACTTTGACAACTGCGTAGCCAATGCGGATATCAGACGGTAAATCAGGCCGGTTGAATGTCAGTATAATGTTGTTTGTAGGGATTTGGTCATCACCCCTCCTGGTCGTGATCCTACGTGCTGCCGTGACCCCGAAAATTCCCAACTCTTCGATGATTTCCTCCTCGCTGACGTCACGAAGGTCATAGCAGTTTATGATACCTTTTGAGAAATTTTTGGTGTGGTGCGGTGTGACCGTGACCGCCACGCTCACGTCTCGCTTTGCACCCTCGGTTCTCGCGGCATATACAAATTCAGTTACAGTCAAAGCTCGAGTCGCATCGGTGCCGTTTGCGAACTCCACTTCGATCGCGCCGTCCCTCAGCTTGTCACAGCGGGTGACTTTTCCCAACCTGTCGCATCCGTTTCGGCGCTGAAACGGTGAAAGCGATGCCAGGTTCTTCACATCACTCCGGAAGACAAGAACGCGTGGGGCAGGTGGAACCGACTCCTCGCTGCACCCTAAATTCATCGCAGTCCGTCCCCCTCTCGGGCGGCGGGAGTTTTTTGGGTTTGTAGATGCCATGCAAGGTTGTTCTTTATTTCGGCACCGGGGCTCCCCACCCACCTCGGAGCCCAACTGGGGGACGGCCCACTCACCAGTTGGTGGTGGTGCCGCCAGGGCTACCTCGGTGCTATACGGGGCGGACGACGCCTCCCACACGGCCAGGTGTAACCGGGGAGACCCCTCCCCGTCCTGACCGTGGTTCAGCGCCGCCGCCCCTTGACCCCTTAAGCCGCTGCGCGCGGCCAGGCGCCCCAAGCGGAACCCGCAAGGAGCACCCAACCGCGACGCGAGCGACAAGCCGCTAGACCCGTGTGGGGCCCCACGGGCCCCCCGCGCCCCCGGATATCCTGGCCAAAGTGGAGTGTTGGGACGCGCCGTGACTGACCCGCACGACGCGCCCCTCAGCCGCCAGGATCTGATCAACCCGGGGACGAGGGCGAGGGGGCACGGCGACCCCGATAAAACGAGGATCAGGAGTGATGAGTGGGCCGGATGCGGGAAAATGGGTAATGGGGAGGGAGCGAGCGGGACAAGGAGAAGGGGCTCACGTACCGGCAGGGTCGCTACGCCCTGAGAGGAACAGCTTGCGCTGTCCACCCGTTACCGGAGCTGGGACCCGAGGGGGCGCTAGTCCCCTACACCGACCGAAGCCGGTGCCCCTGCGGGGGAAATGAAACCCCAGGTGGCAAGTAGAGAGAGCAGACAGTTATGGTGCGGCGGTTGAAATTCACCGTTGCTGCGACAGCCTGCAAGTCTGTTCTCAACACCAGACGCCGCGTAGGTACGCTTTGGTGTACAGCCAAAAGAACGCCACCGTAAGCAACGGTATCTGTTGGCATGTCGGTGCGGAAGGTAGTGTACCCCTTCAGGCTGAAGGCCGCATCAGGCGCCAACTTGGTCTCCTGGAGACACACGGCTACCGGGCAGTGCGCGCTTAAAACTGTCTGCAAGTCCCGGGTGCTTGACCTTACACCTCTACAGTTCCACTGTAAAACTGACTGAATGAGGAGGCTTTAAAAGCACTGTAAGGTTTTAAAAGAACTCAGCAGCGCTTGAGCCTGGCCCATGGTTGTGGGTTTTGTCGTCAGAACCCGAAGAGATCGGGCGGATCCTGGGTCGGATCCGGGGACTACCGCCATCTGTTGGCGAAATCGGCCCCGGCGGTCCACGCTTTTCCGGACGCCCCGTCCTAAACTGAGCCGGCGCCGGCGACGCCGTGGTCCTAGGCGGCGGTGGTGGTGGAGTGCCCATAGACGGGCCTCTCCGCGAGTCGGAGGGGCCTGAGGGAGCTTCCACACGCTTTCGGGGAGGTGGGACAGCCTCCCCCGAGGGAGCATGCCCGGGGCCCGCACCCGACAGCCGACTGGCTGCCTTTGCCCTCTCCTGCTCCTGAAGGCGTGCACGCTTTGCCTCGCGCGCCCGTCTCTCCGCCTCTTGGCGCTCAAGGTTGTCCAGTTTCCGTCCCATCGTCTCACTCAGGGTTGTAGGACGTGATGCTCCTGGGGAGGACGGCTGTGAAGCCGGTGATCGCGCGCTTACTGACAAAGACCGAGAGGTTCGGCCCCGGCGGGCCACGGTCCACTCATTGCTTTCGGCTGGTGTGGGGTGGGGCGGCGAGGTAACAACTGGCGCGCTGGCCTGTGCCTCAGAGGGGGCACAAGGTGCCAACGAGACGGGGGACGACAGTGTTGCCGATGCTGTGGCGTGCACCTGAGACGCCGGTACAACCGACAGCCCGAACGATGTAAGCAGTTTAATGAACTGCGTTCCAGTCATCTGGTCTAAGGAGACCTCAGGTGGGACATGGGCCTTGGCCGCCGTGGCATATGTCTTAGGGTGGCTCAGTTCATATAAGTCCCTTGCTTCCCGAAATGAGATGTTCTTCGTGGTTTTTAGTGCGGTGATCTCCTTCTCTCTGGCGTACGCCGGGCATGCGCGATCAAAAGTGGAGTGAGGTTTCTGGGTTTTCCCACAGTTCACACACCACGGGTTCGCTGCAGTGCACTGATCGCTCGGGTGCTCCGGAGAAGCACACTTGCCACATGCTGGCTGGTTACGGCAGAAATCCCTCGTATGTCCAAACATCTGGCACTTAAAACATCTCATGGGGTTCGGAATAAAAAGGCGCACCTTCACCTTCACATAGCCCACCCTTACTTCAGATGGTATGTCAGGACGATTAAAAGTCAGTACGATATTGTTGGTGGGGACCAACTCCGCACCCCTGCGCACCTTGATGCGGCGAGCATCTGTCACTCCGAACTCGGCAAGGCCGTCGACTATCTCCTCCTCGCTGACATCTTTCAAGTCAAAGCAGTTGATGATACCCTTTGAAGAGTTCTTTGTCCTGTGAACCTCAACGGTCATCGCCACTGACACGTCCTTTTTCCCTTCCGCATCCCGCACGCAGTACACAAACCTATCCCAAGTCAATGCCCGTTTCGCGTCCTCTCCATTCTGAAACTCGACCTCGATCCCACCGTCCTTCAGCTTATCACATCGGAGCACCTTGCCAAAACGATCACACCCATTTCGCCTTTGAAACGGCGAAAGGGAAGACAGCGCCTTCTCGGCGCCTCGAAAAATCAAGATTCGAGGGGTAGGCGCTGACGCGCTACTTCCTGTACTCTCTGTCCGCCCCCCTTTCGGGGTGCGGGTGTTTTTTTGATCTGAAGTTGCCATAGGTGTACGGTTTAAGTATTCGGCACCGAGGCTCCCCACCCACCTCGGAGCCCAACTGGGGGACGGCCCACTCACCCAGGGGGTGGTGGTACCGCCAGGGCTACCCCGGTGCTATACGGGGCGAACGACGCCTCCCGCACGTCCAGGTGTAACCGGGGAGACCCCTCCCCGTCCTGACCGTGGTTCAGCGCCGCCACCCCTTGACCCCTTAAGCCGCTGCGCGCGGTCAGGTGCCCCAAGCGGAGACCCGCAAAGAGCACCCAATCGCAACGCGAGCGACAAGCCGCTAGACCCGTGTGGGGCCCCACGGACCCCCCACGCCCCCGGATATTCTGGCCAAAGTGGAGTGTTGGGACGTGCCGTGACTGACCCGCACGACGCGCCCCTCAGCCACCAGGATCCGATCAACCCGGGGACGTGGGCGAGGGGGCACGGCGACCCCGATAAAACGAGGATGAGGAATGGTGATAGGGCCGGATGTGGGAGTGCGGGTGAAGTGGAAGGAGCGGGTGGGACAAGGAGCAGGAGCTCACGCACCGGCAGGGTCGCTACGCCCTGAGAGGACCAGCTTGCGCTGTCCACCCGTTACCGGAGCTGGGACCCGAGGGGGCGCTAGTCCCCTACACCGGCCAAAGCCGGTGCCCCTGCGGGGGAAGACCGAGAAAAGATGCGGCTGCATATTCACCTGCATGGTGACGCGTTCGGTACACATCGAAGTCGCACACTCACTCGACACTGACAGCTTCATCATGGCGCTCAGGCGCATGATCGCCAGACGGGGTCGTCCTCAGCAGGTATTCAGTGACAACGGCGCCAACCTGAAGGCGGGAGAGCGTGAGCTCCGCAAATGCTTGCGAGAACTCAATCAAAACCGAATCGCTAACGCCATGACACAAGAGGATATCGACTGGCGATTCAACCCGCCTGCCTCTCCACACTTCGGTGGCGTCCGGGAACGGGTGGTACGCTCTGCCAAGCGCGCACTCGTGGCAATCATCGGTCACAACACGGTCACCGACGAAATGCTGCTGACTGTCATGGCTGAAGTCAAGGGTCTGCTGAACAGTCGACCTCTCAATCACGTCAGCGCCGACCCAAACGACATGCAGGCGCTGAACCCTAATCACTTCCTGATCGGTCGCACCAGCCCAAATCTGCCGCCTGGCATATTCGATGACTCCGACATGAGTCGCAGACGACGCTGTCGGCACGCTCAACGCGTCGTCGATCACTTCTGGAAGCGGTGGCGTCGAGAATATTTGCCAGGGCTGACGGTGCGGCGGAAGTGGCTGCAAGAGACGAGGAATCTGGAGACTGGCGACCTCGTCCTGGTAGTCGATGACAACGAACCGCGTGGGCACTGGCCGCTAGCCAGGGCAGTGAGGCCGTTCTGTGGTTCTGATGGTAGGGGGCGCTCCGCCGAAATCAAAAGGCCGGGGGTACGTACGTGCGGCCGGCGGCGCGCCTCTGTCTGCTGGAGGCGAGCGCTTAGACGTGCCGCTGTGGTAGTGTCGTGGTAGCGTGGTATTTGTGTTGTCGAGATGCAGTGGGAAGCTGTACATCAATTACGAATTTGTTTGCACTGCTTTCGGTTGCAGGCTAATGCAGCTAGCTAACGTTGATGGGTGCTGTGTCGTCTTGTAGATTTTGTGTTGCATTATCGGGTTTCCAATGTCGATTCTCCAAGGGCGCGTGCGTTTACCCTGAAAAAAATGCACATTGGACGCGTTTTCGATGCGATCGATCAAGAGAATTGTACTGCCGAAGTCGGATGAGTGGCGATGCATTTGTAGCTACGGCATGGTTTGTCCGATCTGTCTGTGCTGTTAGCATAGAATTGATCCAAGAACCGTGGATGAATTCTGGTGCGGCTGTGTTCCGTACAATTCTGCCTTTGCACGGTTCCCCTTTTTTGTGAAATGTCGACTTTGTTGTCCCGTCTCTGAGCTGCTGTTTGTCCCCATTTCTCGGTCCCCTGTCGAGTTTCTCTTTAGATTTACGTTTTGTTTAGTTTACCGTCCCTGCGACTCCGGCCTTACGGCCAGCCCGAAAACTGCGCCATATGTGTCGTGTTCTGCCCGGTAACCGGGCAGCTGTCTCGCGAGCGCCACCAAGGAGAGGACGCATATGTCCTCTTCCTGGCCCGATGTTCAAACCTCAAAATATAACATCAGCCGACGGATGCGTGTTGACGAACGATCGAACGATACCGAACATATCTATCTATCTATCTATCTATCTATCTATCTATCTATCTATCTATCTATATCTACATCTATATCTATATCTATATCTATATATCTATATATATATAAGGCGCTCACCAAAAAACATTTCCAGACAGGTGTGCGGCATGCATATGTATGTAACTACATTTCGCTACTCAATGAACATGTGGCTACGTTATGCATTAGACCTAGCGTCGAGGAATAGTCTAGTGCCGACCTAAAAGATCATCGTAGCTCAAGTTAATTACATTCCGGATAGAAACGTCCCCGTTAGCGAACGGTGCCAGCATTGTGCTTTTGTGAAACTTCTCGAAAGTGTCTCTTCTTGCTGTGTCATGCACTTCATGGTATTGCTGCATTACGTATTAGCAATGATGCCTCGTGACAAGCTATCTGTTATGTTGATAACTGCAGCCATGGCAGGCGATATATTCGCTTCCCTCTATATTTGCTTGCTCCTTGCTTGACCTCACCTAGGTCCCGCCTCCAAAGACCATCCCATGCGCCAAGTCGTGATCTGTCCGGTGCCGATTGCCTCTGACGCTTTTGAAACTCCTCCCGCCCGACCAATTCGAACATTTTTTTCCATGCGCCAAAGTGCACGCGCTTGACGACCGGCGAGTTGGCGCGAACGAAAATAGCGCGAACGATCAGCTGATCGGCCAAGACCATCGTTCGCCGCAACAGTATAGGCCAGACTGCGGTGAGCCCGGCATCGAATAAGACTGAGGGATGTATAACAATGATACAGTAATGTATGATGTAGATTAGATGGAAAAAGTTTTGCATAAGCACAGTTTGCTCCACTGTTTTACGAAATCTTTAGAAATGGGGGAAGGGACACCGTATGCTAAGGGCAAGGGTGGCAGAGAGCAGTTTTGTGGCGCTTATTGCAAATTCTCTCGAAATAGGATGCGCGGTAGAATAGGCGTTAGGCGTCTAGCAGCGGGCCGTATGTGGCAACACCGCGCTAAATGCCAGAGTATTATGATGCTGTCGGCATTAAACATGATGCGCCAAGAAAGAGGGAGCGAATGGTGCGTGTCCGTTAATTTTGAGGAAGTGTGCGCTTGGAGGCTGGGTGGGCAGAGTGCAGAGACACCATAGGCCAGTTGACGCATGTCCCGTGCTAAAGAGGCACCAGTTGTATAAGATGTAGAAATAACATTGTGCAATATGTAAAGGGGATTTCCAGCCATAGACCCAAATACGCCGCCTCCGTGGTCTGGGGGAAAGATGCTGGACTCGTAATCCAGCGGCATTGGGTACGGGTCCCAGAGTGGGCGCATTGTTTGACCCGGCTGAATCAGAAAGGCCGGCTGGCAACTGGCCAACGAGGCTCAACCCAGACCCGAGGCGGCCGTGTCGCAGCATTGTGCGGCACGTAAAACCCTCCGCATTCCTGTCCGGCGAAAGGGCGGAGGCAAAATTAGCTGTTGAACTGGACGGCATGCTTGGGTGGTGGGCTCGGGGTACACGCAACAAGCTATGCTTAGCAGGTACTCTGAATCCGAAATCACCCATACAAACCATTCGTGATAAATTAAAAAAAAAAATAGTACGCCGTCAGCTCCACACGGAAAAACTAGCATACAGGGCCTCACGCATGGAGGCAGATGACGAATGACGAAAAACGACTAATTACGCATTGAGGCTATGAAGCGTGCATTGTCAACCGGCCTCGAATAAAGTTCTTAACCTTGATTTGATTTTTGTTAGGTAATTGCGGGTTCAGATGGCCCATCATGTGTCTAACAGCCTATGCACAACCGAACATCGGAATGACAAAAATGGCTGTACGGCTGTGGTCTGACAAATTGTCAAGTAGTTGTATTGCTCGTTGTGTACTGTTACTACGTTTTTATGATGTTGATATCCCATGTTGATGGCTGGACTGCTATTATGGAGTATTTTTCTTCCCAGCACCCTTTGACTTCCAATGCAACGGCAACAGAGATGATGTTAGTGAATTGACAACATTGCGAGAATAATTAGCGTGATGTGTGATGGGGCATATAGAGAAGTATGGTTCGTGTTAGGTCCAGAGCAACATGAGAACACGATTTCCACTGATCACCTACAACATTCCAACCCGTATCGCACCAACGCACTGCGAATCAAGCTTGCAAGTTCTGCGGGATTCGTCTGCCTGTCATCAAAAATAACACTACCTAGGTAGAAAGATACATATGTATATGTATATATATATATATATATATATATATATATATATATCAATACACGCTAATACTGTCTTAATGGGTACATTAACATCCATGTACATTTCATCATCAAATGGGTGGCCGTAAAAATGTATAAACATGAAAATTTGTTAATTGACAGAGTTGAATGATGCTGAAATGTTGAATGATGTTGAAATCATTTTAAAGATGCCTAGAGAACAATTGCAATATGCATCACTCGGCAAATTACTGTCGCGGACCAATACTGGTTATTAGGGCACAAACCCACAGCGTACGCTCAGGCCGACGCAGTACGTAACCGCCGGTGAGAATGACACAAGTTTCGCACGCAGCTAGATATGAATGTCTTGAAAAGTATGTTTGTTTAAAAAAACATCATATGATAGTCACGCATGACATGAAAGAGAAGCATCACATTTGGGACGGGAAAATTCATCACGTTGTGACTTTTGGGTTGCAAGCGTAGGAGCGTGGGATCTCTATGTTCCATGGAACCCCGCCCCCCCCCCCCCCTTCCAGGATTGTTGAGATTTATCCTATGGAAATCAATGGAAAAATTAAATGTCAAATGAGAAAGGGCGACACCGCTTTCTCAGCCGTTCCTCTACCAAGGTCTCGGCAGGTAGCGCCAGTCCACATATGGCCTTTCCAGCCAAGCTCTTCCATTTACCTTCCGGCCGTCTCCTGTAAAATCTCGAATTTCACTGTATGGCATAGCTTTTATAAATAGCAGTTATAAACTACTGCAAGGTGCTTCAAATGATACCTGTACACGACGTCATTGAGCTAAGTCCACTCCGAATTACCAATAGTTGATATTGTTGTTGATCACCATCAGCGGACTCTGCGTTTCGGCCGCCAGCATATCTACCGATTTCAAACGTATCAGTATAGTTTTCATCGGTGCAACAACTAGTGGACATTATTATAAAGCTGTTTAAATGGCATCTAAAATATTCTAGCCCTGGTTAGCTTTTCACGGGGAGTACCACAGCCTCCATGACACATAACCAGAGCGTGCGTTAAGGCCTACGCAATACCCACACGAGCCATCGAGCCCGAAACACGGTGTGTATGCGGCTAAATGTATTTACTATGAAAGGTATGCTTACCTGAAAAATCCATTCCAACGGTCACATATGACACGTAGAAACGAAGCACACATCCCAGCGAGCGCACAAGAGAAGCAGAGTTAACAACAGGGCCGGTGATAGGTATGAGCTTGGATAGCATGTCAGCTTGGATTCCATCAGTGAAATCACTAGCCGACACTGTTTCAAAACTGTCTGAATGGCAATTCATATATTCTTGTTGGCGGTTTATACCCGGGGACCAGCGCTGCTAGCTGGGCAAATAGGAGCAGTGTGCCAAGTGCCCAGTGGTCAGACGTAACACCCAACAGCCTGCCAGCCGAAACTCGCTTGTTTTCGCCATACAATGTACCACAGAATGCGTCGCGAGATGTCGCGAAATGGCAGCTGGTGAATACCACGGGCTGGGATGGAAAGGTTTCTTAACAACTGACCGGAAAAGGTAATACCCCTCCCCCTGGTGTGCTACTATCTAGAAGTGTAGTGCAGTGTGCTATGCGCCAGTACATCTACCATCCTAATGTACGACCCACGCCCTCCTCCAGAGCCTAAGAGGGAGATGTGTGGAGTCGTGGTTTAGTCGGCTCCCGCAAAAATAAAGCTTTAGGGGCCATTTTAAGTGCCTCTGGAATCTTGCATTGTTTTAAAATGAATGCTTTGGCCGATTGTGGTGTTCCACTTTAAACTGGATGCTCATACAAATAAATGTTACGATGCCCCGCAATCAAGGTACTTGCTGCCTATCACCGTAGGAGCCAAAGCAGGATTAGAACAGTGTAAGGCAGGGCAATTGTGCTACCCCTGTATTTCGGTGTCCCTTGAAAGGGGGGGGGGGGGGGGTTGGAGCACCTTCAGTCGTTCTTTCAATCGCCCACTTGCATTTGGTGTCTTAAGGAAATAAATGTAGTGCTGGTCGGAAAGAAAGGTGTCGCTTGGCCCAATGGGCCGATGCAGGATTTCGTTAATGGAGAGGCGCGGGCATTGTGACGACCCGTCGTAAAGCCCCAATGACAACGTAGGCTGTTGGTGCCTGTTTCCCTGAACAGAGTGCCTTCTCCCTAAACGGTCCGATTCATAATTTTCCCAAAATGAAAGGCACGCCGATTGTTGTGCCGGTGGACATTGGTACCCTTTTAAAATTATTTGTTTTTGGGGTTTATAAATAGCCCGCTTTGACTTAGTGCCCTCGGCAATCAAGATGATGTCACCCTGTACGGAGGGTTTTTGTGCCTCCTTGCCCAAGAGTCAGATCCAGGATTTTATCAGGGCGGGAACCCCAAATAGTTATGCCCCTGGAATTAATGGGTCTTTCGGCATAAAGAGTTAGGGCCTTTTCTGGTGCTCTCTGGAGTTGGGTGCTTCTTGAAAATAAAGGTTATGTTGCCTCGAAATGAAGGATTTGGTGCTCCTCACCGCATGGGCCGACGCAGGGTTTCGTCGAGACCACGGCACGAACGTCGTGGTGCCCCTGCAATTTGGTGTTTCATAAAAATATAGGTTATGTGAGGCAAGTGTGTGAGGCACAAATGAGGCATTGTTGGTCCTTTGCGATGAGATTTGGTGCCTGTTCAGGGCATCCAAACCCTCTTGGGCCCAAGGGGGAGAGGAATGACCTCATGGCCCCTCCCCCACTGGACCCACCCGTGCTTTGTGGTGCCTCAGCAAGTGTGCGCCTCTGGAAAATAAAAGCTGAGATGCCCGGTTTTCGGTGCTCCCTCGTGGAACAGGCAGATCGACAATTTTGCAAGGGTGAAAGGCATAGATATTGTGATGTCCATGGATTTTGAACACTATTTAAAACCAAAGCCATGATAGATTTCAAATGCCCACTTATAGGGGCTCTTTAAAATAAAGGTTATGGTGCCGCGGAAGGGAAGTTATGGTGCTCCAAACTGACCATTTTGGTGCCCCCTAGCCCATGGGGCCAATCCAGGATTTCGTCAGGGTAGGAGGGCACAGCATTGCTATATCTCTTAAATTTCGTGACAATAGAAAAAGAGGGTTTTGAGCCGGTTGTTTTATCCGGATTTCAGTGCCTATCAAAAATACATATTTGTGGTCATTTGTGGTGCCCGCGAAATTTTGGGGTCTTTTGAAAATAAAGGTTATGTGGGTACGAAATAAAGATTTCGCTGCCCCGTCACCATATTTTGTTGCCCCCTCATCTAAAGGGACAGGGGGTATAGCCCGATCCCACCCCCACCCCCCTACCACTCCGGATCCGCCATTGGTTAAGGTCGGTTGACAAGACACACCTCATCGCCTTATCGCTTCAAAGCGCAGTCCGTTATTTCTTCCTAATTTGTCATTCGGCTCCTGGCGTAAGCCCGGTTTATGTCACTGGTGTGGATCTCAATATATACCGTGTTGTGTTTATGACTGCAAAACCCAGTTCTATGTTCCGAAAAGTGTTGTTTGCACATGCTATGTAGGTTTGCGCCTTTTCGCACGAGACATATGTACTGGACCACGCTGCCTCTAAACTCTCTCCACGCAGGTTCTAAGCGCATGTTTCGTTCAAGCCAACAGGTACTAGTTGCAATTGTCGGCAAAATAAGGATCATATTTTCACGAAACATCATTGCCGATATCCCTTGCAGCAATAAGATAATGTGTAAGACAGCGAGAGTAGGTACTTACACATGCATACGACATAACACATGCAGAAGGGATATCACCATCAACCACACATTTCTAAGCATTACATGGTATGAATTCACACGTTCACGCTCTAATTCTGGTCACATATGTCCCGTTATATAACTCCGTTCACAACCAGGCAAGATATTACGGAGACTAGGAAAAAAAATGTGAGAAGGAACACAAATGCACGGTATGCTGTTATCTTAATGGAGACATGCATCAGAGAAAACTTGCCTCCGCCTGAAATGGCGGAATAATCAAATTAAATGGCAAACCTGCCGCCACACTTCTGCCTACCGGCCACGTACCCGCTACGTACCGATAATAACATGATGCTCTGACATTTGTCTCGATGTTCTTACACGCGATCGGCTGCTTGTCGCCTAACGCCTACATCACATCTCCCGTTTCAAGAGCATTTGTTGCATGCCCCACACACTGAGCTTGCCGTAAGCGCATTGTGTGCTCCTACATCCATTATCAAAGACTTAGCGAGACGACGAAAGGAGCTAAACATATTGAAAACTATTATGATGATATTCAAATAACATACCCGCAGCTTTGTCATATTTCCTGCGGTCTTATGCATTCACTGCAGTTCGTCTTACGCGACAACAGCGATCGGTTGTCTTGGTCGATCATCTTATCATTCGCGGCATTTTCATTCGCGCCAACCTGCCTGTCGCCAAGCGCGTGCAACCAGTCTGGCGCGTCAATGAAGATGTTCTAGCTTTTCGGACGGGTGATGATAATGATTGGGGTTTTAGGGCGCGTCGACTTCTAGGGTCATTTTGCGCCCATAACAGCTAAGTGTTTACCGTGGCGTATAAATGACTGTGAATCCTACGCTTCTCAAAAATGAAAACAGCTGTCCGGTGCCAAGCATGCGAGAATCGTCACCAATAAGGTCTGAAAAGGTAAGACCTGACGCATCTCGTCCGAAGTAAAGTGCCCGCTCTTCTCTGAACTGTGGGCAGGAGTGAATAACGTGGCGAACCGTAAGTGGCGCACCACAGCGAGGACATTTAGGGCGTTCTTCACCGCACAAAAGGTAGCTATGTGTTGCGTGCGTGTGGCCAATTCGTAACCTGCTGAGGGTTACTTCTTCGTGTCCCAGCTTACGTGAGCTTGAAGACCATAGACCCAGTTGTGGCTTGATCATCTTTAACTTATTGTTTACAATGGCGTCCCAGCAGCGCTGCCATTTCGCCTTCACAAAGGTCGCGATTCCAGGGTAAAAGTCCCTTGCCGGCAAGGGTAAAGAACGGGTGCAAGGTGCACGCGCTGCCCGTTTTGCGGCCGCGTCAGCACGCTCGTTACCTGCGATACCCACATGACTCGGTATCCAACATAAGACGACAGTTTTACCAGCAAGATCCAGCGCTGTCAGGCGAACTAAAATATCCTGTATAATGGGACAAGGTGGGTTATAGGTTGTCAGAGCCAACAGGCTGCTCAAAGAATCGGATAAGACCACGTGTGAGTTGCTCTCACCAACTTCGATGAAGCATAGGGCTTTACTAATTGCAACGAGCTCGGACGTGTAAACTGAGGCGTGTTTCGGTAAAGAAAAGGACCGGGTGGCTTGGTCATTCACAAATGCAGCACCAACACCTACCTCCGTCTTCGACCCATCAGTATATGTGGCTTGAAAACCTATGTACGACCCGATGTGCTCCAGAGCCTTCGCTCTCAGGTCGCATGGGATCGCTCCCTGTTTGCTTGTGCATGAAAGGGATACATCCACTTTTGGTGAAATTAGCTCCCATGGAGGCACTAATACGGGACGCGACCTCAGCACACCACGCAACCTTATGTCGCTTTCCCGGAACAGCTTCTTCATGTGGACACCAAATGGAATAGCGGACAGCCTTCCGCTACTTTGGAACTTGCTTTCCACATGACGTGAAAAGATTGCTCGGTGAGTCGGATGGTTGGGAAATTGAGCCAGCTTGCAAAAGTACCGCATGCCAAGCATTTCCCTTCTCAGTGCCAACGCCGGTTCATTAACTTCCACGGTAAGGCTAGCAACTGGCGACGTCCTGAATGCCCCCGTCACAATGCGTAATGCGGTATGGTGCACGGTGTCTAATAAACGTTTGCAGGAACTCGGCGCACGGTCATAAATAAAACAGCCATAGTCAAGTTTTGAACGTATAAGTGAGCGGTATAGCAGTAGCAGTGTTCTTCTGTCCGCTCCATAAGATGTTCGAGACACGTACTTCAATATGTTCAATGCTTTAAAACAGTTGTCACGTAGGGTGTTTAAATGTGACCCATACGATAAACGGTTATCAAACTGCAGACCCAAGAAGCGGGTACTGGGTTCGTTTGGGATGGTCTGGCCGTATAGCCTTAAAGCCATAGCGGGGCATTGACGACGTCGTCTGCAAAAGTGCATAGCAACTGTTTTCGAGGTCGAGAAACGTAGTCCGTTTATAACGCTCCATCTTTCCAGGCTGGTCACAGCCAACTGCAAGCGACGTTCCAAAGAGGCAAAGTTTGACGAGGCATACCAGATGGCGACGTCATCCACGAAGAGAGAGCGGCTGACCGACTTTGGAAGGGAGTCACCAATATCGTTAATCATAACCGCGAACAGAGCGACGCTCAAAACGCTACCCTGGGGCACGCCATTGTCTTGTTGGTACCTATCCGAGAAGTGTGAGCCAACACGAACTCTGAAAGAACGATCGGTCATAAAGTTCGCTAAGAACGTGCCCATGGCTCCTCGAATGCCATAATGAAAGAGCTTTTTCAGGATGCCGTAACGCCACGTCGTATCATAAGCTTTTTCAACATAAAAAAACACAGCGCCGACATGTCGCTTTTCCCTAAAACTGGTGCGAATGTCTGTGTCGAGAGCTATAAGATGGTCAATGGTACTGCGATTTTTTCTGAATCCACATTGAGCAGCCGTAAAAACGTTGTACCGCTCCAAAAACCACGACAAACGCACATTTACCATACGTTCCATCAACTTACAAACGCATGATGTCAGTGAGATAGGGCGATAGTCAGCAGGGTCAGCCCCACTCTTACCAGGCTTGAGCATAGGGACAATATGTGACTCACGCCACGACTCCGGAAAACCTCCATTCTCCCAGAGATTGTTGTACGTCGCTAAGAGGGCCTCAACTACTGAAGTGGGAAGTTGCTTAAGCATGGCGTTGTGAACTAGATTTGGACCCTCTGCCACATTGCGCAGCGATCCGATCGCGGAAATTAGTTCGGCCATTGTAAAAGGTCGGTTATACGACATCTGCTCCGTCGTGCTGAAGTCGACAGGGGATGCCTCGCAGCGGATCCGGTGACGCATAAACTGCGGGACGGCATTGCCGTTACCACACCGTTCGGAGAATGCGCGGGCGATTTCATTTGCTACGTCAGCTGGGTGTATAATGTCACGTCCATTGATACGGAGCACAGGGTGTGGCACAGACGAGTGCTGTCCAGCAATGCGTTTGATCCGTGACCATATATTGGATACAGGTGTTTGGCAGTTTAGATGGCCGACGTACGATCGCCACGATGCCCGCTTAGCCTCTAGAATGGTACGTCTAGCAGCCGCTCGTGCTCGTCGAAATGCAATAAGATTCTCAGTAGTACTCCGACGGTCAAACTTTCTAAGGGCCCTCCTACGTGCACAGATTGCGTCCCGGCACCGCTGCGTCCACCATGGGACAGGAGGACGACGAGGGCAGCCCGACGTTCGCGGTAAGCACCCTTCTGCAGACCGCAAAATTAGCGATGTCAAATCCCCTACCGACGGGGGTTCACTCGCTGGCTGCATAGTAAGGGAATGCTCGATCCTTGCTTGAAACTCAGTCCAGTCGGCTTTTCTAAAATTCCAGCGCTGTGGCCGAGAACCAAGAAAAACGTCAGCCCGGTACTTGATCCAGATGGGGAAGTGGTCACTTCCCATTGGACCGTCTGACACCGACCAGTCAAAATGGTTGATCAGTTGTGGACTCAAAAGACTTAAGTCGATTGCTGATGCCTGTCCTGATGGGAGTGTAAAATGAGTACGAGTGCCCGTGTTTAAGAGGCACAACGATTCTTCATGTATGAGGGCTTCGCAGCGTTTCCCGCGAGTGTTTGTCTTGACACAACCCCACGCTGAATGGTGAGCGTTAAAATCACCTAAAATGAGGACAGGCGGCGGAAGCTGAGCTACCAGGTGTCTCAGATGAGCGGACGGAAACCCGGTCCCCGGAGGCAAGTAAATTGAGCATATGGTGATCGTATGGCAGTTTAACAGCACTTTGACTGCGATAGCTTGAAGCTCAGTATTCAAAGCCAGCCTTTGTGCACACACGCTGTGGTGCACGGCTAGGAGAACGCCACCATGAGCAACAGGGTCAGGTGGTAAATCTCGCCGCCAAACGGCATAACCCGAAAGACTAAAAACGCTGTCGGGTGCCAGTTTTGTCTCCTGGAGACATATCACCGCCGGACGCCGCTCGTTAATGCATACTTGGAGATCTTGGTAGCTTGTTCTGACGCCCCCACAGTTCCACTGTAAAACATTCGTCATGGAGCTAAGAGGTCAGGACGGTCGTTAGCTTCCTATCACTCCATGGTATCGACGCCTACCGGAGGACGGGGGCATGTGTTTGGGTTGTGAGTGTAAAACAGACCTACTTTTAAAAATACTCGGCTGCGCCGGCCACAGCAGACCCAGACGGTCCAGCTACGGGGTGCAGGGACCCACCAAGGTCTGATCCCACCGACGCCGGCCGGGTTCTGGGCCGAATACGTGGGCTGCCGTCTGTGGGCGAGATTGGCCAGGGGGGGCCACGCTTTTCCGGGCGCCCCACTCTAGACGGGGACGGCGCCGGCGAAGCCGTGACCTTAGATGGCGGCGCAGGAGGGGGGCCCATCGGTGGATTCCGAACCTCGGATCCACCAGGGGCCTCTACGCGTCGCCTGGGCGGTGGAACGAGTTCCCCCGCGGGAGCACGTCCCTGATCCGCCCCTGGCAGCCGGCTAATCGCCTTCGTCCTCTCCTGCTCAACTAGACGCGCTCGCTTGGCTTCGCGGGCGCGCCTATCAGCTTCTTGACGCTCCACCGTCTCTGCTACACGTTCACATGCGCTGGTGAGGGGTGCCTGTGATGAGGAGACCGGTGGTTTCTCAGACGAAGGAATACCGGACGGCGCGCGAGGGCTGCGGCCACGCCGAACCGTCGTCCACCCGTCATTTGTTGGCGATCCAACTGGTGCCGAGGAGGCCGGCAGCACGGCGGCCACCGACTGCTCGGTTGGTGGGGAGAGGGCTTGCGGTGCTGGCTGTGAGTCCGGGGCGCGTGTTGAGGGTACAACTGATAGGCCAAACGATCTCAAAAGTTCCAGAAATTGAGCAGCCGTCATGTCCTCGATCACGTTGGTGTGCGGCAACGAACCTTTCACTTTCGATGCGTACGATGTTTTTGGGTGGGTCTCGTCATAAAGTTCCCGAGCCTCACGGAATGATACGTTTTTAGAAGTTTTGATTGATATGATTTCCTTCTCCTTAGCGTAGGCTGGACATGCACGGTCGTAGGACATGTGCGGAACCTGGTCCCTGTCGCAGTTGACGCAGTGGGGTTTGTCAGAAGTACATTCTTCGCTCATGTGCTCGAGGGACGCACATTTGCCACACGCCGCGCGGTTCCGACAGTTGGGTTTCGTGTGACCAAATCGCTGGCACTGATAGCACCGCATGGGGTTAGGCAAAAATGGACGGACTTTTACGCGGACGTATCCCACACGTATCTCGGATGGTATGTCGGGGCGACTGAACGTGAGTATAAGGTTGTTCGTGGGCACTAACTCTCCTCCCCTTCTGACAAGAATCCGTCGAGCGGCGGTCACTCCAAACTCCGAGAGCTCCTCCACGATCTCTTCTTCGTCAACGTCACGCAGGTCAAAACAGTTCACCACGCCCCGGGACGAATTTTTCGTGTTATGTGGTGTCGCCGACTTTGACACTGTTTTTTCCCGTTTGCCAGCCCCACCCCGAACACTGTACGAAAATTCAGTTGCTTTCATAGCCCGACTCGCCTCCAAGTCACTAGGAAATTCAACTTCTATTTTTCCATCTCGGAGCTTGTCACATCTGATAATTTTTCCAAATTTGTCGCACCCATTTCTTCTCCGAAACGGTGACAGGGACGCCAACCTAATCTCGTCACTTCCGAAGACGAGGATCCGTGGTCCGGGGATAACAGGTTCGCCTCTGCACCCTGGAGTTGTCGAGGTCCGCCCCCCTTTCGGAGGACGGGTGTTTTTAAAGGTAGAAGAAGCCATGCAAAAAGGGGGTTTGCATTTCGGCACCGGGGCTCCCCACCCACCACGGAGCCCAACTGGGGGACGGCCCAACACTCCCTAGGGAGGTGGTCACCGCCAGGGCTACCCCGGTGCTATACGGGGCGAACGACGCCTCCCACACAGCCAGGTGTAACCGGGGAGACCCCTCCCCGTCCTGACCGTGGTTCAGCGCCGCCGCCCCTTGACCCCTTAAGCCGCTGCGCGCGGCCAGGCGCCCCAAGCGGAGACCCGCAAGGGGCACCCAACCGCAATGCGAGCGACAAGCCGCTAGACCCGTGTGGGGCCCCACGGGCCCCCCACGCCCCCGGATATCCTGGCCAAAGTGGAGTGTTGGGGCGCGCCGTGACTAACCCGCACGACGCGCCCCTCAGCCACCAGGATCCGATCAACCCGGGGACGTGGGCGAGGGGGCACGGCGACCCCGATAAAACGAGGATGAGGAGTGGTGATACGGCCGGATGCGGGAGTGCAGGTAATGTGGAGGGAGCGGGCGGGACAGGGAGCAGGAGCTCACGTACCGGCAGGGTCGCTACGCCCTGAGAGGAACAGCTTGCGCTGTCCACCCGTTACCAGAGCTGGGACCCGAGGGGGCGCTAGTCCCCTACACCGACCGAAGCCGGTGCCCCTGCGGGGGGCTTTTCGGACGGGGAAAGTTTCGCGAGCATCGGAACCTTTCGGCGCCAGCCCATGGACAGAGCACAGCTTGCTGCGAGAGACTTGGTCTTTTGGGACTGGATCAGCGTGAGGTCAAGCTAGGAGCAATGAATGGATGCAAACATTGTGTTTCCTGTTTTGCCCGCCATGACTTCAGTTATTACCAAAATGAGGAATATCGTTTCACGAAAAATCGTTGCCGATACCGAACGCAGCAATAACATGACGTTTAACCCTCGCCATGATGGGCGGCGATTAGAGCACGTGTTTTGACACCAAAACATATTCCTCGATTTTCTGGTTCCGGAGCAGCGGCAGTTTGTGATGAACACTCGACGGCGATCTATGACTGGCTCAGGCGGCGGGCAGCAAGATAGTTGCACAGCATCTTTGTCATATTTCGCTCGGTCTTATGCGTTCACTTCAGTCCGTCTTACGCGGTAATAGCGATCGGTGGCCTTGGTCGATCATCTCATCGCTCGCGCCATTTTCATTCGCATCGACCTGCCTGTCGCCAGGCACCTATGAAGTCTGACGCGTCAATAAAGATGTTCTAGTTACTGGAACGGGGAAAGTTTCTCAGGCATCGGAGCCTTTCGGCACCAGCCCACGGACAGATCACAGCTTGTTGCGAGGGAGTTTGTCTTTCGGGACGGGTTCAGCGTGAGGCCAAGCCAGGAGCAAGCAAATATGAAACGAAACAAATATTGTGTGCCTGCATTGCCTGCCATAGCTTCAGTTATTAGCAAAATGAGGAATATTGTTTCACGAAAAATCGTTGCCGATACCGAACGCAGCAATAACATGACGTTTAACCCTCGCCATGATGGGCGGCGAATATGGCTCGTGTTTTGATACCAAAACGTGTTCCTAGATTTCCTGGTTTCGGAGCAGCGGCAGTTTATGATGAACGCTCCACGGAGATCTGCGGCTGGCCCAGGCGGCGGGCGGCAACATAATTGTACTACAGAATATACTCAGGATAAACAAGACACACGCGAATTTGAGTTTCGTGTCGCCACAAGGCCTGATCTCGTAAGCATAATGTAAAGCTACAAAATGCGGGTTTCTGGAAAATTCAACCTTTGACCTGTCAAAAACATCAAAACTAGTACCAATCATAAGATCGTGTTCACAACAACATACCGGCGTTCTGCGCAAGCTCTATCTTTACAAGCTTGAAAACGCCGGGGGGGGGGGGGGTCGTATCAACCCCCTTCCCCGCTATCTGCCCGAGCTATGCAAAAAGATGAATCAGGGCGATGGTTAAGGGGCACACAGCAAGCATAGGTACTTAAACATACATGCAACGCGCACGCAGAAAGGATATTACTGTCAACCACATATTTCCTGAGCGTATCATTACATGAATTCACACTTTCGTACTCCGATCTGCGCGTGCCGAACCTCTCCCGTTATATCACTCCGGTCATAACTCGGCCAGATATTCCGGAAGCCGGAAGACCTTCACAATAAACATAAATTGCCCAATATGTCATTTTCGCCGAAACATGCCCTTAAATAACTCGTTGCCTTCAATTAAGAATATATATATATATATATATATATATATATATATATATATATATATATTTAACAACATCCGATGACAGCATCCGCTTATCTTGAGAACCATGCTGTGTTAGTGCATTATAGGATCCATGCATCACAATACAAAACGATGCAATGTAATGCATCAAAGTACAAAAGAACTGTCGTCGCCCCCAACGGGAGCAGCCCGTTCGCCGTCTGAACGTCGTGCGTCATTGGAGCTTTACGACGTACTCAGCTGCTGAGGCTATTTGGCGTCGCCTGCTTCTCACCCCGGCAGGAAGGGCGGGCAACGCGGGAAATCGAAACCCGTACCTCTGGTTTCCCAGATGCGCAGTGGACGCAGACGCCTTAGCCGCTACATTATCGGCACCCCCTCGCCGCCCAAACGGAAAGCCGTGATCCAATAACTCTTTTCGAGCGCCGCTCCATCAACCAAAGGATCTTGCTGTGTCCTCATGTGCCCTCCGTTTTGGACTGTTTCCGGCCGCCTGCGGGCCTACGTGTCCAACTTGTGAGTCGCTATTAGGTACCGATTTATTAGGTCGGTTGTGAGTTTGTTCAGGTCTGTGGACCTGTAACAAGAATTTATTGGGGCATAATCCTGTGATCCTTTATGGATCCGCCACCGTAGCGGGAAGAGGACTTCGCGCAGTAATTCGATTTGAGGTCACGTGTCCTCACCTGGCGGGAAGTGTTACCCGGCGTCGAGGTATCCGACGGCAGACCCAAGGCCAAAGGGTTAGTCGGCCGCCGGGCGTCCGCGGGGTCGGGGCCGCGCGGGGATGGTCAGGATGCGGTTTAGGATAGAGGAGGGCTACCGGCGGGGCTCTCGAGTGTACCACTCGGACGACGGCCACCCGTACCTCGGCAAACAGCGGGAGAGGCATTCGGGACGCGTATATCGGAAGTAAGTGCCTACCTATTTTCAGTTTTCGCCTGGGATTTCATTGCCATGTCGTGTTTGGTCGCAGTCATGTCTTCCAGTTGGTTGTGACTGTAAGCTAGTGATCTTCTGTACTGCCATGCAAGCGTACAAATACGCAAGTTCTATACTGCCATCAATGGTTCAGCCGGGCGCGGGCGACCGCTGCAGTAAAAGTGTCCCGAAGCACAGCTTTCAGTAGGCGTAGCTGGTGTACTGGCTGTGATCGTAACGTTTGTCGTGATACCCGGCACACTGCTTGTTGCTCTATCCCGGCTTTCCCAGCATTGCATCCATCTTCCTTCTAAGAGCGGGTGAGGTTGCGTGGCCGGTCTGTGTAACGCGCGAACGCGCACCCCATAGCTCGCGCAGACACCTCGCGCGAATTTGGCGCGAGCGTTTGGCCTGCCCCGTGCCAGCACAGGATAATGTGATAGACTTGTCAATGTGTAATAACCAGCGTGCCAACGTGCCACTGGCTTCTCGAATTGATGACCTGTGAACCTTTTGGCCTTGTGAAATGGCCTTACCTTCCAAGATGGCCGCCATTCTGCTGTTGGACCGTGCGGTCATTGTTTCTGCTGAGGTGTTCCCCTCCGTGTGCGCTCAACGCGTGCGCCGACCCCCCGCGCGTCATCCGCATCCGGTGCTGGCAAAATCCGACGACGTACATCCGGCCCGCACATGCATTCGCAGAACACGTTCGCGCGTGATCGTTCTGTGCTGTCCGCGCTCATACCCGACCTTGGGCGCCGTGCTACATGGTGCCGGCTTGCAGTGGCCGGAACCAGTCATGAGGATGGTCGCGGACGATATGTGACGCGTAGCCAACTTTCTACAAAGTAAATAATAGTATTAACAAAAATTCAGGATTCGCGAGGCCGACAATCGCTTTACTTTGTTCCGCGCAGCTCTTGCATAAGGCGTAACCAGTCGCAAGGACTGGAGCGCTTCGACGAGGCGCAGCCAGCCTTTGGAGAGGCCTTGAGGGTGTCCTGCTGAAAGACCGCTGAGACAGGCATTCGACAGCAGCCCCACCCTTTTTGAGGGACGTAAATTTACTTCGATTCTTATTTTTTTCACTTGTTCCCGGCAACGAAAACCAGAACCTACCAAAGATCCAATTCTATTTGCGTTTGGAAGTCCGGCTGCAGGAACAGGGGAGGAGCGTATGAGGCCATAGCCCTCCTCTTTTTCAGGTAGGGTGGTCAGCAATGTCAACTGCCCCTGCACTTTTCAAATTTAGTTTGCGTTTGGCTTACTTTTGTACTCTCTTCAACATAGATGCAGATTTACCTAATCCACCGCCCATCCTCCTCAAACCGCAATGGGCACAACTATGTCGTGTGGTACATGGCAGCATCTTGTCCTGCCATGTACGGTGAATGGATGTATCTAGAGGCAAACCCGATTGTCTTTTAGTGCCAAGGGCCCAATTATATATTTCTATATATCATTGGTTCTTTTGCATGGCTGCTAAAGTCCCCTTAGCACAGTGGCGGTGTGTCCGGCGGGAGAGTGTGGTGGGGGCAGCGCAAGTAAACTGCCCCCATCTTTTGAGGCGGGGCAAGAGTATCTTTTTGCCCCTCCCCGTAATCTCAGGTGACGCAGAAGGGGCCCTCTGGTATGAGGTAGCGCTTACTGAGTTACGAAGGGAAGCGTGGAGGACCCATGTCTGGTTTGGAAAGGGTCCATTTTGAATGAAATGTGTCTAGTCAGGTTGAGATATAGATGGATTGATTTTTCGGCAACATGCATTCATCGAAACAATGGCAGGAGTGAATTGCGAATTTCCTGCTGATGTTCCCACTTGATTTTTCAAGTCTTCAGTGCGTCTTCAATAAACCGCATTTAATAAACCGTGTCTTCAAGAAGCCCTGAACATGCCTGGTGTACCAGTGGCATCAAGACAAAAATTTCAGCGCATGTGCCTTGTTATTTCAAACGCTGCATTCGGTGCACAACACTTCGGAATTCTGCCACTAATTTTTGGAAAGTCATCTTAGCCGACTATAGTCTCCGCCAAAGCAAGGTAAAACGATCTATGTTCTTAGAGCCAAGTGCAGCCGATGACATGACACAGTACTTGTGCCTCATTTCAGTATAAAATAGACCAACGTGAATTAATCGCGGTATCAACTGGCCAGCCTTACCATGCGTCCAACCCTGTACACCCGCAGCCCTCAGCCGAATGTAAAAAATCAACAGAATGGCTGCCGCCATCGCTGCGTTTGCAAGCTGCTGTCAGCACTGACAAGCGACATCCTCGGAAAGCCACTGGCTAGAGCTAACGATGCCTTCTCAATGATGCCGATGTGTTTAGTAGTGAATATTACTTAGGGGTTACCCCATAACTTCGTTTTTCCATACAAACCAACGAAACTTTTGGGGGCTGTGGCAATATGTGGTCTGTGGAGGGGAATTATTAGGAACAAATGACGCCAAAATTTTAGAATCAAAGCTCCGTACCATTCTACACGCACAGTTAAAAATCCTAACTTGACAAGACACTCTCGTCAATGACCAAATTCCGAATGCACGTGCATCGAAATCAGCGTTTGAAATAACAGCGTACATGCGCTGAAATTGTTGCTGCGATGTCGCTGATACACCTAGCATGTTCATGGTAGCATATTTTTCCGTCTCGAATTATGCAAGGGATCAAGTGCGCACGGCTCTATAGCGCCAGCGCTCTCCCTATACGCATGAGACCCTAGCCACCAAGAAAATGGTCATGTCACAAGCACTCAGTTACTCACCAAAAATGTAAGCCGGTGCATGCGTCCTTTCCTGTCCGCTGATTGTTTCCCTTCTTAACATTGCGTTTGTTCACGAACAGCCACAGATGCGATCGATAAACGAAAACTGTTGCAACATCCAAGTGCACATTTAAGCGCCAAAATTAACCATAGATAGTTGCAAAACTCTCTATAGACGTGTATTTGGAAAATCGAAAACACCTGACACAATCCCTTTGAGCTCAGAAGAAAGCTGTTTCGTGTCCGCAAAGGACCCATCTTAGGCTGGGAATGGTCCATTTCAAGACGGGAGAGCAATCATGTCACTTCCAGGCGCGGTAGGGGCCTCTTCCTGGTCTGGAAAGGACTCATCGTAAGCTCAAAAAGGGGCCCGTCTCAGGTTGGGAATGGGCCCATCGTAGGATCAGAGAGCCATCTCAAGTCTGGAATAGGACCATCATCATAACTTCAAAAACTAATGGCCTCAAGTCAGATAGGGACCCAGTATAGGTTGATGAACTAATAACTTCAGGCGCGAAGAACGCCTATCTCACGTTTTGGGGCTGGTAAGGGCCCATCTCTGGTCTTAAGGGGGCCCATCGTAGGCTCAGTAAGCCATCGACAGAGTAACCACGGGGCAAATAAACTGTCCCCATGCATCAGGCAAGTGCCAAACCCATCTCCTCCCCCCCCCCCCCCCCACACACACAATGCAGGTGGCCCAAATGGGCCCTGGCGGATTTGTAGAAGGGAGTCGTTTATTGTGCATCATTCAAGTAAGCGTAGAGAGCCCATCTCGGACCCGGAAGGGATCAATTCCAACGCAGGAAACCCCTATAACAGTTTCATGCACGGGAAAGGTCCTTTTCCGATCTGAAAATGGCTCATTGCAGACTCAAAACGGTCCGTCTCTGATCAGGACAGACTCGTCGCAAACTCAGGAGGGGTCCGTCTCAGGTCTGGGTGGGGCCCATCGTGACCACGAAGAAGACCCTCTCAGGTCTGGAAAGAGGTCCATCGTAGACCCAAGTAGGGCTCTTCTTAAATCATGTAATGACACGTTTTAGACTGAGAAAGTGGGCATCTCAGGTCGTTATTTATTTCATGCAGTCGCCTAACACGCGCTCGGGTGGGGGTCAAATTCACCCCCTCCCCCTCCCCGAAGGTTTTTCCAGAATGATTCCGAACGGCGCGTCTAGCCGCACCAAATTTTGCATAGCTGTAGACAATTGAATAGCAAATCGTTCGACATGAAAAATTTAGATATATGTATCTTGTAAGGTCGCTGACCTATGACAGGTCAGTGTCCGGCCATGGTTCCAGCGAAGGCAATTTCAAGGGAATCTTTCAATTTGATCCAACAACGGGGTGTCAGACGAAGCCATACACCTCTGAGATGGTTTTTTAGGCAACACAACAGTTGAATGAGCAAATTACATTGACTTAAGGTCAGGTATAAAGGCCACACCAAGGTCAAAACCAATCTGTTTTGTTACTCTAGGGCTGGCTGTATAGGATAGTTTCTGTGCTCATTTCGAATTTACTGATGTCAGGAACCGCATTATGCATCTTCCGTGGACTTCTTAGGGGTCAGAATAGGTCATTGACCTAAAATGACTAAGGTCAACATTTTGTTTTTAGGAACATACTGCCTAGGGTAATCTTTGTCGCTTAGTCAAATGCAAAACTCAAAATAATCTTGTTTGATTCTGGTCACCTTGACCTTCAAAAGGTCAAACGAGGTCACTGACCTTAAATGAGCATGTGAACTTTTGCTTAGAAACGGTTGTCTAGGTTCGTGGGGCACTTTGGAGACCAGTCTGGAACTTCACCTTGCTTGACCTTTTTGAGCCGAAGGTCACGACCTAGGAATCTAAAACTTTGACCTAAGTGAGTTCACGTACAGTTCAAGACACCCTGTAAATTCAGTGCTTCTAGCTTTCTTAGTCCCCGAGATCTCAGGGGGTCAAATTGACCCCCTCCCTAGCGAAGGGTATCTATACGGCCACCCGGGCGCGTTTTAACCCATGATTTATTCAGGTGACTGACTTACGAATATGCACAGAATTGATCTAGCTGTAGCTTATGGTTTCTTTTTAAGGTCTGATCAGGAGGCAAAAATAACAATAAAGGGAAGAACAATGCCCGTCGTTCACAAGGGAGCTTTATCTGGCGATTTTTCCGGGGGGGGGGGGGGCTTTCACGTCCAGAGGGACTCTCCCGCGTTGTTTTCTTTTGGAGGGGACACATTATCATGGAGTCTTTTGTCGGCCATGTGCCCTCCCTTGGCGAAGCTCTACTTACGTCCCTGCCCGCATACAACAGCAGATCAAATCGGCTGCGTTGAACGATGGTAATACAAATGGTAACAGCGCGGTTAATGAACGTCCGCAAGACCAATTCATGCCTGGGGCAGATAGCTTCCCGCATGCTTCATTTCTGCTGTGGTGTGGTGTCAGGGAAGACAATTTGGAAATAGATACTGTACCAGGTGTCCAATCTATGCTTTACTGTGTGACACCAATAAGCAGTGATGTTCTTCCATAAGCATGCAGCAAAGCAATCATACGATCAGTTCGAAGTCAGTCATGTGTGACCTGGTTTTTACGGAAAACAACTTTGGTTTGGTAGTTTTCGTCACATTGTTTTTAGCGGATGGCATTCGAGGCTTTCACATTTGTTTCCGCCTAAAATGCTGCGACCAATCTCATCTCTTGAAAAGCCGCCGGCGAGACCTAAGCCCAAGAAAACTCTGGTGCACAATTGTGCACCAGTTTCAAAAAACAATCACTACAATGAAGGTGCATGATACTACATGACCACACGGAACAAACTGCCTCCGCTTTTCATTTTACAGTCGCTCACATTGGTGGTGTCAATTTCTGTGTGTAATTATGGGGGGGGGGGGGGAGAGGGCAGCTGGACGCGGGGCGTGCAAACCTCTCCCTTTTTTGGCCACAGATTTGACAAACTTTTTGGCAAAAGGCAGCCTGCCTTTGTAATGTTTGTCATTTATAACGTAGTACTAAGATCCAGCGTCATCTGAGGAGGTCATGGATACCTAGGCGACCTTGACATAATCGCTCCGAAATAGTTTGCACGTCGTCGCGGGCGTTTAGCTCAGCAACTAGCCGTGTTTAAGGCTTAAGAAGGGCAGGGCTGTAAACTGCACGAAATGATCTTCAAGTTGGCAGTTACAGTTAAAAATGTCAGTCAGCCTTTTTGGCTATTTCCGTAACCAACAACGTGTGCCACTTTTAAGTGGCTCAGGAGCATTACATGGAGTGACTTATCGACCTGTCATGTGCGCCAACTCACTACGCATGCATTGAGGCAAAGCACATTTTCTTTACAGAGGTGTCAGATTTGCTTGGAAGAGTGGGGTAACGGCTTCAGAAGGTGCGTCGTCCATCCCTGTGGACATGCGACGGGGTGCCTCAGTTGCATGCTCTGAGTGCATGAAGACGGATACGGGATGGCTGTTTGCCCCCTCTGCCGGGGCCTTACGATGCGCCCCCGCCAGTGTACTTTTAAGCGATGAGTCAAGTGCACGACACTTATCACAAGTCATGCATGCTGCTTCAATCTTTCGTGTCAGACGAAAAAAGCTGTGGATGAGTAAGCTTCACAGCTCGCCAATTTCCGCATCGGAAACAATGGTCATACCATGTTGCATAAACTTTCGCGTTTGCCGTGTGCGGAGCTACGTAACCGTAACCGTAACCGAGCTACGTAAACAATCCAAAATAGATGCTGTGCTTTTAGGCAAAAGCGCTTGTTTTTTCATTTGCGTGCGTGCGTGCGTGCGTGCGTGCGTGCGCACCGACGGCGAACCGCTGCGTGTCCTATCGCAACCGCGTCGTGGCTGTGTTGCAGTCCGGGCGGCGGTAACGGCACGGACTGGTCGAGCTTCGGATGGTCTGCCTGAGGGGTGGCCGTGCGCCCCGCTCAAGACCCCCGATCTCCGGCGCACACTCGGGTCACCGTGGTCACCACCGGATAGGTGATGCGCAGCGCTGTGGCAATGTTGGCACTGTCCCCGTATTTTGTCCGATTGTCTTGGTGTTCTTGCGAATTTGTCCGTAGCTTCATACGCTTCGCTTAAATACACGTGATGGATCATGACGTTATTCCAAGTTATTCGATTCCCAGTCTTACTTCCGTCATAACTTGTACTTGGTCCGATTTCCTTCAGGACTTTCCGATTTACCACGAAACTTGATAATGCTCGAAACTTGCACTGGACCCATTACGCGGGCTGGGCGTGACCTTTACATGGCGTCATGCATGACTGTCATGTTGCTGGCAAACAGTGCTGTGCAGAAAGTGGTCGCATGCCATGCCCTGCCATTGACATCGCCGCCTTTTCTGCCCGCTGTGCACCACTAATTGGTGGCGCGGTTGGCTGCAGGCCTACCGTCCAAAGCCCGTGGAGCCGTCCATGCCGTCACCGCCGGCAGCACGCACGCGGACAAAGCCGCTGCGATCCTGGCAAAGATGTGTGCGGGGAGCCCACACCAGAGGTGACTGCTGACCTGTCACAGCTGACCCGTCACCGCCGGCCCGTCACAGCCGACATCGGCGGAGGCGGCGCGGCCGTCCCGCCTGCCGTGCCGTCGCTGGCGCTGCTGCAGCTGAGCGGTCCGGCGGGCTCCGGCGCGCTACTGGCTGCCACCGACAGTCTGTTCGGCGGTGCGTTACGTTCCGTGAGCGGACATGACTACTAGTGGCGCCGCGGCCGACCCTGGTAGCGGTATACTGAACTAGTGTGTTCACCGCGATGTCGTCTCAGGAATAAAATTTGGCGTTTGTGTAGACGGCCGCCACGTCGAAGACACCGAGGTTTTAGGTGCACTATATCTGATGATCGCCCATCGCCAACACCGCGCTTCAACTCCTCGTAGACGCTGACAGGGAAACAACGAAACCTCGGAAATGGACAGACTAGACCTAGAACTAAACAGAGCGGAAACAGACAGAACAGAGACTAAAATTAGCAATACAAAATGAATACCAAAATAGCATGGATTGACTGACGCCAAATTAGACCTTAAGATAATCGCAAGCTAAGTGACTTAACAAACGAGAAGCGAGCACTAAATCAAACTAGAAATGCAAACGGTGCACCGACTACACCCAACCCTGTTAACCAAAAAAAGACTCACTTCGCAATCTTCCGTCGCAGCGCACGATCACAGCACGGCCGCAGAATGCCGACGCGGAGCTCGGCCGCAGAACACCGACGCAGAGCTCGGCCGCAGAGCCCGTCCGCATACATCTCGGCCGAAGAGCTCGGCCGCGGAGCACAGCCACGGGGCTCGGCCACGGAGCCCAGCCGCGGACATCACGGCCACGGAGCTCGGCCGCGGAGCTCAGCCGCGGACAGCACAACCGCGGGCAGCACGGCCGCAGCGACGACCCATCTGCGAACGCTAGGCAAAACACACGACATACGCAGCACACGCAACCCACAGTGCGGTGTAAGTTCCGTGTAATTGTAATAATAAAGGACAGCTTCGGCTTGAAGCATGACTGGGGGACTGGAAGCATGACTGGGGGACTGGGAAACAGGGTTCGTGAAGTTAGTGAGCAACACTCCAATGACATGTCATGCCCATGTGCACTGTCCCGTTAACAGGACACACCAACCGGTAGCGCTACACCGGTAGGCCTGCGAAGACATTGCCAAACACGACACCAGAAAAGCACCCAGGCAGTACATTTTATCCCGTATAATCCAATTGCATTTCTGCCACATTTAGCCAAACTTAAGAAAATTTTAACCAACGACTTAACTCGGACAATAGCGATCAAGTGGCCTAGAAGCTCTGTCAGAGCGCCGGGGAGCTGGCACAGGAGCAGGGGCCCTCGGAGACGCATCATGGACCAACACAGGAGCGGTCACGAGCCCATCAGGCACCAGCACAGGTGCGGTCAGTGGTCCATCTCCACCATCCGGAGCAGAAACGGGAACATCAAGCACATCAGGGGCGTGCTCACCCACATGTCTCTCCGGAAACTCAGCGGATATATCCTGCACCTCTGACAGAACAGGCATCCCTGTCGAGAGGCACCGGGCCACCCACAGCAACAGCCGCGGTTACCGAATTCTCGCCGGCTGGAAATGTGCCACGAGCAAATGGCGACAAGTACGAGTCGCCCTTCGGTGACGCGCCATCTGGTGGCGGAGGTGATCGGGGTGAAGGCTCATCTCCAACCTCGTGGTCCGCAGATAACGCCGAGCCTGGAATAGTCATGTCTGGGCCTGCGACAGGCACTGAGGGGTCATCGGAACGAGGTTTCAGTCTATTGTGGTGAACAACGACAGAATTTTTCCCTCCCAACACCCTCGCCCTGTAATTGAGGTCAGACAGCTTAGCCATAACCACCGCAGGCTTCCGTGGCCTGACAAACTTGTAGTACTGGCCTCGCTGAGCTACACTCTTGAACAGATACACCGCGTCACCAGCCTGAAAGTGGTACATGGTCAGCTTCTTGTCGAACAATCTCTTGTTGCGCGCATAACGCTTGTTTGAGGTCTGCAGCGCAAACTTGTGGGACAGTTTGATCCGCTGCGTGAGTCTGAACAGATACTCAGAAATCGTGGCGCACTTGGGGACAGCAGATGGTGCCTGGATTTGCACCGCAGCTGGAAACCTAGGATTTCTGCCAAACATCAGGTAGTATGGAGTGTCCCAGCGAAGAATGTACCTTGGCTCTGTATCCGAGCATGAGCAGAGGCAAGTAAGCGTCCCAGTCGCCATGGTTCTCGTCCGAGTACTTTGCCAACATGTCCAGTATCGTTCGCATCATTCTCACACTTTGAATTCCCCTCAGGATGGAAAGCAGAGCAATGCGTTTTCTCAACGCCCAGCAATCGACAAACCTCAGCAAGAAGAGTGCCAGAGAAATTTGCAGCATTGTCTGAATGAATGCGGCGGGGGCACCCGAAACGCGCGATAAATTGGTTGACAATCACATCAGCAACAGTGGCGGCAGTCATGTCCGGGACCGGAAACACTTCACACCAGCGAGTAAAATGATCACAGATCACCAGAAGACGCTTGTTCCCATGGGTCGTCGTGGGCAGGCCACATAGAAGACCGATAGACACAGTCTCAACAGGTTCTTCGGCAAGCAATTCACCCATTGAAGCCCTTGGGCGCGGAAAAGGAGTAGCTCGTGTGTTGCACTTCTCACACCGGCTGCAAAAATCTTTGATGACGGCCTCCATCCCGCACCACCAAAACTCGCGACTCGTCGTTGACGTCAGTGACTCTGAGCCAAAATGGCCACCAGCAGGGCCGGCATGTAGGGACGTCAGTACACCAGGTATCAACTGTTTTGGGACAACCAGCTGTAGCTGGTCTTCACCACCAGCGCAAGTCCGATAGCAGCGGAAGACAACACCATCGATAAGTCAGACGGTGCCATTGGCGCAAAAGTGGAATCGACTCAGTGTTTACAGAAGAGGATCTTGGTCTCTTGCCCAGAGATAAATGTTTCGCAATCTCAGAAATTGCGGAATTCTGATCCTGCTCGTGTCGCAGGAAACTGTTAGACCAGGAATTCGCAGACACCGCACACACATGTTCATCAGTCCGGGTTTCGGCGTCACACGTCATTTGGGGACATCGACTCATCACATCGGCAGGGACATTCTCAACACCAGGTCTGAACACTACCTCAAAATCAAATGCAGAAAGCATTTCAAACCACCTCGCCAAAATTCCAGTAGGGTTTTTAAATGTCAGGAGCCAACGCAAGCTGCCATGGTCTGTGCGTAGCTCGAAACGTTTCCCAATCAAATAATGCCTGAAATGTTCGACGAACACGACACACGCCAAAAGCTCTTTGCGGGTTGTGCTGTAATTACGCTGTGATTTGCTCAGTTTCTGAGAGGCATAGGCAATCACACGGTCCTCACCGTCCTGCTCCTGAAAAAGGGTTGCCCCGATTCCCAGGTCAGATGCGTCAGTATCGAGACAGAACCTTCCCGCACCAGCCGAAAAAACGCGGAAATGACAACAGGCGCACACGACAGCGCTCGCTTCAGCATGTCAAACGCGCTTTGCGTTTCCTCAGTCCACACGAACTTTGTGTCTTTTTGGGCCAAGCGGAACAGGGGGGCAGCGATCTCAGCGAAGTTTCGTATGAACTTGCGAAAATAGGAAGCCAGCCCAAGGAAACTGCTTAGTTCCTTCTGTGTGCTCAGGCAGGACCAGTCCACTACCTTTTGGGCCTTCTCCGGGTCGGTGGACACACCATTAGCGGACACTACATGTCCCAATAAATTCACATTTTTGGTGAAAAATGAGCATTTCTGTAGGTTCAGGGTAAGGCCAGCACTCTCAAAACGTTGCAGAACCGTGTCGAGTTTGGTAATGACGTCATCAAATCCACAGCCATGCACAATGATATCGTCAAAATAATGAACGCAGTCTCGGGGAGTCACATCTCCCAAAACGACGTCAAGAAGACGGGCACAGGTTGCAGGTGCCCCAGCCAAACCAAAAACCATGCGAGCATAATGATACGTGCCGAACGGTGTGGTAATGGTAGTTTTGTCCCTGTCTTTAGGATCCACGGCAGCCTGAAAATATGCGCTGTTCATATCCAACTGGCAGAATGTGTCAGAGGCAGCCAATGCCTCAAGCGAATCATCAACCCTCGGTATGTGATATGCTGGTACCTTTGACACGGCGTTCAGGCGGCGCAAATCAGCAACCAGTCTGTATGCACCAGATTTCTTCTTCACCAGACAGGTTGGGGACGACCATGCACCATCAGACTCCTCCAAAATACCTTGACTGACTAGCTCACGGAGCTGAGAATGCAGTTCGTCCGCCAGATGAGGTGGAACACGCCTGGGGGGCTGACGAATGGGAGGATGGTCGCCGGTATCAATCTCATGGGTGACCAGATCCGTAAACCCGATATGACCGTCAAAGATGTCAGCGTGTCGTTCGAGTAGCGACTCTAACTTACTTCTCTGCTCAGGCGACAGGTCGGAACCACACTGGTCAGACCGCAGTCTGACAGTTTGCTCAGTCCTCAGCTCATCGTTCGAACAGTGTGGCTGCTCGGCAAAACCAACCTCCAACCTGGCCAGGGCACGCTTTTTGGGAATAGTAATGGGCTCAGTCGTCACATTTCGCACAACAAATGGCACTCTGGAGCCAGCGACAGTCACGAGTGCACTGATGACCAATAAACCATTCAGTTCATCAACGGGTTCGACGAGAGCAGGGCCATTGTAGAAACTATTCTGCACAAAACCTTTTAAAATAACCTCAGTGCCAGGAAAGACGACTCTGTCAGCACTCAAAGAAACGTCGCCGATCGTCACAGCGTGAGCGGACGCTGAACGAACGGCCTCGACGGGGGTAACAACAAGTTGTTTTGCACGCAAATCAATAACACAGGGACAATGCTGCAAAAAATCAACACCGAGCAAACAAGGCACGTCAGTGACATCAGAAACGAAAAATGGTACGGTGCACTTAACGCCAGCAATGTCGAAAGGCACCACAGTTCGACCAAGAAGTGGGAGCTCAGAATGCGACGCAGTACGGGTCTGTACAGATGTCTTTCTCAGTGTCAGGTTCGGCATTGCATCAAACACGGACTTATGCAACACGCTGATCGAGCTACCTGTGTCAAGAAGGCACTGACAATCCACACCAGTGGGGCGCGCCGTCAGACGCATGTCATCGGTCAGTGATATCACATTCGATGGTGACTCAGACTGAGCGCCATCGGAGTTTGAGCGGTCCGGTCGCTCGGTGGTGGAACGCTTCGCTGGAGACTGCTCTCTCGGCGGCCGGACCCCAACTCGTTTCCCTGCAGAAAAGACTGCTCAGGGCATGTCTGGGGGCACATCACGGCCAAGTGGCCAACTGAGTGACATTTGAAGCACTTCCGGTTCCGCATTCTGCAGCGATCGCGGACATGATTCTGCCCACCGCAGCACAGACATAACCGCGAGCCGCGGTCTCTCTGACCGGCAGAAGTGCCACCGGGACGAGAGGCTGCCTGAACTGCGGCCTCTAAGCTCATCACCCTCCTCGTCAACACAGCCAGTTCACCGTCACAGTCGAGACGGCGGACACTGGGCTGATACTGCTTCAGATATGCCTGTGAAGCAATCAGGTTACGCACTTTAGTGATGGCGCCGTCAAAGGACGAAATGCCGTCCGCAATAACAGCGGCATGTAAGTCAGCGGGCAAGGTGGCCAGGAAATGGCTGAACATCAGTGAGCCCGTATCGGTGAGGGTAGAGAAAGCCATAGCCATCAGCTTTCTAAATCTGATGACAAACGCATCGAGACTCTCGCCCACACTAAACCTCAACTCACGCAAGGCGAGGTGATGCTCTGTCACGGTCTTAGCACCGAAAGCACCTCTCAACCCTGCAGCAGCCGTCTCGAAGGTGGCAGCCTGTTGAGTGGGCAAGCTATCGAATGCGTCACGAGCAATGCCAGTGAGTGACAGCGGGAAGACATTTGACATTTGCTCCCCGGTCCATTCTCGGAGCATGGCATACCGCTGAAAATCATCAAGAAAGCGTCTCAGCGAACCACGTCCATCAAAACTCGGCATCGTCAGACCAGCCATCTCGGATCTCAAATGCGCAGCAGGAGCCACATCAGCCGAGACGGGAGGCTTAGAGTCCATGCTATCAGGAAAGCAATTCAGTCCAAAAAAAGATGAAGCAAGACTAGGTACTTAACCGACCATTGCAGCAGCGCAGGTACCCAGACAGTGTCGCCAGCAGCCCGGTATCACCTGGCAGCCATCATTCACAGCTACTCCCGCTGCTGCGCACGGCAGAGCCGGACCGGCCGTCCGCTCAGACGCAGCGCGGCGTCCCGCGCAGGAAGCACGCACCAGACCGACCCGGCCGGAGGTCACTTGGCCGGCCGGCGGGCGAGTGGCCGCGGGCGGTCGCAGAGGCGCGCTCAGCGACCCCAGATAAGGCAGGCGTCACCGGGCAGGCGAATGAGCGCGAAAACCTCGTCGACGCGGCAGTAGTTGCGACGTGGGCCCTCCATCCTACCGCTGTCACCAGTTGTAGACGGCCGCCACGTCGAAGACACCGAGGTTTTAGGTGCACTATATTTGATGACCGCCCACCGCCAACGCCGCGCTTCAACTCCTCGTGGACGCTGACAGGGAACAACGAAACCTCGGAAATGGACAGACTAGACCTAGAACTAAACAGAGCGGAAACAGACAGAACAGAGACTAAAATTAGCAATACAAAATGAATACCAAAATAGCATGGATTGACTGACGCTAAATTAGACCTCAAGATAATCGCAAGCTAAGTGACTCAACATACGAGAAGCGAGCACTAAATCAAACTAGAAATGCAAACGGTGCACCGACTACATTTGCGCGTACGCCGTGCGCCATCGAGTCATAAATCATCATGTGCTGGTCCAGATTTTAGTGCAGAATTTATTTTCTTACATAACGGTATTAAGAATAGTTGTGAAGCTTTGAGCACGTCGTCGCCAAAGTAATTCAGAGTAATGCCGAGAAGGTTGCCACGTGCAAGCTCAATTGCCGCGCGCGGTGCCCGCGCGGAACATTCAAATGATGCAGCACCAGGTCGTTAAAATATCATATCATTTCATTGCCAGGGCGGAAAACGATAGACAATTTAACTTCCCGTTTGGTGGTGACACAGATTTCCTGGTGTGATTTAGTATGTCGTCGCAGATCTCAGTTAAACTAATGGATGTCACAGGTGTCACCTGCGCGCGGGACGTCCGTGATATGGCATGCGCGTTCTCTGTCCGTGTCAGTGATGGGACAATCGCGCGCAGGTCGACGCTTGTCCACAAGTTTTAACTTTCATGGATAAATGCAGAAACGTATATGCGTGAATGGTTTTACGCATAAGCCTAACAACGGTCAAGTGCAAATGTGTTTGCGCATAAACGTATGTATTATGTGAGCTGCTTCACTACAAGGATTACAGGGCCCTGGTATCAGCAGCTGATTTTACAGAACCAGAGAATATAAAAATTAAAATATGTACGGCATAGTCACTGCATTGCTGCCCCGCCCCTTGGCACACCATGTCCGAATCTGATCACGGCGCCGCGTCTGTCTGCACAGGAAATTGAAGGTCATTTCATCAATACGGCGCTTAGAATATAGCAAGTGTAACTCAGCACAACCGTAGAATAAACATACATAGCAAAAATACAAATTCTGAACGCAAACCAGCAAAAATAACAACGAGGTTTCTGTATTGCACGCAAATTCGAAGGCCAACCACAATAGTAGGCGGCGGTGACGTCGACACCACGACGGCCCGCCTACACGCGAGAGCGACACCACGGCTTCGGTGGCTGTCCAGCCCGGTCGCACCATCTCTCATGCGGCTGGGTCACTGACCGCGTCTCTGTAGAGGCAGCGCTTCCTCGCAGCGTTCCAGAAAGCCTGCCTGCGATGTAAGGCCGCCACGGCACACTCGTGCATTGGACGCGCCCTTCTTTGACGCACAGAGCAGGTGATTCAGAACCCTTGCTCGCCTCAGAAAGATCTGCTTCCGGGCCTGTTCGAAGCTTATTGCACTGAAGCATGTTGAGGTCACGAAATGATTTAGTTTTTCCCTATATTGCCGTTCAAAGCCACCTATGCGACCCACACGTGAATTAATTTCATGACAGCGGTGGCCAAGAATAAGGAGATAGGAAGTAACCATGGTCGTTTGGAACAGCGTAATGAGCGTTTTCAGAAAAGACCACAGCGTCGTCACAGTCACGAGCATAAGAGAGCGCTTTTATGTAGGCACAAAGCAAACATCTTAACTGGGCGCCCCTAGATTTTCCCAAAAACCTTGGCAACGTACCACTTTCGGAAAGCTCTTAGGATGCGCCGCCGATCTGCTCCATCCAAACAAGAAAACTCGACCGTGCCGTTGACAACAAAAATATTTCTTCTGCGTGTGATGGCAGCCTGAAGGTACTCTACAAACACAGTTACATAATTTTCCAGGATCTGACGTCCAATGATGGCGAAAATTTGGTCCGATGTCCGCATGAACAAATGAAGAAAGCAAACTACGTTGTTCAGCGGAATCGAATCAAGCAAATTTCCCCGTTTCATGCCAAACTTGCCCACGCGCCAAAATGTTCTCGGCTTCCCCCACCATGTTTCCAATAACTAGCGTTGTCCGACTCGCAATAAACGCAAGCATATTTAGTGTAGGCGCTATTCAATCCAAGAACAGTGGGAAGGAACTTATAGTCTCCACCTAAGTAATACTCAAAAGTCCTCCGAACTCCGTCAGTGATGAGACCATGTTCCTGAATTTCTCTAATCGAATCGTTGAAAGGCAGAGGGATGGCGGCGAGAGCTTCGTAGTTTTCTTTGGCAGCTGACGTAGCGAGCAGAAATGGCGCTCTCTGCGGAAGTGGCTCGTCGATCAGCGCAACCGTAATATTTAGGAAATGGCGGTATTTTGCGGCAGGAGATCCGCCACCTGTAAAAAACCGTAACGCAAACAGCGGCATGGGAAGCAGTGCTCCATTAGGCTGCATACGTGGGTGGTGGGGTCATACCGTAAATTGCTGATATTTTCACATCATTAGAGATTGTGACACAAACGGAATATGCAAATGACCTACAACCACATGATTGGTAACACGAGGTTTGTTAAGGCCCCAAATGACACAAGTAGCATCGCACAACACTCAACTGAAAGAGTTGGATCATGTAACCAGAGCATAAAATGCTCATGACACCACACGCACAGAGACGGCACTACACAAAAATCACGCGGAGTAGGTTAAGAGATCTGTGGTGACTTGTACTGCATGCCCCAACCCGTGGTGCCAAGGTCATAACTGTTTGATGACATGATGTGTCTCATATATGATGGGAGTTGCATTCTTTTCCACACGTAATGGCGCTACACGTAGTGTTTATTTGGATATTATTTGAATGCCCTCCACTCGCCCTGCTGGCCCTGCTCCCGCATGGAAGGCTTAGAAACTTGCGTATTTCTGTGTTCTGCCTTGCTTTGTATTAACCCTTGTATTCTGTTTTGTCGTGTTGTTAATGGGAATGGTTTTTGTAAGGATAACTGATTGGGGCTCACAGTTGTTTGGAACACCCATGTTTTGACGTGGTTCAAAATACACCAGTGGCGGCTCACTGCACCTGTCTCCCTTCCCTCCATATATTCCGTTTCGCGGAGTAAAAGTGTTGACAGCCGTAACGGGTCGGCGGCGGCGCCGCTGGCAAGCACGGCTCGGTCGTCAATGTCTGCTCTGTCCATAGCGCTGCAACGGCACTGTGTGGCAGTGTCCTAGAACTGCTGACTTTGGATGCAAAGCAACACCCTATGAGGCGGAATTTTTCACGCTTTTTCCCCATATTTTATGTGAATTTTTCACTCCTGGCTGACATTGTCGAATCGCACATGCCAAACCACTATTTCGCTTTCTGAGGTTTTCAGATGTTATCTAAAACCGAGCTCACTTGAAACCACCAAGCATAAACGAGGCTCCACAGAACCTGGACACCTATGGCTACGCCCTGCCTCACCTACATCTGAATCATGTCTGTGTATGCACAGAGCAAGAGCGCCAGGTGCCTCCAAGCCCAAGAACCCAAGCGACTCCAGCCGCTTGCACGCATGAAGTTTGGTTTGTTTACAAAATGCATCACGATCGGCAGCTGTGTGCCAAATACAAGGTTTTCACGCAGCCCGTATTTTTGTTTAGTCTCACCACCACACCACGAAAGCAGACCTTGGTGCAACCACCAGCAAAGCCTGGTAGAGAATTTTACTCCACGTCGTTCTTTTTGCCCGAGGAAACCTGGCCACTACATTGTATCACTCCCAAAATGAAGGAGTGAAAATTCACGAAATGTCTTCTAAATTAAATTTACAAGATGAATATCACCATTTGAGCACTCATATTAGCAGATTTTAAGTCAAATGAGCTGATTGCAAAATTTTGCCAGAAAAGTGTCAGTCTTTATATCTAATTAACTGGTTTTGTTTTTCTTGGTATCCTACGAGTGTGATAACCACTTTTTCTTCCTTCCTTTTCGATT
This sequence comes from Pollicipes pollicipes, assembly GCF_011947565.3. Lineage (NCBI taxonomy): Eukaryota > Metazoa > Arthropoda > Thecostraca > Pollicipedomorpha > Pollicipedidae > Pollicipes > Pollicipes pollicipes. The sequence continues at coordinate 3,077,949 of NW_023596461.1, forward strand.
GCCTTTAGAGGTGCCATCTGTTGCTGAAAATGTTGACCAATTTCTCTGCAAGATGCTTTAACTACGAACTTCTACGTATTTCATACATAAATTGGATTAATTCGCCAGCCGCCAAAACATGTTTAATATGCACCCAAGAGTGAACAATTCACAGGGAATGACAGATACAATTTGAAGCACGGGACTTATTTTTTACCGCCATTTTTGCCCTGGTAAACTTCCGGTTAACCGTTTTCTTGGCTCATGGCCGCGCTCAATAATGATAAATCTAAGCCTTTCGAGCGTCTATTTCACCAGGCTACCTGACAAGGCTATCCTAATGCCGCCATACTGAGCTTTGAGACAGACCTGACGCAGCTACTACAGAAGTGCTTGATGGCGAAATTCTGCCCTCTGGAGTGTTTATCATGCACACCTCTTACTTGTTTCGCATTTTAATCTTGTAGGCTGGTGGGCATGATTGATATTTATATTTGGGGGGTGAGTGGGATGACTCTGCCTGCCAGCAGACAATGCAAAAGGTACTGACTTTTGTTTTGGGGGAGCAGGAAGAAGCCAGTAAGTCTCCTATGGACCAAGTAATTGCTTACCTTACTTGCTTTCAACACATAATTGGTAACCAGAGTTAACCATTTTCTGTTTTAATCCACCGAGTCCTGCCGTAAGACAAATTGTGATGCCACAAGGCATGCAATGGGCTTATTTTGTTCCATACTCTTGGTTATTTGCCCAGAATTTCTTGAAGTAGTCTCTTAAGGCTGCTTTAACCAAATGCTTTCTATAGTTGTCATTGTTTGCTGACTGGCAAATAGCTGTACTGTATATATGCACTATATCTTTAACACAGGGATACTATAAGCTGCATAGCAGATATAATATGAGTTCAACATTAGTATGCAACAAACAGTCAGACCATCGCATTTAAAATGTGTGACCAACATATCAAACTTTGTCATTAAATATGAATAAACAAGCCCTAATAGATGCCTTTGCTTCAGCTGAAAAGGCAAGCAGCAATACTGGCATGGTCATCTCGAAGTTATGTTACTTTTGGAGAAGTGAAATTGTTTTGTGGAGCATACCCATTATTGCCCTTGACAAAGGTTAACCATGACAATCAAAGTAAGTTGTTTAAAGTGATTTAAAGTGTTTTGATTTGTGTGTTGTCAATTTTGTCTGATGTCAACAAGGATGCACAAATGAGCTGAGTAAAAATACAAGTTGAAACCAGCCAAAAATTAGCTTTATCATGTTTTTATCACAAATGATACTGTCAACAGATAGGTGAGTTGAGATTATGTTCACCATATGGGATACTCTAAGTAAAGCTACGTTGGTAAAGTGCGTGGCAAGTGGCAATAGGAATTGTGCAAGAATCAGTAACTCACAACTGCTGCTGTGATACTAACAGGTTAGACAGAATGAGATGAAGTAAGGCCTCTTTAGGTTAGGCATAGTTAGGCTACTTTCATGGAAATAAGCATTGGTATTTTGTAAGAAACAGTGACTTGGTGATCAGCCGATGTGCAGGAGTCCAAGGTTTTCCTGTTTGAGTGTTTTATGCTTGCTGAATTTTCTGTTGCTACTTTGATATTGAATTCATTTGCTTTTTTTGTGTTAAAAGTTCTGTGGAGGGGAAGTGCAAAGTGCGGCATCAAATTATTAGTGTTAAAAAATGTTGATGATCATTACACTGTCATGAAATTACTATGTTTTAATGTATTCTGTTTCACTTTAATGTCCTAAGACGTTAAAAACAAACCAGTTTTGTCAGGTTTCTGATATTACGTCCATGCCAACTTGAAATAGATGTCTTTGTTTGCTGAAGCATCAGTCATGAGCTCATAAGTTCCATCTTTTGTGAATTGATTTTTTCACTCCCGCACGGTCTTTTTGCGATGCAATTTTTCACTCCCACCCTACTTCAAAGGCGATTCTAGCTCCCTGCTATGTGGCCGTGCCGCCCGAGCGTCAGCCGCCCCACCGATCATCTATGCGGTCCCGCAGTGACCGGTGTGGCCGGTCCGCGGGGGCTGGGTGCTGACACCGCGCCCCACCGGCGGGCTCGGACCGTGTGCTCCCCCTGCAGACGTTACCGCTGCAGATGCCGCCGGCTTCGGGCAGCGTCATCAAGGCCTTGCACGCCGTCACGCTCACCAGCGTCAACAACCCTTGCAGGATGAGGCGGCCGGGCGGACGCAGCTTGCGACACGGAAGGCAGGCGCTGCGATAGACCTTCAGGAACGTAGCGTGTGGCGTCAGGGGTCTTGAAATGGGGGATATGTTTGTGTTTTGCATTGTTATAAGACGAATACTTTCAGGCGAACAGTTCCAAACTATTGTTTAGGTACGTCGGTTTGTGTTGGGTGTGAGATCCATGTTCTGGTTAGTGTATTGTTGAAACTTGTCCCTGAAATGCTCATTGACCGCTAGTTTCCGCCGGCAGTTTTCTAATTGTGGTGTAGTTTCTCCATATCTGCATTAACAGTTCTTTCGGGCGGGGAGGGGGGTTACTTCGTTAGCTGAGTCTTCGTCTTGTTCAAGGTTTTCTTTTAAAGCTTGAGAGCTCGTACAGTTTTGAAGGGTTTAGTCGTCGTCGATCGCTTTTTTCGGTTTCGTCTCGTCGTTTCCTCGAACACGTAGGATGCACACGCAGCCTTAACCAATACTGCCAGGCCTTAAGCCCACACTCTATTAGCCTTAAGCATTTACTTGTAGCAAAAACACAAGCACAACCACAATCACCAAAAACACGAAGCATGCCGCCCGAGTCCCAACCCCATTTCGCCGCGAACCGGGACCCACCCTCGCCGTGGGGCCCGCGCCCCCCCGTCGCCCGCGCCGCCGGACAGACCACCGTTCCTTCTAATTAAAAATAGGGACGGCAAGAATTTCGCATCACTCAACCCGTTCGCGATCCGCCGCGAAATTGAGCGCCATGTCGGAGAGGTCGAGGGGGCCAAACCTCTTCGCTCGGGGGCGCTCCTTGTCAAAGTTCACGGAGCCCACCAGGCGTACGTACTCCTGAAACTCAACCGGTTTCTGGTTCGCGACGTCGCGGTTGTCATGGCAGGCCGCCTGAACAGTGTTCAGGCGGTCGTGTACGCCTCGGCCCTCGCCGAGGTGTCCGAGGAGGACAATCCCGGCGAGTGTCTTGCTCAGGATGCCACGGAGGTGGTGCGCCTGCCGTCGCGCCGTCCGGAGCTGGGACCCAACCCCCTGCCCCGTTTGCGCTTCCGGGGTACGGCCCCTCCGCCGTACCTCTTGTGCGGATATATGCGGGTGCCCCTGCGCCCGTGGATCCCCACCCCGCAGCAGTGCGCGCACTGCCAGGCCTTCGGCCACAGCGCGCGCACTTGCCGCGCCCGCCACCCGAACTGCGGGTTATGTGCGGGCCACCATTCGGCTCGCCACTGCGACGCCCAAGAGCCGCGCTGTGCTTCCTGTACTGGCCCCCACCCGGCATGGGATCGTCGCGCCTGCCCAGCGTGGCTGGAGATCGGGGCCAACCTCAGGCTAAAACAAAACAACAACGCTCCCTCCCCGCTCCTCCCTCCTCGCGCTCCCTCCCTCGAGACTAGGGCCTGGTCCACGCCGGCGGAGGCGCACGCCCGACCCGCCCACTTCCGGGGTGGAGCGGAGAGCGGAGGTGTGGTCCCGCCTAACGGGCACCCTTTGAGAGGCGCCCCCATGGCCCGCACCCTGGCCAGCCAGGCCTGGTCCCCGGCCTCTGAGGTCCGGCCCCCGGGGCCACCATCCCCCGCTCCCGCCCCCTGAGGCTCGTCCCCCGGCCCCTCAGGCCAGAACCGTCAGCACCGAGACCCCGTTGACGCCCCTCAGACCTCACGGCCGTTCAGCGGCCCACGCTGTGCGCGCCCGAGAGCCATGTCGGAACCGGGGTCATCGACGACTGACTCCCCCCGGACCAGTCTGGGGACAGAGCGGTCAGGGTCGAGTCGGACCATCTCCCCGTCCCCTGAGAGAGGACCCCCACCCCGCCCGTCCTCCCTCTCCCCCGCCCCCTCCAAACGGACCCGCGCCGGTCATGCCCAAACGCGCTCCCGCCCCGCTGCGCCGGGCAGCAAGACGGCCTCGCTCCCGTCCATATAAATGATCTCCCATTTAATGACTTCGTTCTCCAATGGAATACCAGGTGATTAGTATCCCATTGAAGCGAATTCAAAGAATATATTATCAAACATAAACCATTGATTGCCGCTGTTCAAGAGACCCTTTTTAATGACTCTGATTCTACGAACTACAACTTTAATATTCGAAATTATTGCCTCTATACCGATCACGTAAACGACACACTTTGCCGTGGCGGCACGGCGCTGTATGTGTCCAGCCATCTACCGCACCATCGAGTACACTTTAATACTTATCTGAATCTTACAGCAATTAACGTAAAACTCGCACAACTTGACCTCACTCTCGTCTCTATCTATCCCCAAGTAACCCTCTCACCACCGCCCAGCTCTCCGAACTTTTCTCTCAAATTCCCTCCCCTCGCCTAATCTTGGGTGATTTTAACGCCTACCACCGAGCTTGGGGGTGCTAATCAACACAGACACCTGGCTCTCTCAACACCACGCATCGCGCCACACTTCACTCACAACGTACAAACGGATCCGCTGTTCAGTGACCATTATCCAATTCACTTTGAATTAAAAGTCCGCTCAGGACAGGTGGATTTCCATTTCCTCCCTCGATGGAGCCTCCGCAAAGCGGACTGGACCACATTTCAAAACTACATAGACGAGGCTCACCCCGCTGAATCGACCCCTAATCTTATTGATTGTTTAATAGTCTTCTGACTCAGCACACCAGTCTGTTCCACACACTCATCGTCGACCCGGGGACAAACACGCTCCCTGGTGGAACAATGAGTGTCAGCGCGCAGTGGCCCTGTAATGCCGGGCCATGCGCGCTTTTCGCAATTGTATTTGCACAGCCCACGAGGAGGTAGCTCGCAGGGCTTGACACCAGGCTTAGGTTATAATAAAACGGGCAAAAACGGAAAGCTGGGAAAATTTCGCTACCACGTCTAACCGGTACACCCCTCTGTCAAAAATATGGTCGCTAATGCGAAGCTTCACCAGTAAACGCACGTACCACTACAAAATCTCACACATCGTAATCAACAGCCAGCACAATGAGATGCCATTTGAGGTCGCCACGCAATCTGCACTACACTACGCCCGCGTTTCATCGTCCGACCAAATTCTTAACAGCTCAATAATTCGCTCAACATCACACTCCATGCACTCGACTTTACTACTGACAACGCCGCGCACTATAACGCACCCTTCACGCCGTACGAACTGAGGCTGGCCCTCAGCAAGTGCGGCAACACCTCGGTCGGTCCAGACCAGATCGCTTACGCTTTTTCGGAAATCGGTCTGAGTCTGGGCTGCTAAATCTCCTCCCTGCCTTTAACGCTATTTGGATTAATGAAACGCTCCCTGATACTCGGCGCTCTAGCACTCTTATCCCGATACTAAAACCTCGCAAGCCTCCGTCTGATCCTTCGACCTATCGCCCCATTTCCCTGTCAAGCTGCGCATCGAAATTATTTGAAAGAATGGTCACCGCTCGAATCAGGGTCTACTTAGCGCCCCACAATCTTATTGCCGTTCGCTGCGGGAACACGCTGTCAGCGCCTGCGAAACAGGATCATGGGCTTCCCCAAGGCAGCGTGGTCTCACCGTCGCTCTTTTTAATTATGATCAACAACATTTTTAATGATTTGCATGAAATTTCGCCACATCTGAACCATTCTCTTTTCGCCGACGACCTGGCGGTGTGGTTTACCCACCCCAGTGTCGATCGAGCAAATCACTTTGTACAACTTGCTCTAAATCACATCCACCAACGGTGTGACCGGTGGGGTCTTGAGATTTCACCGCTAAAATCAGCAGCACTTATTTTTCTAGGCAGCGCGTAATCGTTGCGCCTCGAGCCACTTTGAACTTGCATGGCCAACTCATCCCACTCGTCACCCAATTTAAGTACCTCGGGATCACCCTGAATAGTCGACTGACTTTCTTGCCCCATTTTGCCGACCTAGAACAGCGCTGCACCCGACGACCTAATATCCTAAAATGTCTTGCCGGACGGGAGTGGGAAGCCGATAGGCGCATTCTGCTCCGTCTGTATACCGCCTTGATTCGACCGATATTGGACATCAATGCCTTTATATGTGATAATATTTCTTCGGGCAGAATTAACACCCTGGAAACGATCCAGAACGCCGCTCTCCGCGTGGCCACTGGCGCCCTCCGCACCTCCCCGGTGTCCAGCAAACTGGCGGATGCACACATACCACCACTCATACACCGACGCAAGCAACAACTTCTCAGATTCTTCGCGCGTGCAGCTGCCAGACCCACCCAGCCCACTTCCAAAACACTAACAGCGCCCACTTCACAACGCAGTAAGCACCCTACAATCAGCGCCCGCGTAACACAAGCACAACGCCTATTGCAACTGCCACACATTCACACGCCTCCCACGCTTCCACTACGCCCGTTCTGGCTGGACACTCCTGCAACGAATCGGTTCCTATTTACGCGCAAAAAAACGCACCATTTCAAACACGGAGACCCATTCCCTATTCGCGGAATTCGTAATGAGCACAACACACACACACACACACACACACACACACACACACACACACACACGCACGCACGCACGCACGCACGCACGCACGCACGCACGCACGCACGCACGCACGCACGCACGCACACACACACACACACACACACACACACACACACACACACACACACACACACACATATATATATATATATATATATATATATATATATATATATATATATATATATATGTACACATCTATACCAATGGCTCCTGAGGTGATGACCGCACGGGAGCGGCATATATCTGTAACCATTATACCAAAGCCAAACGCCTTTCAGATTATCACACTGTATACACATCAGAATTAGTGCCAATCTTTTCAGCACTTTGCCATGTTAAAAAAACATGCCATCAAACAAACTGTAATTTGCACCGATTCCAGCTCTTCCCTGCACGCCATATCAGCTCTGTACAATTCTTCACACCCTTTGAGTTATAAAATCCTCTCCACACTATCATCAGTAACAGCAGAGTCACACGCGGTCTTCCTCTGGATGCCAGGCCGTGCGGGCATCCAGGGGAACGACCTCGCCGACGCTGCCGCAAAAGAAAGCTTCAACATGCCAGCCCGAAACTATCTCGCCTGCCCAGTATCTGACCATCTGATTGTTATAAACTCAAAATATCGTTGCTTTTTACAACGTGAATGGGACGAACGCGGCCGACAACACACGAACATCAAGCCAATACTCTCACCCTGGAGCTCAGGCAACCAGCACACGCGCCTTAAGGAGATCCGCCTTGCTAGGCTGCGAATAGGACACACAAAAATGACTCACACATACATCACTGAACGACACCTACCACCACCCTGTCACTACTGTCACACACCATGCACGATAACACATTTCATGCTAGCGTGCCCAGTCTACAGACGCTGCCGTGAAAAACTCGTGCAGCACACAAACAACACAGACTCCCACTGACGCTGCCTACCATACTGGGCAATACACATCCGGAACTCCTGGCGCTCCTCTTCAAATAGCTACACAAAACCAAATCAGACAATTGCATATAACTACGTAAATTTTGCGAGGTTTTCACCTGCTCAATTGCCAAGGAGCAGGTTTTCCTCATTGCCGTGATGTTTTTTCCACGCACAATTCGGCCAAAACGTGCTAGTTTTCCTCATTTGCAAGGGTTTTTTTCCAAGCACAATTCGGCACAAACGTGCTGGTTTTTCCCATAGCTTTAGGACTCCGGTTTTTTGTAGTTAAGACTTTTTCCAGATTACACTACACAATACAAGGTCGCACCGGGCCTCTCCCTCCACCCAGTGAGGGCGAGCGACCCGGTTTCAGGTCGCTGACGGACTTGACCGCCGTTTGCCGTGTGGGGAAACCTTTACCGCGATGAGGTGGTTGTCCGTCATCCAAACGTATTGTGATGGTTGAATTCAATGAATGTGTGTGTGTCTGTGTGTCTCGTGTTATACTTGGCGTTTGCTACCGGACGAAATTTGCCGGTTTAACGTAGTATCGAGCGCGTTTTCTTGCATTGATACCGGACAGTATCAGCCGGTTTAATGTAACGTAGCCTACGCCTGTCCCTTGCTTTGCGCCGGATAGCACAAGCCGGCTTAACGTAGGGCCTTAAGCCAGAAGAAAGTTCCCCCAGCCCCGGGTATAGCTAGGTCGCCGGAGCAAAAAAAGAAAACTGCCAGCACCGGATGCGGGTGGCGCGCGGGGGGCCGGCGCACGCGCTGAGCGTACACGGAGGGGAACACCCCAGCAAAAACAATGACCGCACGGTCCAACAGCAGAATGGCGACCATCTTGGGAGGTAAAGCTATTTCACAAGGCCAAAAGGTTCACAGGTCATCAATTCGAGAAGCCAATGACACGAAAACAGGCTGGTTATTACACATTGACAAGTCTATCACATTATCCTGTGCTGGCACGGGGCAGGCCAAATGCTCGCGCCAAATTCGCGCGAGATGTGTGCGCGAGCTATGGGGGTGCGCGTTCGCGCGTTACACAGACCGGCTACGCAACCTCACCCGCTCTTAGAAGGAAGATGGAAGCAATGCTGGGAAAGCCGGGATAGAGCAACAAGCAGTGTGCCGGGTATCACGACAAACGTTACGATCACAGCCAGTACACCAGCTACGTCTACTGAAAGCTGTGCTTCGGGACACTTCTACTGCAGCGGTCGCCCGCGCCCGGCTGAACCATTGAAGGCAGTATAGGACTTGCGTATTTGTACGCTTGCATGGCAGTACAGAAGATCACTAGCTTACATTCACAACCAACTGGAAGGCATGACTGCGGCCGAACACGACATGGCAATGAAATCCCAGGCGAAAACTGAAAATAGGTAGGCACTTACTTCCGATATACGCGTCCCGAATGCCTCTCCCGCTGTTTGCCGAGGTACGGGTGGCCGTCGTCCGAGTGGTACACTCGAGAGCCCCGCCGGTAGCCCTCCTCTATCCTAAACCGCATCCTGACCATCCCCGCGCGGCCCCGACCCCGCGGACGCCCGGCGGCCGACTAACCCTTTGGCCTTGGGCCTGCCGTCGGATACCTCGACGCCGGGTAACACTTCCCGCCAGGTGAGGACACGTGACCTCAAATCGAATTACTGCGCGAAGTCCTCTTCCCGCTACGGTGGCGGATCCATAAAGGATCACAGGATTATGCCCCAATAAATTCTTGTTACAGGTCCACAGACCTGAACAAACTCACAACCGACCTAATAAATCGGTACCTAATAGCGACTCACAAGTTGGACACGTAGGCCCGCAGGCGGCCGGAAACAGTCCAAAACGGAGGGCACATGAGGACACAGCAAGATCCTTTGGTTGATGGAGCGGCGCTCGAAAAGAGTTATTGGATCACGGCTTTCCGTTTGGGCGGCGAGGGGGTGCCGATAATGTAGCGGCTAAGGCGTCTGCGTCCACTGCGCATCTGGGAAACCAGAGGTACGGGTTTCGATTTCCCGCGTTGCCCGCCCTTCCTGCCGGGGTGAGAAGCAGGCGACGCCAAATAGCCTCAGCAGCTGAGTACGTCGTAAAGCTCCAATGACGCACGACGTTCAGACGGCGAACGGGCTGCTCCCGTTGGGGGCGACGACAGTTCTTTTGTACTTTGATGCATTACATTGCATCGTTTTGTATTGTGATGCATGGATCCTATAATGCACTAACACAGCATGGTTCTCAAGATAAGCGGATGCTGTCATCGGATGTTGTTAAATATATATATATATATATATATATATATATATATATATATATATATAT
>NW_023596461.1:3092871-3189684 GCF_011947565.3 Pollicipes pollicipes
CTGTCATGTGATTGTCGTAACCTTAAGAGGCAAAATGCTACACACGAGTATCGTTACTAGGGCATATGGACTCAGGGATCCTCACGGGGTGAAGGTTTACTCTATGTCTTTTTTCAACGCACATTGATTCATGCGACAGCCAGCATGCTGCCTGTCTCTCTGCCGACTCAAGGTTCATGACATGAAAGTGAATAGCGAAGGGCAACAACATAGCGTACGACTAAGTCGCTGCATGACAAGAAACAACTACACAATGTCCATCACTACCATGATTAATACCTCAGAACACGTATCAGATAGCATCAGAAAAATCAGTTTGCTATAAATTATATATATATATATATATATATATATATATATATATATATATATTATATATACCTTTCCGATATGCACATCATGGCTAGAAAAGTCATCCTTTATGAAACACTGGCAACTGACTGACTTGATATTGGTAAAAATAAAACCACCTGACCAAAAATTACGGTCCACGTCTCCGTAAATGCGCGGTGGTATCGCGCGAGTTCGGGTACAACAGCGTAAATCACCAGGTGACGGTTTTTAAAAGTAGTGAAACCACATGTACCTGGAGGCATTAGCCAAAGACCGGCCGTCATGTAATGAGTGTGAGACACCATATCTCCAAACAACAGAGAAGCATAGCACGACCAGTTGCCTACGTTCGATCATACCGCAGCGTACTGTGTCCCACACAAAAGCAGCACAACCATATGCACAGCAGCAGCAGCAGCAGCACAACCCTGTGGACAGGCCGACAGCGAAATCCATCTTGCTGGAGGCTATGTATTGACTGGCCTCGTGCATCAGAGCACTGGTGAGTTCCCCACGCTGCCAGCGCGTTGGCGCGTCCGTTTCCAGAGAGCTGGCAAGCCCTCCCACGTCACCAGAGCGCTGACAGGTCCTTCCACGTCGCCAGAGACCCGACAAGTCTTCCCACGTCACTAGAGCGGTGACGAGTCCTCCCACATCAGCAAAGCGCTGACGCGTCCTCCCATGCTACCAAAGCGCTGACGAGTCCTCCCGCGTCACCAGAGCGGTGACGAGTCCTCCCTCGTCACCAGAGCGGTTTACGAGTCCTCCAACATCAGCAAAGCGCTGGCGCGTCCTCCCACGTCACCAGAGCGCTGACAAGTCCCTTCCACGTCACCAGAGCGGTGACGAGTCCTCCCACGTCACGGAAGCGCTTAAAAGTCCTCCCGCGTCACCAGAACGCTCACGAGTCCTCCCACGTCACCAGAGTACTGACGAGTTCCCCACGTCACCAGAGCGCTGACAAGTCCTTCCACGTCACCAGAGTGGTGACGAGTCCTCCCACATCAGCCAAAGCGCTGACGCGTCCTCCCATGTTACCAGAGCGCTGGCGAGTCCTCTCACGCCACCAGAGCGCTGACAAGTCCTCCCTCGTCACCAGAGCGGCGACAAGTCCTCCCACATCACCAAGCGCTGGCGAGTCCTCCCACGCCACCAGAGCGCTGACAAGTCCTCCATGATCCCAGAAGCGGCGACAAGTCCCTCCCACACCACCAAAGCGCTGACGGGTCCTCCCACGTCACCAGAACACGGCCCGGCTCCTCTCACGTCGCCCGGCGTCGTCTGTCGCAGCGGCCATGCGGTCTCTGGGTGCTCTGCTGGCGGTGCTGGGCTGCGCGGCGGCGTTCGGGCCGGCGGGGCGGCTCGAGCTGGAGGACCCGATCGACTCCACCGACGCGGCCGACTGGCCGAGCCGCGCCCCGCAGGACATGTGGCCGTCGCACCGAACGCGACTGGACGCCGACGCAGACAGTGCAGCTGACGGACGGCAACGTCACCGGCGCCGTGCTCGCCATCGGAGGCGGTCGCAACACGTTCGCCTACGAGGGCGTGCCGTTCGCCGAGCCCCCCGTTGGTGACCTTCGGTTCCGAGTGAGGGGCGGACCGCGCTGGACAGGGAATCGGCGCTTGGCAACAGAGGGGAGAACGGGGATGCTGATGGTCTGCGACTGACATGAGGTCACACGGTTTTGCGTTCAGGACTGCTAGATCAAACGGGGAAAAACAGGAGAGCGGCACCAACTAAGGCCAGTGGACAGTTAATTTGTCTCTTTTCATCATTGAGTGTCGGATGATTGGTGTTATAAGCTTGGTAGCCTTCAGGGTTTGATGTTTCCTCCGTTCTTGACTAAAAGTGTTGAGTTCCGCTCCACACATCCCCTGGGGCATGGGTTCATGTTCCCCAGCCAATGTTATCACCAGCTAACCTCTGGTCGTTCTCAGAGATTCATGTAACTTGTGGCAGTCCGAGTTATTTACGCTCAGAGCATACTGTTGCCAGCCCACCAAAGTGCAGGGCCACCCGGCTGAGCCAAACCTGAGCGGGTCCCCTCACCGGGGCGCGCCTGAGCCGGGCTGGCTGACAGGTGCGGTGCCGCTCTCGCAGTACCCGGTGAAGAATCAGCCGTATGGGGCGCTGAACGCCACCTTCCCGCCGCCCGCGTGCGCCCAGTCCGGGATTCAGGGTCCCGGCAGTGAGGACTGCCTCTACCTGAGCGTCTTCACCACACAAGGTGAGCATGACGTCACGTACGAAATTTGGGCAACCGCGGCTCACGGATGGTGTGACCATATATGTCAAGTTGCAAAAGTATCAAAGCATGACTTATAGTGTTTAAATTAAGATGATGTGTGGCCACAAAATGCTGGTGAACTGGACCTAAAGGCAATGCCATACGTGTGGCATAAAGTAGCAGTGCCAAAGTCTCCGCAACGCAAGCGCCTTTCCATACTTACAGTATCCTTATTTCACATCAACCTTTAGAGAAGGTGAAAATCCGGGATACCATTTTTGGGCTTTTGATAAGGTTTTTTTGATGAATCGTGCATCGGATGCACATACACAGCCTTGGATCAGATCGAGCCGAATTCTGCGCAACCGCTCTTAATTTCTCTCAAAGTTAACGTGAGTGCTTACCCACCTTAAGAATCTGATTCAAAATTGATCCACGATGTGCAGGCTCTGGGTATGACCGCTGACGCGTCAAGACTTGACGCATCAACTATGAAGTTGACGCGTCAAGACTTGGACGCGTCAAGTATGAAGTATGAAGTTGACGCGTCAAGACTTGACGCATTGAAGTATGAAGTATGAAGTTGACGCGTCAAGGTCCAATTATCTTTTTTGTTGCTGGTCAGTATTCCAAATCCACCCAGTTTGACGCTTTGCCATGACACGTCACATATTGGGGTAGAAAGCAAGCCTGAGGTTTGATCGTTCTCTTTAGAATCAGTATGACCTCAAGCCAGAACTATGACCTCCAACGACGACGTTGGTGTGTTAGCCTATTGTTAGTTTTTGAAGCCTTTAGAGGCCTGTCGCAGCAGGTGGCAACCCGGGACCAGGTCGACTGAACTTCCAAACAGGGCTCATTTCAACTGAGTAATTAAATTTCAACATAACTGCCCGAAACTATTCGTGGTTCCGACATCACCGGCACGACGTTTGTAACTCTTGTGAATGCGTTCTGCACGAAAAGACGGCCTTTTTTATCTATAACGGCACAGTCCACAGCCTCGTCACCCATTTTGACCTTGCGTGGTGGTAACATCGTGCTGTCTTCAGCTCCGAACGCCACCCACAACCCCATGATGCCAGTGATGGTGTTCATCTATGGCGGTGCCTTCACAAGCGGAGGCTCTTCGCTGTACTACCCCAACAGGCTGCAGAAGAACAAGGACGTGGTGCTGGTCGTGCCGCACTACCGCCTCGGCGTCATAGGTGAGCTTCACTGCAGGCGAGCAGGGACAGGAAGGAGTCCACGATTCCGTCCGTCGCGTATCCCGCCACAGGAGTCCACGACTCCGTCCGTCGTCCCGTCACGGGAGTCCACGACTCCGTCCGTCGCATATCCCGTCACGGGAGTCCACGACTCCGTCCGTCGTATCCCGTCACGGGAGTCCACGACTCCGTCCGTCGCTATCCCGTCACGGAGTCCACGACTCCGTCCGTCGCATATCCCGTCACAGGAGTCCGCGACTCCGTCCGTCGCATATCCCGTCACAGGAGTCCGACTCCGTCCGTCGCGTATCCCGTCACAGGAGTCCACGACTCCGTCCGTCGCATATCCCGTCACAGGAGTCCGCGACTCCGTCCCGTCACAGGAGTCCACGACTCCGTCCGTCGCATATCCTGTCACGGGAGACCGTGTGGACTTCGCAAAGCAGGCAGCCACTCCGCCCGGTCAAAAAGCCGACCGGTGGCTGCGGGCAATGTGCCTCAGTCAGCGTCTCTGTCAGTCGTGATAGTGTGCCCCCGCCAGTGCAGTTTCATACTAGGCCAACTGTATGATGTGCGTATTAGCGTTACTCTGGCGGGCTCGGGGCCGTCACCTGAACCCGTCGACGCCCGCGTCGAGGATCGGCAGGGTGTCGCGCTGACCCGGGTCCCGGCCGCTCGCGCAGCAGCGCCTCGTGACGGCCCTGTGCCCTCCGTCCGCCGGCCGGCAGGGTTCTTCACCACGCTGACGGACGACGCGCCGGGGAACGCGGGCCTGATGGACCAGGTGATGGGCGCTGCAGGGTGCAGGACAACATCAAGCAGTTCGGCGGCGCCCCCGGACGGTGTCACGGTGTTCGGCGAGAGTGCCGGCGGCGCCAGCGTGTCGCTGCTGCTAGCGTCCCCGCTTGCTGCCGGTTTAGTGCCCCCAGCTAGCCAGTCAGCCAGCCAGCCAGTGTCCTCAGCCAGACTCGACAGACTGTTCCACCAGGTAGCCAGTGCCACCAGTCAGATAGGCAGTGCCCCAGCCAGCCAGCCAGTACCCCCAGTCAGCTAGACTGCTCCCCCCACTTCAGCTAGGTAGTGCCTCAGCCTGCCAGCCAGCCATACAGTGCTCTAGCCAGCCAGCCATACAGTGCCCCCAGTCAGCTAGACTGCTCCCCCACTCAGCTAATTAGTGCCCTCAGTCGGCCAGCCAGCCATACAGTTGCTCCAGCCAGCCAGCCAATGCCATCTGGTTCGGGAGGGCGTTCAGCCCAACGCTGAACCATTCTCACCTGTCTCTGATTCCAAATTCGCGGCATTGATTGCGCTTATGATATAACCGACCAATCAATGGTTTTCCGCAACGAAAAAAATCACGAAATACGACTGCCTAAAATCTGGTGCCCATTAGACGAGCACTGAGACTTCTTGGCTGCGGTGTCTGTCCCGCAGCTGGCAGTGGCTTATTTAACCTACGTGCATGACATGGCAAGCCCACTTCTCGCCCGTACTGTGGCCGACATTGCTATGATGGGCGTGGATTCAGGTGTGTATTGTCAGAAAGTTCAGCGCTGACTGTGTCACCCGCACGGCAATGCATGCAGCCGTCTGTTTTCTGCGCCTGGCTAAAAAAAACTGCAGACAACCCAAGAGGCGTACGTTCGGAAATTGGCGACAGACGCTGCCATGTGCTGCACTAGCCATTTCTACGCGTCAGAGTTGGCAAAAACTTGTAACTCCGAAACCACTTTGGAAAGGAAACTAGCGAGGACCGAGACACAATACGACCACCTCTACGTTAGACGTCATGGGTGTGAGCTTTCATGCTCAACCACTTAAAAGGAACCATTTTCAGTTTCGGAGACACGGACATTGAACCTAGTGACAGATTCCAATAGCAGCGCCAGCTTACCCCGGACAACTAAACCTTCTGCCTCAAGCAGTCTCCAAAATCTAAACAGTCTCACTGAGCGAGTGAACATCAGAACGTAAGCTCCACGTGATAGCCTTTCCGACATTACAGTCACCACCACCTTACTTCCTTGCGGTTTTCAGCTGCGATTAGAAAATTGGCTGAAGCAACTCATTTGAAATGATTTTCCACAGAATGCCGCATGTTATCATCTTTCAGTCTTGGGGCGCAATCCACAAGTCATTACCATGAAGTGATATAAAAAAGCACGATGAGTATTTCAGCCGTGTCGCAACGCTTCAAGTGAATGTACGCTCGCCAAGCAGCCAAGTGAAGTTTTTGTCACGTGCGATGCACTTGTATTGATGAATTTTTTAGGGGTACGGTACTGAAACCTATCGGAAGGTACGATATTGCAACTCAGTGACGGTGCGCGAAAGCAGGCTGGCCGTGAAGTGCCGAAGCCACGGACCCGGTCTGACTGGGCTGCTGGTCTGCCGCCAGGTCTGTTTCATCAGGCCATCGCCGAGTCTGGCTCAGCGCTCGCCGACTGGGCGTACAACGACAACCCACTGCTGACAAGCGAACAGATGGCCGACCGGATCAACTGCACCTTCCGGCCCTTCGACCAGCTGCTGCAGTGCATGCGAAATGTTCCCGCCAAGGACCTGGTGCAGCTCACCGACGACTTCACGGTGAGCTTGGCCGATATGGACAGCCGCCAGCCAGCTGTGTCCCCCCCCCTTCCGCCCACTTCACCGGTATCTGCTTCTAAAATTTATTGAGTTACCGGTATAGCGGAAGTGAAAAGGCGAAACTCGTCGTGCTTCTGACTGAGCGGTGCCCCCCCCCCCCTCCCGCCAACAAAGGCCCACAGGGTCACTTCCTCGGATCGGTCTGTCAGTGGTGCTTGCTTAAGTGGCGCCATCTGTGGGTGATGTGTACAGTGAAGGTACGCTTCATGGTACGACGGCAAACACCTAGTGTCATTTGTGGGAGAGCTTTGTGGTCGCATTAACACAATGCCGCCTGCCAGTGGTCGGCGAGAGGATACCCACCCAGCGCCATCTGTGCACTGACCGAGTGGATCTGTTTCAGAGCGCTGAACGACTGGTGGCGCGCAACGGCTTCGACGGAGTGAACCCGGTAGTCCAGCCATCGACGTTAACCGTGCCGATCCTGCTGCCCAAAGACCCGCTCGCGATATTCGAGGAGGGTACTTACAACAAGGTGCCCACTATGCAGGGCTGCAACAAGAACGAGGGCTCATTTGTGTTCGGACGTAAGTGGTTCGTAAACCAGTGGTGTTTTTTGGTGGGCCAATAAGCTCCATGGAGCGCCGAATTGAATGCTCTCCACCTCTGTTCACTGCTATTTCGGGTGTTTTCTCTTTCCTTATGTTTGCACCCGAGTTCAGTTTTCGTATGTGGATGACCCCCATACCAAATGGCTCGGCCACGCTCAGAAGTGGTCACACGTCACCTGCGATGTGTTCTAGGGGAGTGAGCGTGACCGGTTAATTTGGATGACCGAAACAACAGAAGGGAACAGAACATCTGAACGAATTTCTACCTTAACCTTTTTCTCAACACCTGTTTTGACCGACCGAATGGACCGAATGTTTTGCGGTATTGCCTTTGCGATTGGAGTTTCTACTGAACGTAGTTTGTCGCTAAAAATCCATCTTCACTATCCCAGCAAAGAAATTAAAACTTAGCGACACATTTTTGGTGAAAAGTTTGGACGTACCAGGTAACGCCGTGGCCCGGCCGCTCGGTTCAAGCTGGGTCTCTTGACCCCTGACTCATCGCTCGTCTGACCTGTCACGTACGCCCGGCTTCCAACCCCCGATCACAAGCGCTTACAGCACATTGGTTACATGGCATCGCATGAACCACGGGAATGTGTTTCGTAACCATCCATTCGTCTGTAATATGAAGCATCGTCCAACGGCGAGGTACTAATCGACCCCGTGCATTTTCAGTTATGTACAACGAGTACCTGAAGGTAAATAACCTCACCGACGACACCGACTTTCTGAAGAATGACTGCGTCAGAAAGATGCTAACAGCCTTCCGTGAGTTGATGCCCTCACATCCGGGATCTTGGCCGAGTGACGTCAGCATGACGTGGAGCTTTGAAAACGGTGTGAACGTTCGGTATGATATGTGTGAACTTGCTTGAAACTGCTACAAGCAGCCATGATCGAACCAATCTGTTGATATTGTTTGTAAAAGCTGTGCTCTGTTCCAGACGTCCTGGACCCCACCGATGGAGTAACAAAATCCATGATTGATCAATACTTCTACTACGTGGATAACTGGGACATCAACACCATGTACCCCGGTTTGGAGGATGTAAGACGAAGGGCAGACCGCTCCATGTCATCTCAGAACCCTCTGAATTGCTTCGTTTTGAGGGCGAGTAGCTCAGCGATGTCATGAGTCGGCCCGACTTGGTGACGACGCGGACTGCAGCGGGGAGGGCACCGGTCGATTACCGGACGAAGCCAGGGCCAGCTTCATGACCAGCGACCATCGTAATCGTTAGTTCACCACATATTTGCATGAGGGCTTGCGTCACGAACCTTTAAAAACTACCTTCAGTCTCCGGTCTGAACGAACCGCGGCTGATGGCAGGCATGTTAGCTGACGGCAGCTGCCGACTGTCGGTCCCGACCGCAGCGTGCTACTCCCAGCCAACTGACCAGGAGGCGACGACGGCCTGTTTCCCCACACAGATCCGCGCCGCTGACCTGTGACGAGCCGAGCGGTCCGGCCCCCGCCGGCCGGGCCGTCCCCTTTCCCCATCGCTTCACCAGACTGCCTCTCATCCCCAGCTGGCCGGCCCCGCCGGCCAGGCCGTCCCCTTTCCCAAGCGCCTCACCAGACCGCCGTTCGTCCCCGGCTGACCGGCCCCCGCCGGCCAAGCCGCTCCTGCCCAGCACCTCACCAGACCGCACCTCGTCCCCAGCTGACCGGCCCCGCCGGCCGGGCCGTCCCCTTTCCCAAGCGCCTCATCAGACCGCCTCTCGTCCCCAGCTGACTGGCCCCGCCGGCCGGGCCGTCCCCTTTCCCAAGCGCCTCACCAGACCGCCTCTCGTCTCCAGCTGACCGGCCCCGCCGGCCGAGCCGCCCCTCCCCAGCGCCTCACCAGACCGCCTCTCGTCCCCAGCTAACCGGCCCCGCCGGCCGGGCCGTCCCCCTTCCTCAGCGCCTCACCAGACCGCCTCTCGTCCCCAGCTAACCGGCCCCGCCGGCCGGGCCGTCCCCCTTCCTCAGCGCCTCACCAGACCGCGTCTCGTCCCCAGCTAACCGGCCCCGCCGGCCGAGCCGCTCCTTCCCAGCGCCTCACCAGACCGCCTCTCATCCCCAGCTGACCGGGCTGTTCGGCATGAAGGCGGGCGCCAAGAAGCAGGCCGACATGCTGGCCAGGGACGGCGTGGACTCGTGGCTGTACTCGTTCGAGTACCGCGGCCAGAAACAGCATACCATGGCGCGGCTCTTCTTCATCGGCAATAAGAAGCTTCCGTTCGACACAGGTCAGGGCTCCGCGGCGGCAACGCGACTGTGCTTGACGGCGGGCGGTGAGCCGTGCCGAACAACGTCATTGGAGCTCAGTACAACATGCTTGTGATACAGGCTACAGCGAGCTCAGTCAGCAAACACAGCGCACTCAGGAATAAACAATCACAGCGCACTCGGGAGCAAATAATCACAGCGTACCCCAGAACTTACAATCACAGCGCACTCAGGAACGACCGCAGCACACTCAGGAAACAAGCCAATTGCTGCCGATGGTCGACACAAGCGGTCTGCTAAGCCCGTCCACGCCATTGCGGCCCCAACCGCAGTGCACTGAACACGCGAGTTTGAGTTACAGGGGTGACTCACGCCAACGAGCTCATCTACCTCTTCCCCATCCCGCTGATGTCGACGCTGAACGCTGAGGAGACGCAAGTCAGCGACACGATGGTGGAGATGTGGACCAACTTCGCCTTTGAAGGGTACGTGCCGACTCACGAGAAGCCACGACCGTAAATGAGCCATTCGTTATCAGTTCAGGGGTAGTAAGACGTGTTATGAACGGCCTGCATTGTTCAGTGATCCAGGCAGTAAACCGTACATTACAATGAACTTGCACTGCCGAGGCTCTTCAAACATGCAAAGTAGAAAACCCAGTCATTTCAGAATGAACTTGCAATGCCCGATCCTTTCAAAACATGCACAGTGGAAAACGCAGTCGTTTCAATCAGGCGTTCAGATTCTGGACGATTCTGCATGGGTCAGCTCAATTTAAAAAAAGCGCTCCAACATGCACGAGTAACATGCAGAGCACAGAGCTGGAGGTCCGAATATCCAATACACCCGTCAACGCGGTTTTCCGCGACACGCTCTCGGCCCAAGCGCCTGCCTATAGCGACCAAGCGACTGTGGTCCGAGCAAATCCTTTTTGGCAAATGAGCTCACCGGGGTACACCCAGTAACAAAACAGTCACGGGATCATTTTGGCGCCAATTACCTTGGCATGCCAGCCTTCGTAAGGCAGCGCCGACAGGAGCGTCAATCGGGTCGATGTTGCCACATGTGCACTGCGTTCCTCTCGATATGCCACCTGCCTGACAGCACCGCCCCACAGGAACCCGACACCGCCCGGCTCTGGCCTCACGCACTGGCCGCCCGTCAGTGAGCACGGCTCCTACCTCCAAATCACCAGCACGCCCACCGTCAAGCACGACTACAGCCAGACCTTCATCATCAGCGTGCAGGATTACATCAACTCGACCGTCACCACGACGTCGCCGCCGACCACCACGCCGTCCGCGTCCACCACGCCGTCCGCGACCACCACGCCGTCCGCGTCCACCACACCGTCAGCGACCACCACGCCCCCGGCTCCTACCACCACAGGCGAGCCCACCACGAGCACAGAGTCCAACTGCCAGGAGCGTCTGGACAGCCTGGCCGACGAGCGTGACACGTTCCGCGGCGCCACCATCGGGCTGGCGGCGGTGGCCGGCGTGGCGGCGCTGCTCGCGCTGCTCATCGCCGCCGTGTTCGTCTCGCGCTCGCGGGCTCGCCTCGGGGCGCGCACGGGCTCCAGAGAGAATGTCGTCACGTGAGGAGCCGGTCGGCGGCCGCGAGAGCGCTCGCCGCTGGCGCTGATGACAGGCGGCTCCGGCCAGCTGACGACGCGGGCGCCACGATCGGAGGGCGGCTGGCCAGCCGATCGTCCTATCGGCGGAGCCGGGCCTGTCCAGACCGCAGGAGCAGGAGTGGTGCCTGAGTCCGTGCTTGCGGGGCAAGATAGTGCTGATTAGGCGACGGGACAGTCAACGTCTCGCGCCGCTTTGAGGTTTAACGTACCCACTTCTGCCAGTGCAAACCGACTTGCCGCACGATCGCGAAGCATCGGACAGCGTCCCTGGGGTCGATGCTCCATGCTAGCTGGTGGCAGGACGGCGGCGATGGAGCCCGACATCAATTGCACAACTCCCTGCGGCATAATGTCAACTCGCAATGTCAACTCATTGATTCCGACTAAGATGTGACTCGTGGAGCTCGCGAGCGAGCTGGACTGAGCCGAACGCCAGGAGCGTGAACAGTCGACGAATACCTGAACAACCACCGAAACCAACTGTGACCGAGAGACCGTGAATATACCATGGCAGAATATTGTGGGTTCGTGCCCGGTGTTCTAGAGACCCGGAGAAGACGGTACAAAATAGAGCCCTTCTGTGCCTCTCGGACATTCATTAATGATTGGGGGTTTAAGTCTCACCGACTGCCAGGCTTATTTCGAGACGTACGCTTGTACTACGGTGTTACGAGGGATGCGGTGGTGGCGCGGCAGGGGCCAGAACCCGAAACCTACAGGTCCGAAGCGCCCAGACTGCTAATCCACCATCGCTCCAATATCTTTCTAGATCGAACAAAGAGCAGCAACACTTGATTACCACTGCAGAGAAGTGCAGTTGACGTGATGCACAGAGAGGTCGCTGAGAAGCGCACGGACGCAGCGCCTACTCCACCACAAAAGCCGTCTCGCCGCCCGCAGCCCGATGTATTTCCCGTCTGCGCTGCGCCGGCTGCCTGGCGGACCCTCGGCAGGCAGTGGGCACAGCTGCCGAGAGCAGCGTCAGATCCAGGAGCGGGGGAGACCGATGGTAGTGAGGACGCTGTGAACCTGGACCGGCATTGGCCGCGCCAGCCCCTGCAGGCCATGGCCGACGAGGCTGACCAGTCGGGGCATGGGTCTGAGTCCAAGAGTCCGAGTCCGAGACCCAACGCTGACATGCGAGCCCGAGCTCGAGGTCCGAGTCCAGCCTTCCACCTGGTGAGTCCAGAGCCTAAGGTCTCTGGGATAGACCCGGAGTCCACGTGTTTCCACAGTATGCAGTCCGAGTCCAACTCCGACAAGCAATTTCACGTCGGCCGGTTGGGGTTAGCAGTCGCCAGGGTAGAGCGAACGCCGAGTACAAAGATAACGATAGGCTGCAACCCTTTCTAGATATGAAGTATCAGCCAGCCTAGCAACCCGTCACCAGACTCCCGGCCAAGTCCGTGTTTGAACAGCTGCCACTGCGTGGGCGTTTAGTCCCTACGAAATCTCTGGCCCGTGCTAATTGTAACGTAACTTAACCGCCTTTCTCAAATAGCTGAAGTTACTCATATCTGACCAAACGAAACCGCACTGATCCAACATGACCTGGCAATACCCGGCCAAATCCACCCCATAGTCGGTCGTCTAAAGTGACTCAGCGAGAGATTTTCTACAACGGAATGTGTCATAATTGAATATATTGAAGCAAGCTCACTTATAACTATTGGTGCCCTTGTTAAAAGGGAAAGACTGCTCTAGACAGCACAATTATCTGTTGATTAAATATGCTCATTAACACGTCATGGTTTCATTGTGTCGCCGTACCTTGCACAGCATTGACTGAGAGCCGATTGACAGCCTTTGTGTCTGGAAATCGTGTTCACGAGCGCGATATATAAACGCCTCAACAATTACTTTTTCTTAGTCTTGATCGTCGCATGGTTCATGGAGTGACAAAATTTGAATCACGTCACCATGACGTCATGAATACCAAAGTGACTTTGAAATGCTCTCTTCGAAATACTATCATTTGCACTGGCGCGTAGCCCAGAGAATAGAGGGGCTTAAGTATTAAGAAGTGCAGGGCTGTGCATTGCACCGAAAGGTCTTTAAGACGGCTACCTCAGTTCAAAACCCCATATGAACGTGGAACATTTCTTTAAATGCGGGACGGGGGCAGGTAGCCAATGCTAATGACGCAATCTTAAAACCAAATAGCTTTAAGGTTGGGGATGGGGGGTGGTACGAGCTCGTTGAGACGGATCGCCGAATTTTAACTTTCTTCCCAGTCATGCACAGCGAAAAAATGCAACCCTGAGGGGGGGGGGGGCACTCCCTTTGGCTGCACCCCTGGTGACCTATCCCATCCCACACTCCATTAACAAATCCGTCTCTTACATAGCATGTGCCTCGAGTTTTACTTCGATTCGTGTTGGCCGTGAGCCCTCGCCCGAGCATCCTAAAATCTAAGCACAGCTCTGGACCCTGACTTATATTCACTTAGACTCCAGCCCGGATTAAAATCCGGGTCCACTGTCTTTGAGCCTGAATACCAGTCTGATTTAGCCATGAGATGAATCGATTTGCCAGATTTCAAGTTCCGAAAGGTCGTGGATCGGGGCAAAAACTCTGGTCCAGGCCTTAAACCCACGCGCCTTCTGTTCCCACCGCAGCAATGTGAATTCAAAAGTAAGCAAAAACTACATTCCTCGATGTTTGGCCAGTATTGTTGGAAGGCCACTACACTCACTACACCCACACGCGTAGCGCGTAGTCTGTGCCGTCGGCCAAGAGCACGACTGCAGATGACGTGTCAAGACAATGCCGCTGGCAGAACACGCCGGTCGCCGATAACAACCGTTGCCCGCACGTCGCAACGACCGATCCATGCCGCGTACGCCAGCCTTCACATTCATACGGATTTTATTGACGGTTCACGATAGGAGATGACACATGGCGCGACGAACACCACAGCGAGGACATCACTGCTTCGGAGCCAGCGGTGGCCGGAGGGAGCGGTGCGCCGGTCCTCTGTCCTGAAGGCCCGCGGAAGCCCGGGGGACCCCTCACGCGCGGCGGCGGCGGCGGAGGCGGGGTCCGCCGGGAGCGTACTGTCTCACTGCCACAGTAAGCTGGAAGAAAGGCGTGGAGGTCAGCCAAGCGCAGGTCTGCACAAGTGGGTACACGATGCGCCTTGTTAGATCTGTGCGACGCAGATGATTGCAGCATAACCAGGAGGGTGTTACCAACCAGAGCCAGCCTAACACGGTTTTCACAGAAATTTCTCAAAGTCTGGACGCATCACGACCTTTAGCTCCTTTAAGCAACTGAATATTCTACACTTAACTTTTGCAAACGTCTGCAGATTATGTCTTTCACTGAGCATCGCGAGTGATGACACCTTTGGCGAGGTTATACAGGTCACGTTTCGCGACCACACGTGTGATTTAGTGCGTCTGTCAGGTGAGTTCTTAAGAACATTCCCGCACTGATTTGCTGTTTCTCATCAATGTACAAGAGACGACTGCAGATAATGCAATGGCCTGGTCAGCAGGGTCAAACTCACTCAAACGCACCAAGCAAAGTAACCTGCAGCACTTACGTTCTACCTTTCAAGACCTGGTTTGATCTCAGGTTACATTAACCCATGCTTGCAAAAAGCGCCAACCACCGTAAATTGTTTCACTATTGCGCCCAGCCTGGCTCTAGAGATAACTGGGTACAGTTGATACACACAATGCTCGACCCTACACATGATTTGACACCTCGCAGGTCACGTCGACCGATACGGTATCACTGATGCATGCTGAAACATGCTACGGGATTTGGATACAGTCGCCCATCGCTATAGCACGCAGTCCTGCAGATAAAGAAAGCGAAGGAGGGCATCAACGAATTTCACCACGCTAAGTTGCGTTATCATAGGTGGATGATTCAGGATGTTAAAGACATTGCAATACCAACGCTCTAATATCACAGAACGCAGTCCTTAAGATACAAGAGGCCTAAATCCATCCATGCTACTCCACTGAGGTGGTTTGGCCAATGAGATTTAGGTGGATCGGTATTCAATACCACCAATTTGATGTGGTTACAGCGAGCCAAGTGATCCCGCTTTCCGCTCGGCTCTCGCGGGATTATATTTCGGGATATCAGGGGGTTGGATCTGCCAGGCTTTCATCCCGTGAAAAGGAGAGACCGCCCGGAGGGGATCGTAAATGATGGGCCCCATCCGCCGCGTTTGTTGGACTCCACCCATCAACGGCCGCGTTTCGGTTCGATATTCCTACTTCAGAACTCCAATTTCACAGCCAATATGACCTATCATGAACTCCATATGAAATTCATTGATAGGTTAGCTTTCCTACAAGGTGAAAGTTTGCATGTTTAGCAGAGCCCCTTCACCTGTTGGGAATAACTTCATTGTTGTGCAACAATGATCACAACTGGCATACTGCAGAACATCCATCTATCCCCTTATTCTAAAAACGTCACATTTTCAAACATTTTAACTGGTGTCCATTCTGGCAACAGACAAATGCAAATAATAATAAAGTGATGAAAATACCTCAATGGTGTGATTTCAGGCATTCCTGGGTCAGCTCCTTTCTTGAAGCCTGGAACAGACACATGGTAAAAGCTTTAGTTTCCTGCTGGTTACCAACTGTTTTTTTCTTGGCTTGACTCCAAAATTTCAGTGGACAAGGGCACCAAGAAGGGCATGATTTGGCTCTCAACATGACCTTCCAAGCCTTGCATTGTCATCTCCATTCCTTCCTTTTTGCATGTACATGATTACTACATCAGCAATACTGTTCCCACCAAAAATAAGGAAATACAATTTTCCTGTTTTCATGTTACAAGCCAGCAGTACAAACTGTTGTCATTTACAATCACCAGTTTGCCAATGAGCCAGGACTTGTACACATATGTGCCACTGGGGTTTTAAAACACACTCAGCTTCAGCTGCCGAGGCTATGTGGCGTTGCCTGCCTCTCGCCCTGGCTGGAAGGGTGGGCTCTGCAGGGAAACCCAGCACTTCTGATTTCCCAGACATGCAGTGGTTAATGCAGGGGCATTAGCCACTACACAATGCCCATCAGGGATTGTTTTCTTCACATCATATGCCCATCAGTCTTCACAGCAAAAAGATCCTTCCCTCCCAGGCAGAACACCTCCTAGCGGACTGCAATGCCAAAAATACACATTACAAAGAGCTTGTCCCACAGAGGTGACTTCCAGCAACCATTTCAGGGAATACATGCCATAAATGAGGGCAAAAAATTCAGTATATCACTGCCTATTTCAGTGCATAGGGAGCTGATGTGCCAAGGAATTATTATGTTGTGAAGGTAATTATAGGCAAACTTAGTATGAAACATCCAAAAACATTTTCGCAACATATAATTTGAAAATTCAGCACAATTTGACTTGGCCTGGGTCCATTGGTACCTGTGAGCATGAGGTTCAGCACACCTTCTAAATGGGTGTCCAGTGCAGTAGACTGATTTTTTTGCAGACTGGCCAGATGGTACTATCAAGCAGTTATAGTGGACCTCCACTCAAAGCACTGGTCTGGTAATGGGAGGTGTGTGCTTTGTGTCCCACAAAACCCCACAAAAATTATTTTGTTGTTTACTCATGAGAAACCAGACCACCATACAGCATAACACTTCAGTGTTTCAACCCATCTGATCCATCATGAAGTATCTCCATCACATGCTCTGGCTGTGCTGTCCACACCAGTCAGGGCCATTTTAAAAGCAAATTATTTAGAATGTATACCTTTCTTTAAAGGACATACTACAATGCTGGGATGCCAAAAATGACCCTTGCACAAAACTGAAAACAAAGCTGAAAGGCACATCATAAACCTATATGATGTTGAACATCTGGAGTGCAAAAATACATATTACACTCAACATGTCCCACATATCAGCAGCACCATAGATGCATTTTAATGCATAAATACCTAAATCTAAGCACACAGAACTCCATGCATAGTCACCAGCAATTTCAGCACAATGAGAGCCAAAATTTTACCCAAAAATGATGTGGTTAAGATCATTTTTTGTCTAAAATACCCAAAACATATTTTCCAAGCAGAAACAATGAGAATTTCCTATCATTAGACCCAGACTGAGTTTGAAGCATGTGGGTGAAAGGTTCAGTACACCAATGGTACCCCCACATCTGGCACAGGGATTGACTTTTTGCAGGCTGGCTGTAGATTAGATTTGCTGAAAACAAACAAGCATAGAACACATGATACATAAGAGCTGTCAATAAATTACCTAAAACATAGAGGGAAGGAGGGTTTTGATGGACCATAACAGAAGTGTCACAATGGAGGGAGAGGGCAGGGGTAGATTCTAGACCATGCTATGCTGCACTCACATCTGGTTTTAAAACATGGCAAAATTAAGAAAACAATATCTTTTTGTCAGATTCTTATAGATTCCTCTCACGACAAGAAACTTATCTTTCTTTGTTTCTCATTTTTAGCACATTTAAGGGGGGGGGGGGGTAAACACTTAACTTTTTATAATTATATGCTCAATAGAGTAGCCAGAGGAGACAGTGGACCACCCAGCATGAAAAACTAACAAAAATTCAGACCATAAATTTAGGCAGCATGTCAAAAATCCCTCAAGCAGAGGTGCCACAGAAATCAAAATGTCTTCATCAAGCCCTCAAGACCATATACTGAAACAAAATACCTTCAATCTATTCATGAATGGGAGATGATATTAGGAAGAGGCCTAAATAGCGAGCCCAATACCACCGATAGAAATGTCATATTTTACCAAACTCTATAATTTCAAAACACTGATCTTGGGATGGCTTGATATGGCCTGTTATCAATTCTGAACCATACAACTACCTTCCGTATAGGCCACACGTACGAACCCAGACGGAAAAGGACGAACCCACCTAGATAAAGAACCGTTGGGACAAACCCCCAGTGGAAAATAGTCTTCCCGATGTTGAGAACTATGCTAAGTCTGTCCTTCGCTTCTGAGCTCAATTTGATCATGATTAGGTATCAGTGGAAACTCCAAAATGTCCTGCGTAACTGACACGAGCCCACGCTACTCAGCGTTTGCAAACGGAGCCCGCTGCTATTGAAATTGCTGCGCCACTTTCCCTCAGAGAGAACCGTGATGCCAGGGAACGTAGGCTTGGAGGTCATGATTTTGTAGTCTTTATTTTGATGAATGTAAAGAAGCGGACAAAGTACGCAGCCTTGTGAACTGGTTTGAGATTGCTTTGCATACGTGGCGTGACGACGAGATACCTTTCGGATCGTGTCTCGCAGTCTGCACTGGTCAATGATCATGCAGGTTTAGACGTCTTTAGTCGCAATGCGGATGACAATCATTCATGTCATCTGTTTCTCAGGCATACTTCACTACCAGACCAGGAACCGATCGCTTTACGTCAGCAATTAACAACAATGACACTTCATTGGCTGGTAACTCTAACATTTTCCTTTCATCGGCCTGTCAACCCACGCATGCTTTTCTTAGCTACATCGCTAAGGTAAAACAGGCTGCCATAATAAGGCTTGTGGTCTGAAAAATTGAACAAATGTTAATATTATTTGATAACAAACAAGACGCAGCGATGCAGGCTGGCGTTGGAATATATATCAAACTCCATCTGTTTTAATCCCGGATATGGTTAGGAGACGTAAAATAAACACATTTCAAGATTAATTTCATTGAGACGATGGCTTAAAGGGTTTATAATGACTGTTGAAAACCCAGAGCGTGACATCTCCATGATAAATGTCCCCAGGCGTTCTCATGATGACGTCACTATTTAATTGCCAGATCTACTCCTGATTCCACCCTGACTCCCTCCGTCTGGTGTTTGGCGTAACGTTAGTGTTCTTTTGCCCTGTACCAGTAGCCTCGTCTCTGTTTTAGGGCCTTGGCCTTGTCGGTTGCAAGGCGTCTGGGCATGGGCGACTGCGAACAGTAGTGACTGGCCTGGTCGGTTTCCCGGGGCACGTGCACAGATAGGATAAGTGGCGAAGATCGTCGGATAAGATAAGGAAATCTCTACGACCCGCCAAAGACTGCCGGAGTGCCCGACCTGCGGTGATTGTGCCGGCCCGCTGGGGTGTCAGCTGCTGGCAACGTAGGTTGTAGGCTAGGGTTGAATAATGGCAGACCTAAAGATTGAGAGATAAAATGAGTTGATCCCTTTATTGTGAAATGCTCGACCTTAGCTTCCTGACTCCAGTGGTTCCTGGTTCCAGTGGCTGTGTGTCAGATGCCAATCAGCAACAAATTTATCTGCCACTGAATGCTTACAGTGTCCTGCATGCATGTGTAAACATAAGCCTTGCTTTCATGTGCTGAACTCAGGCTGGGCCAAATTTTATTGAATTTCCAAAACATTTTGCTTGAAAAGCATTTTCAGAATATGCATGCCTGAAGTACCTGAAACATCAAAAAGCTATCTTCCTTTTTATGAAGCACCTGTCAATGCAAAAAGTATTAATTAGGGGGCTCATATTGCTAGTTTCAGGGGGCAGCTTATTCCATCAATCTACTCGTGGTTGCAGCAAAATGTCATAATCTGTTCCTGCTGTGGCTGAAGTCCATCTCGTGTGCATGCTGTCATATTGTGCTTTTATTAAATTAAGGAATTAATGTTAGATCACTGTGTTGTTGATGGTGCAGTGATTTAAATTTTCAGTTTTGCCCATTTTCTACTGTGTTTTCTATATCACAATGGCCTTTTATTTTTTGTACTTTGAAAAAGCCAAGTGCACACATGAGCTGGCATGAAATGTCTGGCTTGTGCAGGCTAGGTATCAAAACCTGGCATTTTGCAGTCTCACACTGTACTTTGTGGCTGGATGACAAGATATCTCTCTGATGCCCTTGCCGCAGATTGAAGGCAGAGGAACAAATGTAGAGAGAAATTAAGATAAGATAAGATAAAATAACAGAGCCAGGAATGGCACCAATTTGGCCCCATTTTCTCCAGATTTTAGAAATTTCACATTCAGTGTGTTTTATCAACTAGGGCAGGCAAGTCACCCATGTCCCCTGCAGCTGCCCCCACTCTGTGATGTGATGTGATGTGTCTAATGCGTATCTGATCATGGAAGCTCATGCCTGATGATCATCTACTACAGGATGTTGAGCAACAGGGTCAAGGTGTATGTCAGGAGAAGGGAGGTGTTGCAGACCGTCTCTATAGCCTTTAGCCTCCCTCTTTAGGAGAATGTCAGAGAGTGGTAAGGTGCAGATCTGCTCTGCATCACCAGCCCTCCTTCTACAGGAGGATGTCAGATGAGGGCGAGGTGCAGGTCCGTCCGGCACCCAGGGATGGGGAGCCAGAGCGGGACGTGGAACTGACCGGCTGCGGTGGCTCGCTCTGCTGCGACCCGCACCGTAACGTCCACCGTTTCGTCGTGTTGCCTATCATCTGCTTCATCTCTTTCGGTGAGGATAGCATGCTTATCATAATGCATAATATGGTTTTGGGTATATGACATATTAGGATGAATGATGCATGCCAGTCAGGCTGTTATCCAATGTCCAATGGACTGAAGCACATGCCTCAGCGCATAGAAGCAAGGTAAGTTATGTTGTGAAAAAAACACGGTATGTGTCTATTGCAGAACCCAACATGTGTTAAAGGAGGCTGGTGTTAGAACGCAAAAAGAGAAAGTTAATGCTGCCATGTGACTTACACCTTCCTATCTATTTATGTGGGTGGCTTGAATTCAGAGCATTGCTAAATGAGGCTTTTTCATTTTGTCTCCAGCATTTTTACCTGACAGCTGTGATGAGTTTATGTGCCACACAGTCATGCTGCCTGGGGCAATGGTTAGTCCTTTTTGGCCAGTTGCCATCTGACATTCCCATGTCTGTTGGATCAAATCAGGTCACATGGGTGGCTTTTATTGCAGGAACTTGCTTAATATCAGTTTATAGGTGTGGTCTGTTGTGATGCTTTTTGTGTCATGAGAACTCCTGTACAAACTTATGCTAGCTTCATCTAGAAAGTGCTTTCACTACACATATTCATTCAGACCGGATGATATCTTCTAAAGCCCACCACATGCAGATTAGCACCCAAGGTCAGCCACGGATAGCGATAGGCACGATTTGAAGCTGGCCATCAGTTCCGTTCTTCATTTGTTTGGTATTTTGCTTGCTTGGTCTTCAGTCCTGCGCGGTTCCATCTAAGGCTTTCGTAAAAAGAGCGCAAACGATGGCCCACTGATATTCTGGGATGCTGTCTGCGCTCCCCCCCCCCCCCCCTTCCCCTGCACGGTCTGGCTGACCCGGCCGCCTCGGCAGGGTCGTATTTCTGCTACGACGGTCCGGGTGCGCTGCAGGATGACCTGAAGCGCGACATGGGCGTCAACACGTCACAGTACTCCAACCTGTATGCCTGGTACTCCTGGCCCAACGTGGTGCTCTCCATGGTCGGCGGATTTCTCATCGATAGGTAAGCTCTAACACGTAGTGCTCTCCTTGGTCGGCGGATTTCTCATCGATAGGTAAGCTCTAACACGTAGTGCTCTCGACGGTCGGTGGATTTCTCATGGATAGGTAAGCTTTAACACGTGGGCTTCCTTAGAAGCATTGACATTGGTGATGGGGGAACGGGGTTGCTGTGAACTGCTCCGTTGTTTGCGAACCACGTGGCAACGTGCCGGGCTCCGCACTTAACACGCGCTCGGGTGGCCGGTGGAATACCCCTCGCTCGGGTAGGGGGTCAGTTTGACCTCCTGAGATCTCAAAACTTAGAGAGGTAGAGACGTCTTCGGGTTGCATTGATTTTTGCATTTGAATTGGCGTCAAGGATTGCGCTCGGTGGTATGCTGTGAAAAACAAAACGTTTACCCGGGTCGTTTCAGGTCAGTGACCTCTTCTGACTTCTAAGAAGTCCATGCAAAATGTATAATATAGGTTCCTGGTCTTATTAAGTTCGAAAAGAGCAGCAGAAACTACCCCATACAGCAAGCTTTGCGACAAAAAACGTGTTGCTTTTGATGCTGGTCTAATCGTGATCCTGACCCTGGTCAGTGGAATTCTTAACTAAATTGTTTATGTTGTCTAGTAAGCAGTGGTAAAGACATATGGCTTCGTGTTACACTCCGCTATTGTATCAGATCAAACAATTCTGTAGAAATTGTCCACGGTGAATCCATGGCGTAACTGACCTGCCGTGGTTCAGGGACCTTACAAGCTGCATTTATACTTTTGTGCCAAAAGATCCATTATTTAATTGTCTACAGCTATCAAAATTTGGTGCGGGTACGCCGCGCCGTTTAGAATCATTCGTAAGAAAATCTGCGTTGGAATGGGGGGGGGGGGGGGGGGGAGGAGGGTCGAATTGAACCCCGCACCGGAGAGCGTGTTAAGTGGAGCGGTACATACTTGAATTGGATTTTGAGCTGAAATAGCCATTTGCGGTTCACGCAGGGCGGGGCTGTGAACTGGACTGAAGGTCTGGCTTTCGTGACCGTGATTTCCTCATTAAGTGGATGTCAGTTAGCTCTCAGACAGTGCTGAGCAAGGTGCGTAAGAAACTCACGAATAGATGTGGGAGGATGGCACGAGAAAGGGACAAAACATCAGCACATAATGACATTTGGCTAAGCAAACACCGCCAGCCCGTGGTGCCATCTCCCGAGGCTTTGAAGTACTGCAGGCGGGAAGCAGTTTCGCATGGCTAGTTTGGCAGTATCTCTCCATCATACAAACGTTCCATGCCGCGATCAAACAAAGACGTATTGAGGAGCATATTAGCAAAACAAGAGAAACAAATTTGGTTGGCTGGAATAGTCCTTTCCGCTCAAAAGTAAACCGATAATATCATAAATGAGTTTATTTCATGATATTTGATGTTTATTTCAGTATCTTCAAACCTATCGATCGGGTACATGATGGTTGAACGACACCACAAAATGTTGAAATGTGACTTAAATGCCCACCAAAATGTCGTGGCGTGTTCCTCGACCGGGCGCCGCTGCGCGCCTGGCCTCCGCCAAGCCAAGATTTTCACGTTCTTGAAATGAGACGTGAAACAACTCTGAACTCATACTGCCGAAAAGCGGGGAGCTGAATGCCTTTCTTGCTTATATCTCAGCATCTCTCTCGTACGTGAACAGTGACATGACAGTGAAACGCTGCCCCTGTTTTAGGCTACCATGACAGATATTTTCTGTTTGGTACGTGGGATAGCATCACGCTCTAATAATTGCCTACGTGTTGGCGCCGCCTGAACGGTCGTCTTTCTGGACCCAGACCATCTCGATTTTATTGCTATCACCCCTGGGGCCCTTGCATTCTTCCTTTGGTGGCAATCCCCGCCCCGTGTTTTTACTTATGTGCATCTGGGTAAAGCATATTTGCTCCAGAGTGGCGCAAGACGTGCGATTTTCTACCTGACGTAGTTATTTACGCGACACTTTTCGATCCGGTTGGAAGTGGTCACGTGACTAAGTATATAAAGTGGCATAGCTTAGACATAGAATAACACATAGTGGCATAGACATGGAATGACACATGTAATGGCTAGACATATAATAACACAAGGCATGCATAGATGGTATATAGCAGTAATCTAATTGATTAATAGTAATTCCATTAATTGATAATCATTGAATTAATAAATGGCCATTCAATACTCAGTACTACTGCAATTTACGAATAGTTCCCATTACATATGCACGGACAATACACAGTTTCCTCACTGGTGGTTCAGATACCAATCGTACTGAAAACAGCCGTGAACAGCGCAATAAGTAAGCGAGCTGTGGTCATGCAAACAGTGGAAACAGGTCTCCTTGCAGTGCAGGAGTTGTTCACTAATTTTGGAACTGCAGAATACAATTTTTTCATCACGACGGACGTTGCATTTTTCTATCCCGCTGTTCCGTGCGTCTTTTCTGTCCAAACTCAAAAGCACGCAGGGCTATCACTATTCGCACTTATTCTCACTTTTCAATGACAATGAGAGTTGTCTTGAGCTGCGGGAAGTCTATGTGAATTGAGGTATTGTCTTTTACCAAGTTTACATGAGCCCCATTACGTCGAATGTACCGCCCATTCGGAAGGTGATCACGTTAGTGCATCATTTAATCGCCTGCCCTCCTTCAGTGTATTCGAAGGGAGCAGAATCAAAGTGATCATGCGATCAAGCATAGAGTTTAGGACGCCAAACGCGTCAGCCCCGTCGTCGTGTGAAATGACAACCAATCAGGGACGCCAATGGAGTTCACACAACCAATCAGGAACGCCAACGGAGTTCACAGCTGAAGGGCGGGCGAGGGGCGGTTGTGGATCCAAATGCTGCGTGAGGCATGGATCGCCATTGCGCTTACGTTTAATTGACGGTACATTTCAAGTTGCGGCTTCATGTAAGCTAGGTATTTGGGTTAGTTTCAAAGTTGTCATTGAGCCGCTGGTATGGCCGGAGCTCATCGGCCACTGACCCAAAGCTGACCGTGAAGTGCAGCTTGCGCTGGCGCCGCGACTAATCCGCCGAAAGTTGAAACCTGAGCTTATGTGATCGAAGTCCACATTGCGTTGTGCTACTCAGTGTTTTTACTTATCTTTTTTGTCGTTCGGTCGGTGACACGGATGTACCTTCGGGTAAAGTGTTCAGCGATCAGAAACTTCGGGCGTTCATTATAAAAGGCTAGCTGTGGTTAGCTGTGCGGACGGCACATTCGCTATGGCACCCGACAAATATTTCGCACGATTTCCTTATTAACCTAGTTCACGCGAGCCCTCTGACCGCAGAATCACCATCGAACCGGAGCGAGGTCGCGCTGACTGCACCTTGTAATGGCATCCGCCCCCTCAGTGGGTTCAAATGTATCAGAATTGCGCGGTCCTTGTAAGAAGCGGCTGGAGGGTAGCGGGCCGACAGCGGCTGGCCATTGAAGGCAATGTTTCACATCTGAAGATATTGAAGCAAGCATTAGATATGATGAGACAAGGCCACTTGTAACTTTTGGTATGCTTTTTAAGTGGAAAATGCTGCTCTAGACAGGTCAGTTCTGTGCTTAGGAAGTATGCTCCACAAAGCGTCATGGTTTGGTTACGGCATCGTACCTTGCACAACATTGATTGAGAGCCAACTGACTGCCGCTATATCTGGAAATCATGCTCACGAACGCCAGATATGAACACCTCGACAATTGTTATTATTATTATTTTTGGGTCTGATCGCCGCATGGCTTATGTAAGTGCAGGATTTGAATGACATTATTATGACGTCACGAATACCGGTGATTGAAATGCTTTCCCCGACGTACCTTTTCCCATTTTCGCGGACGCATAGCTCAGAAACTAAATGGGCTTGGGTCTTCAGAAGGCCAGGACTTCGAACATCACGGAAAGTTCTTCAGTATGGCTATTTTAGTTCAAAACCTTCTATAACTGCGGGACGCCCTCTTTAATATTTGGCCTGAGGCCACGGAGGCACTGCCCAAACCAACCGGCCTGTCTGAACAGCAGTTTGATCGCATTTGTGAAGTCAATTCACATCCGTGCCTGCTTCTGGTGCCCATATAAGCTTGGTGATTGATAGACCGCGTGTCGCACACCGCTTTCTTATCCTTTGCAGTGTTTGCAGGTGCGGCCCCCGTTACGCCACGTGGTCTGGAGGCGCCGCCGCCGCCTCCGCGTCGCCTCCGTGTCTATACGTGCACGCACATGGTTTGTCGGCCTGCCGCAGGGTGTTCGGCATCCGGCTGTGGCGCCATCATATTCGCCGGCTTCGTGTGCGTTGGCCAGGTGATCTTCGCCTCCGGAGGCATCCTGGACCTGTTCTGGCTCATGGTGGTCGGCCGCTTCGTGTTCGGGTGAGCTGGTGATCTGTGGAGACAGACGCCTCTCGGCACAACGCCGCATTGAAGTTGAGCGCATCTTGAACCCAAACGTCCTTGTACGCAGATGCGGCGTGCACAGTCTATTGCCTCGGCCTGTCAGTGACGGACCGAAGCGATAAAATATCAGTGCAGATAAGTCAAGAACAAAAGTGGTCTTGAAACCTTAAAACAACAGAATTTATCAGTGCAAATAGGAGTGCGAAAGCTCATCGTGCAGAGGTTCGTTTATGGCAAAAGTGCGTCGAGAAACAAATGTTTGTCCGTGTTCAAGTTCGTTTAAGTCAAAAGTACATCTAGGCCAAATTGAATTCATGACAAAAAAACGCATGCGTGTTTGATGGGGTCAGATTTAGTAAATGCGCCTAATTAAAGCTAAAGCTTTGTTGCGTGCTACAGGACTCAAAGTTTGTGCAGAAATAGTATTCAGAACCCATTTTGCCAATGGGTTTGATGGTAGATATAACTGAGTCGATTCCAATTCTGAAAGTAAGAATATATCACTGGAATTATTGACGGGAACGAATACAGGAAGTGATGTCTGAAATGGGATGAAGAATTGCCCCATATTGATAAAATCAGCTGTCGAAGCTGGGCTTGGATATGTCTTTAGCTGGAATCTGGTGGTATATACTCAAACCGAAAATAGATGTCCCCAGATAACGAGCGAACACGATTCTTCGCTCCAGTCCAAACTCCGCATGTAATTCCACGAATTCCTCCAGACGAAGCGGAATGTTCTCTAATGAACTTTTGGTCACGCGAACTGTTCCACGACAAACTACCCGCCCTGCCAACTTTTCTCCAAACATCTGTTCCATGTTTGCCGGATACAAAATTCGGAGATGCGAGTTTTTGTCCTCACGAACATCTGCGTTAGGAACTTTAACTTGACGAACCCGTGTCCGATGAGAGGAAGTTCTGCCAAATGAACTTTTGTCCCTGTGTAGAAATTTTCGTCCAAGACGAACATCTGTCCTACACGAACTTTTGCCGCGGATAAACTTTTATGGACGAACTTTCCGAGATGTACATACCTTTGCCATAGACGAACCTTTTTCTGACGAACCCTTGAGCGTGCGAACTGTTCGCCGACAACAACCGCCCTACGAACCTTTGCCTGAAGAGCTTTGCCCGGAGGCCAGGACATGCTCTGGATTAGATGAATCGTCTTCTGGCTGGTGCATGTGAGTCGTTTTTGGTCCCGGTGAGTCGTGTCCTGATCCCAGTGAGTCTGTATTGGTCCCGGGTGAGTCGTGTCCTGATCCCATTGGGTCTGTATTGGTCCCGGTGAGTCGTGTCCTAATCCCAGTGAGTCTATTGGCCCCGCAGGGTCGTGCCCTGATCCCAGTGAGTCTGTATTGGTCCCGGTGAGTCGTGTCCTGATCCCAGTGAGTCTGTATTGGTCCCGGTGAGTCGTGTCCTGATCCCAGTGAGTCTGTATTGGTTCCGTTGAGTCGTGCCCTGATCCCAGTGAGTCTGTATTGGCCCCGGTACGTCGTGTCCTGATCCCAGTGAGTCTGTATTGGCCCCGGTGGGTCGTGTTCTGGTCCCAGTGAGTCATCTGCTGACCGCCCCCCCCCCCTCCCCCGTGCACCGCAGCATCGGCGGTGAGAGCTTATGCGTGGCCGTCAACACGTACTCCGTGCAGTGGTACAAGGGCAAGGAGCTGAACATGGTGCTGGGCCTGTCACTGTCGGTGGCGCGCGCCGGTTCCACCGTCAACTTCAACGTCATGAAGCCGCTCTACGACGCCGTCTCCGAATCCTACTCGGGCTATAAGGCCACCGGCGTCACACTGATGATTGGTGAGAAACGAAACACTTCCGACGAGCGGCAGGTGTTGGCGAGACCTGAGCACGGGCATGACGAGTTAATGGCGGCTTCGCGTTGAGCTTAGCTTTGAGAAAATTCCACTTGCGAACCAGGCTTCCGTACCTGAACATGGCTGTGGTCCCCTCCTGCAGTTTGTCGTGGTGTGAGTCGAAGCCGGCGGCGTGGCAGGCGCTACCGGGTGTACTGAAGACAGCGTGCCGCCCCCTCTGTGCTGGCTGACACCGGCCGCTGGTGACCCCCGTGTACTGAGACAGCATGCCGCCCCTGCTGTGCTGGCTGACCCTGGCTCTGTGGTGCGCTGCGCAGCCGGCTTGGCCACCATCCTGTCGCTGGTGCTGGCCGTCATCATGTGGTTCCTGGACAAGCGGGCTCAGGTGATCTTGCGCCGGGACGAGGGCAAAACGGGCGAGGAGGTACACATCACCGACGTCAAGGATTTCCCCGTCAGCTTCTGGATGCTCACCGCCATCTGCGTCTTCTATTACGCAGCCATCTTCCCCTTCGTATCGTTTGGACAGTAAGTCATGCGACCTGTGGCGAAAGCTCTTGGAATTTGGTTAATTTGGTTGCCTGTTTTATACCGTTTTCTGTGTTGTTTTTTTACAGTATTGTCTAAGTTGTATGCTTAATGTTATCACTTGTCTCATTACTTTTGCAATAAACGTGAAAATATTTAAGTTGAGGATCATTTGACCTCGTTTTCCTCGTGATTATACTAAGAGGGAAGCATCTGCGTTAAATTAAACGTTATATTTCTACTACTGATCTTCCTCAATCATGAAAATCCTGGGTATCCACCTCCTCAACCACGCCTAGATAAGGTATTAACAAAACTTAAGCGAGCTGCCGTTACATAAGTAAGCTGTTGTGTAAGCTGTTGTGTGCAGAAAAGCGGACTGAAGTATACAATGCACCTTGTTCAAGTACAACCTAATCATTCTGCTTTCAGCATGGCCAGTTACAAACGTTCAAAAGCGTTTTAGTCCGAAAAAGTTAAATTTCTTAGTGGCAGAGAAGTTTTTTGACCGAACTGACGCAGCCCTGAGTGACACGCACTTTCGCTTGTCGTGGCGAGCCGCCTCACATCGACCCTGACCCTTAGTCCCTGACCGATGACCCGTGACCTCTGATGACCTCTGACCCAGGACTCTGACCGAGGAACTCTGACCTCTAACTCATGACCCCTAACCTCTGACCCATGACATCTCACCCCCGACCTCTGGCCCCTTGACCCCTGTGTCTTGACCCCTGTGTCTTGGCCCGTGACATATAATCCCTGGCCCCAGACCTCTGACAAATGACCTCTGATCTCGGGTCCCTGACCCCTGACCCCTGACGCTGGCCTGGCTGACCCCCCTCAGGGTGTTCTTCATCCGCAAGTTCGAGATGACACCGGCCGAGGCCAACTCCTGCACGGGAATCATCTACATCATCTCGCTGGTGGCATCGCCCTTCATCGGGCTGTCCATCGACTTGGCCGGCAGGAACATCCTTTGGGTGATGGTCTCGGTGTTGATGACGGTCGGCTGTCACGCGCTGATGGCCTTCAGCTTCATCAACCCCTGGGTGGCCATGGTGAGTCGGCCCGCTGAAAAACCGCGCGCCGAGGCTTAACGCTCCGGACGCGCCGCAGCGATGGGTCGTTAATCCGCCCACGCTTATTGATCGATGCATGTTGTCTGATTGTTGCTGGCGGAGAAGCCGGGCGGAGCAGGCAGTGTCGTGCGCTGTTGCCCAGTACGCGGGCGGCGGACGAGTCGGTGATGAGAGGGTGCGTCCGGCGGCGTGCTGTGGCCGCCCGGTGACGTCACAGCCGACCCGGCTGACCCCGGCCGGTGCCCGGCAGTCGATCCTGGGCATCGCCTTCTCCATGCTGGCCTCCGCTCTCTGGCCAATGGTGGCGCTGGTTATCCCGGAGCGGCAGTGCGGCACCGCCTACGGCATGTGAGTAGCGCAGCTGGTCGGGGGCTGGACCGCGGCTGGCTGGCCCAGGCCGGAGCTGGACCGCGGCGGGCTGACCCGATCCAGGGCTGGTCCGGAGCTGGGTGACCCAGGCCGGGGCTGGACCGCGGCGGGCTGACCCGGTCCGGGGCTGGTCCGGAGCTGGCTGGCCCAGGCCGGAGCTGGACCGCGGCGGGCTGACCCGGTCCGGGGCTGGTCTAGGGCTGGCTGGTCCAGGCCGGGGCTGGACCGCGGCGGGCTGACCCGGTCCGGGGCTGGTCCAGGGCTGGCTGACCCAGGCTGGGGCCGGACCGCAGCGGGCTGACCCGGTCCGGGGCTGGTCCAGGGCTGGTCCGGAGCTGGCTGGCCCAGGCCGGGGCTGGACCGCGGCGGGCTGACCCGGTCCGGGGCTGGTCCGGAGCTGGCTGGCCCAGGCCGGAGCTGGACCGCGGCGGGGCTGACCCGGTCCGGGGCTGGTCCAGGGCTGGCTGGTCCAGGCCGGGGGCTGGACCGCGGCGGGCTGACCCGGTCCGGGGCTGGTCCAGGGCTGGCTGACCCAGGCTGGGGCCGGACCGCAGCGGGCTGACCCGGTCCGGGGCTGGTCCAGGGCTGGTCCGGAGCTGGCTGGCCCAGGCCGGGGCTGGACCGCGGCGGGCTGACCCGGTCCGGGGCTGGTCCGGAGCTGGCTGGCCCAGGCCGGAGCTGGACCGCGGCGGGCTGACCCGGTCCGGGGCTGGTCCAGGGCTGGCTGGTCCAGGCCGGGGCTGGACCGCGGCGGGCTGACCCGGTCCGGGGCTGGTCCAGGGCTGGCTGACCCAGGCTGGGGCCGGACCGCAGTGGGCTGACCCGGTCCGGGGCTGGTCCAGGGCTGGTCCGGAGCTGACTGGCCCAGGCCGGGGCTGGACCGCGGCGGGCTGACCCGGTCCAGGGCTGGTCCGGAGCTGGGTGACCCAGGCCGGAGCTGGACCGCGGCGGGCTGACCCAGTCCGGGGCTGGTCTGGAGCTGGGTGACCCAGACCGGGGCTGGACCGCAGCGGGCTGACCCGGTCCGGGGCTGGTCCAGGGCTGGCTGGCCCAGGCCGGGGCTGGGCTGGACCGCGATGGCCTGACCCAGACCGGACACCAGCCGTCATAAGCCAGGTCGCCGACAGCCACCCGTCATATGAAGCTAGACTGTCATTGATAACGTAGCAGAGCTTCGGCCGTTTCCATCAAAGCACGCCTCTTCACCCTAAACGGCAGGCACCATGCCCCCAGAGCCTTAGCGTGGGTATACGGTCGGCTAAGTGGGCGTGCCCGCGCTGTTTTGCTCCTCGCTATCACCGCGTCTGACTGACTGTGTCTGTGTGGTGCGGCAGTAT
Source organism: Pollicipes pollicipes (assembly GCF_011947565.3). Lineage (NCBI taxonomy): Eukaryota > Metazoa > Arthropoda > Thecostraca > Pollicipedomorpha > Pollicipedidae > Pollicipes > Pollicipes pollicipes. The sequence goes on from NW_023596461.1 coordinate 3,123,654, forward strand.
GCAGTCGGTGCAGAACCTGGGCCTTGCACTGGTCAACATGCTGGGTGGCACGATCGTGGACCACAGTGGGCTACCTTGTCTTGGAGGTGTTCTTCCTCGCGTGTCTCTGCGGTGAGTAGCGGCCGGGTGGTCGGCGGCGGCAGCGAGGGGAGGGGGATTTCGTGCTCGAACCATCCCATAGGGCTGTATGCTAACGCACCACCCCTCCGCCAGCTGAAATGTCGTGCTTGTATTTGTATTTGTATTCGTCGCGAGGCTGAGTGATAGTGGTTTCTATTCATTATTGGCATCAATCATCGCTGCTGACTGCCAGCACATTTTGAATCAGTGCGCTGCCGACAGTCTTGCTGTTCTTTCTTAAGACGTCGTTAGTGTATTCGACACCGGTCTGATTCGGCGCGGCTGGACGCGGTTCCCCTGCGCCGGTGTGTCGCCCTCGCTGGGGGTGGGGCAGGGGTGCGTGGTGCGCCAGCGCCTGTTTGACCCGTGACCTGACGCTGCTGGCCGGCGGGCGCAGTCTGCATGGTGGCTAGTATCGTCATCTGGGTCATGGACGACATTAAGCACGACGGCTACCTGAACGGCAGCCGGAAACTCAAACAGCAGATCGAGGAGCGGTGTCGCCAACGTAAGCCGACCCGGGCCTGTGTTCGTCCCGGGCGGGGTCCGCTTGGGCTGTGTACGTCCCGGTGGTCTGCGGGGTTTGTACGTCCCGGCATCTGTCCGGGCTCGTCGCCCCGCCCCGCACCTGCGCTCCAGCGCGCGCTGTCCAGGCGGGACACAGCCAAACGCGCGGCCTTCCAGCAGTTGATTAGCCGAGAGGCGCCTCGCTCAGCGCCTGAGCTGGCGGCCCGCATTGCCAGCACTGGAGCGCAGGTCGGGACGGGGGCGGGTCGGTCAGTCGGGCCGTCGCCGGCGTCTCGGTGCCACCGTTGTACGCGGGTCCCTCTGTCCGCGCAGCCACGATGATGGCGGCCATCGTGATCCTGGTGCACGACGCGGCCCATGGCGGCTCGCTCAACATGACGCCCGGCGAGCGGCGTCGCTTCGAGGCCTGCTCCAAACGGTCAGTCGCCGTGCAGCAGCGCGCGCCGGTCGGAGCGCGCTGACCGCCGGAACGCCGCCCCCCAGCACTACTCCACTGGTCCCACACGGCTGGGAGAGAGGGAACGGCCCCGGTGGTAATCATGCCAACAGCCATTCGTCTCGAGAGTGTCAGTGTGACGGCAACTCTGCCAAAGAGTTCGGGAGTGGTTTGGTGGCGTATCTGAAAAGTCGAGTGGGGTAACTGCGGCTGTGGGGTTGGCTACTGGAGTGCGGGCTGGAGGGAGTTCGGTGGAGTGTCCAGTGCAGCGGCCATTCGGAGGGTCGGTGGTGAGTGCGGAGAGGCCCGTGCTCGCCACCCGCCCCGCTGACCTGGGATGGAGCGGGCCGCGGTGGCCAGCGGCCGTATCGACGGTGGTCAGCGGCCGTATCGGGGCTATCGAGCGGCGCACGGGACCGGGCTGAGATACGGACGGGGTCGGCCCGCGCCCCGATGTCGCCGGCACTGCAGAGGGCGCCCCCGGCCGGCACCTGTCCCGATGATCCGTGACGTCCGCCAGCAGTACCCTGTGATCGTGTCGGCATCAGGCGATGCTGTACTGTTGATCAGCCAGTGTCCTGAACACGGCTTCAATGCCAATATTTTCTCCCCTGCTTGTCGTCAGGCAGATGAAAAACGGCTCAGAGGGAGGGGGGGGGGGGGGGCTATATATCAACAGAGACATTATTTGCATATCCAGTGCGCCTGGAGCAGTGCAGACCATATGCAGTGCATTGCCAGCTCAAGTCGGTTCATCATCCGCACCGCACGCTTACAGAAAGTTTCACACACCTGCATATTACGGTCGCATATCATACATGTCTACATGTCGCATGTGTACATATCATGAGTGTTCATATCGTATCGGCATATATGTAGCACCTGTACATACATGCGTACATATCGTGAATGTACTTATCGTAGCAGCGATGTGCGAAGCGTATCGCATAGTGTAAAACCCATGCGCTCATCGACAGGTAAACAGGTGGGCTCCGTGTGTCTTTCAGGCTGCCATCGAGGTATCTGTGCTTTTGTTATGTCGTGGACGCTGGCAGTGTCAGCGAATGTTTCGGTATGTGCGTCCGGTCCGGGGCACTGTGCTGGAGGCGTCCGAACCGCTCTGTGGGTCGCTGGTGTCACGTGGCGGCCGCTTCCAGTGCGCTGATCGCGGCGGACGACCGGGAGCCTCTGCTTGATGAGGAGGAGGATGGCGAGGCGTCGCCGGACGTGGCAGACACCAGGTGGGTGGGCTGGCCATTCTTTCACGTGCTCACTGGTCGCCGACAAACGGCTGCTGGGCAGCCTGTGTCCTCCGCGGAATCGTCATCTCGTTCTGACTCATCTGAATTTCACCTGATGAAATTTTCCAGGTGCAGTATCGTCTCGTGTTTGTGGCCGATTTCGCAGAGTGAATTACGCTGTTCCGGATTATCTTTTCTTCTTACTCGTGTTTGTGTAAAGTGTATATATGTATATATATATATATATATATATATATATATATATATATATATATATATATATATATATATTCCGGAGCATAGCAATCAGTGCCTTGAGCCGAGTCCCTACTGCATTCCGACTGATGATGTGGCGTTAACTGGGAGCGGTGTCACCGCCGCCAGACGAGCATGTGGAGCCGCGGTGTGTGCCATCCGTGTGCGGTGCGGTGTGTGCGGTGCGGTGTGTGCCATCCGACCCTGACCTGCCGTCCGGCTGCGGCAGGGGAGGCGGCCGAGGCCAAGGCGGCAGCTGAGTCGGCCGAGAAGCACGGCTTCGACAACAAGGCGGGCCGAGTGGGGCGACGAGGACACCGAGATGTAGCTGACGGTGCCGCGCCCGGTGGCGGCGCGGGCCGCGTGCCCCGGGCCTGCGACGCGGTCGGAGCCCGAGCGGGCGCGGCGGCCCGGCGGCGGCCTCCCGCTGCCGCGGCCTTGGCGAGCGTCACCCCGTCAGCTCGGCGCTCACCAGACGTCCACCCGTCTCCGGTGCCGTTGGAAACATGGCGCCAACGCCAAATTGGTTCACCAATTCGAGCTTGCTCGGAGTGGGAGTCGCTGACCATGTACTCGGTGGCCAGTAGGTTGATTGATTCGTTTGGATGCATATGCTCGGAAAACGTCCAGCCTTCAGCTCACTCACCTCTGGGATATGTTATGACAGACGGACTGCGCGTAATATTCTCATCGATGAGGTCTTGATGAAAACTCTTTAAAACTCTTTTAGATCTGGTACGATGCAAGCTTCACTACGAGGTACGGTGTATTGGTACATCACATTGGTACATCGGGTACGAGGCATGCATATTCAAGTAATTTTGGGAGAATTTGAATAGTGATGGCCGAGCTGCAGATGGCCATGGGCAGTTGGATAGGCTTGGCAATTGAGGTACCCGGTGCAAAGATATGCTCAATATCCCACATCTCATGCGAACAAGAGTAATGGTGATCACGTACTTTGAACGGGCATTGTAACATGGCACTTGTCAAGTAGCGCGTCGTGCGCGTCGGTAATTCAAGGCGCTTATTTTACCTTTGACAAAAGCATATGTTGTGAACTCATATTGCTATGCAAGTATGTAACCGCACTAAAATTAGCTGGTCTCTAAAGAATCGAACGAAATACGACTTACGCCCGACAGCTAGCTCTTAACCCCGGCTGGGCCTGGGATTTTCAGACATTGGTCAAAAGGCACAGCCCAGTTTCAGAGCACATAAACGCATATCACAAAGCCAGTACCGCGGCACGTGGCGACCGCCCAATGGAAGCGCGTTGCCACTGGCTGGAGACTACGCAGTCATGCATCACGCCAACCGTGGACAGTGGTCGGTAGGCGGACGTAAGTTCAGAGGCTAACAAATATTTGTCATATTTTGATCAAACTGCTGTTTTAATTGTTTCTGTTGACTTCTAGCTGAAAAAAGGAATAGTGTAACTTCAAGAGGATAACTTGGATTAACAACCACAGCAATATTCTGCCCTGAGTTTGCCGGTATCGCGGTTTGATCTCTTAAAATGGTAAAGACCAGAAGAAGGCAGATACTAGTTTCAGTCAGCTGAAATGCCAACCCCGGCAGCACACCACACAGTAACAGTAACATATCCATATTCTGGGTGCAGTGTCGGGAGGCCCCGTTACGCGATTTATTTGGAAAAATGTGCGCTTTATGAGCTGAAGTCGCGCGCTGTTCATTTTAAGTGTCGCTGCTCTGCTGCGAATAGTGGGACGTCAACATCTAGAGGCACGCTCGAACATATGGGCATTTAAAAGGATATGGAAATTCTTCTGGCGAGTTATCTCGTGCAGCGAGCGCGTGCGCAGTCTAACACAGAAATGGTCATGCAGTGGAGCTCGAATACTTCCTCCGTATATTGTGTGGTATGTGGTCTCACATTCAGACCATCTTGATTTTGTACGGGCGTTTCATCTGCAACCATACACTTTGAAAAGTTGAAAGTATCCTGCTATGTGTCACATTCTCAACACAAACTATTTGCCACGTAAATTTGCAACCAGGTCCCCAAAAACGTCCTGTGCACGGTGCTCTTAAGAAAAGGCTGTCTCGTACATTGGTGTGCGGTTTCCCCAGGTGCGCAACATGCTAGGTGCGCAACATGCGTGCGCTGATTATTAGCTAGTTTATACATCGCACTGTGCGGGAGAGAACAAGAGACTCTTACGTGTGCAATGCGTATTATTTAATCTCATGCCATTTGTGTATATTGCTATGACGGAAGTGTTCTCTAGTGAGTGATGCTTGCGCATTGGTTTGCTCGAACACTCGTATTCGGTAATTATGATATCTGCCACCTGAATCCCAGCGAGACGCTTTTAAAGACCACATGAGCTTTAAAACGTGTGGGTCCGGTGTGCCGTCGCAGCGGTGGCCGAGGCGACGGCCAGTGACGGGCTCGTGGGCCAGGATATCGCGGACCTGTCGCGTGGGTAGGCCAGCCGACTTGACGCACATCTGGCTGCCTCCGAGGCGTGCGCGGTTATAGTTGAATGACATTGAACTTGTGCCGCTGCCGCGACCGTTGTCATGCTGTATGCGCTATTACCTCGAACGGATCAGGATCGTGTGTGTAGTAAGAGGGTCATGTTTAAACAGCTGTGATTGGGGCGGTCACGATATTCCATGAGCTTCCATCAGCGAATGCGTAATAAAGTATTCAACTTGTGATGTATCGCCACGCCATAATCTGACGTTCCAACATGTATTACCCCATGACGGTGAAGAGTAAGCTGCGCCATGTGATTATAGGCTTGTATTTAACAGGACTGTTCACGGAAGGGGCCTGCATGGGGTTTGTACAATGGTTGTAGCTGTACGCTCGACATGTGCGTCCCCCCCCTCCTTGTCGTCTATCAGAAATTCATCTGGGCCGCCGAATTAGGGGACGTCCATTCCACGACCTGTGAGTATTTTTGGCTGGTGGATTTGTTGTCCGGGTCAGCGTTGGTGCCCAAGTGGTACGTCTGAGTGTGGCATGGACAGAACATGTAACCCCATCCATTTACCCAGGAAAACACGCCTTCTGTCATTGTTCAGTCTTTTGGCAGCGATCTTGGTGCAGGATATTGGAGGTCAGAAAGGTGTCTGGATACATGGATCAAACATCGCGGCACGAAAAATACACATCATACACTATCCTCGAGTTTAGAGAGATTGTATCCGCTATGTCGCCTCCTGCGTCACGTAATGCAGACTCGTACTGACGCGATAGAGCCGTCCGTGCATTACGTTGCGCATTTTTGCCATCTTCAACCTTTTCGCCACCCGGGTTACGCACTGATTACGCTGGACGGCCCCGTAGTGTTGCTGTCCCAAGCGTATCGTCCCAAAAAGGAACGTTTGTCCTTCCCCCCCCCCCCCGGCCCCTAACTGGGGCCGGGGCTGCGGAGCGAACCACGGGCGTGTTCCTGCCGTGAGCACAACCATACGGCTGTGAGGTTGTGAGTAAAAACAAAGAGCTGACACGATTATAAACTATGTCTGGACGTAACATTGCGCTGTCCACAACGCTGTACCTCTCTCGGTACACTTCCGATACGCTCCAGCCGCCTACCCTAACCCCCCCCCCCCCATGCGTAGCAGTAGGTTCGGAAGGGCTCATAACGACGGATTCGGTAAGGATTTTTCCTGCGGTAAGGTGGAGACTGCTACATTATGCTCGTAGCGATGCGTGACGTCGACATGCGTGAGACATGTGAGGGATAAATATTGCATTAAAGTTGTTTGAGGGATTATGGGTTTCAAAGGGTACTTGTTAAAGGAATTATGCCTTCCAAAATGTATCTATTTTTAAGGAGTTATGTCTTCCAAAAGATGCTTGTTTTTTCCTGCTCGCACAGGTTTCTGCTCCAAAAACGGTTTTTTAAACCCTTCTGATTCTCACACTGGAAATATCGCTTGTGATTCTTTGTTCGTGTTAACACCATGCAGACCTAGACGCTGTCACAACGGACGAGGCGCCAGGTGGTACTGACTTGACAGTTATTGCTACGTAGAGCACACTCATTGGCGAAAGATCGACGCCCCATGAATGAGCACGTTGTAACTTTCTGCACATTCCACCCTAAAATGTGTGTTCTCACTGGATGTGTCCCTCCAGTGTCGGGATTCACCGACAAATCATTTGCAGTTAAAAGCCTAACAGGTTTATTGATGCGCTCCGGATTCATTTGAAGAACTTCGCTGGCCCCTCAGTAATAATGCAAAAGTCTGTCCTCAAAATACGGGCTGTTGTTTTCCAACAGCTCATGCAACAGTTTGTGTACCACTGACGCGATTGCTGTCACGTCTTCAGTTACGTCTTATGCAAATTATGTAAGTGACAATGCTGTTGTGGGTTTGTTCCCACTGAAGTAACTTTTTATCAGCATTTTCCGTCCGTGGTAAAAAAATTAAGGTAAAAGGCGTCTCGTGTAGAACCCAGTCATCACCTGTCACACGCAGCCGTGGCCCGTCACATCCAACTATGACCAACCACTTCCAGTCTCACCCACCACACCCAACCTCGGTTAGCCACACCCGTCAGTGACCAGTCACACCCAGCCGTTTACTGCCACGGTTCACCCAATCTATCCATTGACTCGCCCATGCCTACCGTGAACCGATCACTCGCGCCGAGCGCCGCCCGGCAGGCGAGCGAGTCCAGCGCGTCTCCGCCCACCAGCGCGGTCAGCCTGGAGCGAGCTCGAACACCCACTTCCCGCAGAAGCCGACCGCGCCGTCGTCAAACATATATTCAGCATCAATTGCTCGAGGATACAAAAGCGCGGGTCTGCTGGGTTAGCGAGTCCGTCGACCGTCACGCCTGGGCCAGACACAGGGCGCGCGCCGCTGGGAGGGGCGTCCTCGCCGACACCGGGCCGGGAGGACGTCCGATCCCCGAATTTGGCACAAAACAGGTCAGCTCTCGTACAATAGCAACAGAGTGTAAGCACACCGCGTCAACCAAGCAAGCTACGAGACGTCTCCAGTAAAGCATGGTTCGACAGAAATAATCGCGCGACGGTCACTGCCGAGCCCGCCCACAGTCGCACATCATAATACATATTCCGGCACGGGCCAGTTTGTGCTATGGCAATACCCACTTAACGCAGCCGACTCCAAGCGAGTCGCCCGCCGCTGCGGCGCACTAGAAAACAACGAAGTCCACAGAGTACGAACGTCAGCCCACCAAACGCGCGGGAGCGCGTGATTGCCGGACGCCGACGCCGGTGAAGGGTACAGAGACGAGCGCTGCGCCGGCGGGCCGGCTGCTCCGAGCGCTGCGCACCTTATGGAGACGGGTGAGCCGGCGCCAGCGTCGCGCTGGCTGCCCCCTGCACCGCGGCCGGCTGGAGCGGCCGCTGACACGCTGCGGCCGGCCGCGAGGTACTTCGCGGCACACGTTGGGCTGCGTTAGTGGCAGCTCCGGGGCAGCTCAGGTAGAAATGCCGCTGGTGGGCCTCGTCACTCTCCCAAAAAACCGGCTGAGACTCGTCTGATCTCGAAAAAATAATAACCAGGTCACATGTAAAAGTACAAAAATACAGCAAATCAAGCACTCTCCGTCTGATTACGAAAATCAAACCCTGCTAATTTGTCGAGTATGCGGTGCGGGACGGCACGGTCCCTAACGCGCGCCGCTTGATTCTAATATCACCAGTGGTCAGTGTACACTCCTAAGACACACGCACGCACGCACGCACGCGCAGACGCATCAATAAAAGCCACTCGCGGGGCGCGCGTCCCGCCTCGGCCTGCTCGGACTAGATCAGCCGTGCCTCTCACTGCGCCGTCCGTCTGCGCGGGCGGCGGCACGGCCACAGCGCCGCACCCGCGCCCGCTCCGGCCCGGCCGCCGGGTCCACGGCGGCGCCGCGTCGAGCCCCGCCGCAGCGGCGCCCGTTCCGTCCGTCGGTGCCGACGCCCCGGCAGCGTGCTTCCACTCGTGCTGTCCCGCGCCGTGCGGAGGGCGCCCCGGCGCCGTGCCTTGTCGAGCTCGTCTCGCCCCACCTCAAGCTCCCACACGCTTTTCCGACGCTACGCCAGCCACGCCCTGCCCGCCCCCCCCCCCCATCGCGCGCTGATTAAACTCACTACGCCGCCTCGCACCGTACGACCGACGCGCTAGATGAAGGTGCCTATCCAGGCGACAAGCGTGGGACAGAGCAAAACGGAGACGGCGCGCGCCAGCGACATGCGCGGCTTGTGGCCGCCGCTGGTGCCGCCGGCGTCCGGCCGGGGCACACCGTTCGTCTCCTCGACCGGCTGGAAGTCGATCGTGTTGGCGAACTCGTTGTCGTCGGGTACGGCCGGGTGCAGACCCGAGCCGGAGCGGCCGTGCTCGCCGCCGCCGCCGTGCAGCTCGTACTCGCCGTCGCCCGAGCCCTCCGGCAGCTCGTAGTCTTCGTCGTCGGTCTCAGCGTCCACGTCGAACGCAGCGCCGTCCCCGGAGCCGGAGCCGGTTTCCAGCGTCGTCGGCGGCTCGGCGGCCGGCTCTGCGGACGACGGGAAGCTTAGCGGGATGGCTAAAAATACGGGATGCCTTTAACAAACCAGGGACGAAACGGCCAGCCCTGTGGACGACACAGCGCTCAGCGGGACGGCTTCAGTTTCCGGACACCTTAAACAGAGCAGGGACTACACGGCCAGCCCTGTGGACGACACAGCGCCCAGCGGGACGGCTTCAGATACAGGACACCTTAAACAGACCAGGGACGAGACAGCCAGCTCTGTCGGCAGCGGGGGCGGTACAGTGACAGGCAATCGGACAAGAATAGCCCGGCTTGCACCAGCTGGTAGCGAGCCAGCGCGGAGCGTTCGAGGGGCTCGAAGATCCCACGAGCGACAGATTGAACCCAATGAGAATGCAAACGCGATACTTCAACGTGTAGCGAATTATGGTTGATTAACGACTGAGTGTTACGCGTGGAGCTCTGTTTCACCGACGGTGCTACATTCTCAGCATAGTCGCATAACCAGACGTTCATGCGAGAAGCGATGTCTGCGAGGTCGCGGGTCCATCTCATCATCGATCCGCCCCTATTCTACACCGTTCCCAACATCCAAGAAAGCACCCACCGATACACCGAGCAGACAGCGTACGCTCGCAACGAGCGGAGCGCCGCGTTTTCCGCACGCCAACGCCCGAGGCCACGACTGAGCCGCCGCCGCTGAGGCGGCCGCCAGGGACTCACCCGGCTGCTCCCAGGTGACCGTCTGCCCGTTGTAGGCGTCCCGCAGGCGGGCCGTGGCCCGCTTCAGCGCCAGGATCGCCTCGTTCACGTCCGAGTCGGTGTACAGCGTGTCGACGGGCACCTCCGGGTTGGCGACCTGCGCCTCCATGCCGTCCTTCATCAGCGGCTGCTCGTACCTGTGCATGGGGAGCGTGTCAGCGGCGCGACAGGACGCTGTGTCAGAGGCGGGACTCTGAGGACGCCGTGTCAGAGGCGGAACTCTGAGCGTCGTATCAAACTGCGGACTCCAGACTGAGAGGCAAGACTACACGGCGTTCCACGAGGAGCAGAGCCCTGGAGCTCGTGCGTCTAAGGAATGAATGCAATGATATCCATGATCTACTTAGCGGAGGGTATGCCAAATACACCGGCTCACTGGACATGCCACGGGCAAAATCGTGACAGCAGTGATTGTTTTACTTATTGCTGCAAGTACTAGCACCGAACAACCAGGCACGAACAACTGTGCTTGGCACAGGGGTTACACAGGTGAGCTGATCCCAGCGTTTGGTTCGCTCACTGACAAAACAATGTGCTTGTAAGAAATATCGACTTACGCCCCAGATCCGCACTGATCACGCGAGCGGCATAACACACGGAAACGTCCGTCCAGCCATTTGACTGGCTGGTTCCAGACACGTGGCGCCACTACCCCCACCCCAACGAGCTGGAGCTGCGGCTGGCTACGCCCGGCGGCGACGGCACGTGACCGGCACAGGTGACGGGCGCCGAGCATGAGCGGCTGACCGGCGGCGCGCGCCCCACGCCTGATCCCGTCAGCCGACCGTCCGACACCACCGGCCGGGGCGCCGGCGCGGTAGGCCAGGCGGCGCGCGCCCCACGCCTGATCCCGTCAGCCGACCGTGCGACATCACCGGCCGGGGCGTCAGCGCGGCACGCCAGGCGGCACGCGCCTCACGCCTGACCCCGTGAGCCGACCGTGCGACATCACCGGCCGGGGCGTCAGCGCGGCACGCCAGGCGGCACGCGCCTCACGCCTGACCCCGTGAGCCGACCGTCCGACATCACCGGCCGGGGGCGTCAGCGCGGCACGCCAGGCGGCGCGCGCCCGTGAGCCGACAACAAACGGTGAAAGGAGTCGGTCCGTATGTGTGTAATGCCGAAAGGAAAACTGGTGAAGTCGGACGCCCTTGACAGCGCCAACAGTTCTCATCAATCCGTAGAAAAGTCTGCCTTTATGAGAATGTGACAGGCGGGGATCCAGTGAGTCAGAATTAGCGTCCCAATACGCAAGTAATCCACATGATAAATGTCTGTGAATCCGGTTAAAATCATCGCTTATATCGAGCGCGACGATGACTTCGCGACAATTATTGTTGATTGGGTTACTGACTGGGTTAAAAATAGCCCCTAACCGTAAAACCCTACGTTTTTAAGCGCGTCGCTGCTATGATTATTTTCCGGCCATAACAGGAAAAAGGGAACATGCGGCTTTTGCAATTGTGACCACATTATTACCAACACAGCCCCAATATTTTGGAGGGATATTGGTCACAATCCCGATAACTATACGCATGCGTAACTTTCATGATACAATTTATTTAGGCGTGGGCCAGAGCTTCGCCCCTTGATCCGCTCCTGAAAAGGTGACACTGTCCACCTTGAGTCGATTACTGGCGAGCCTTTGGGTTGTGGTCTTGACACCCGTAAGCGGGTTATATCGGGCACGTTCACCCTATACCGCACATGCCGTCATTCACTGCCGTCCCGGCCCGTGGGTCGCCGCGCGCTCTTACGACCATCGCGTTTAATCGCGAACGCTCATGGTTCTCGGGTGTTGCATGCGCGCGGCGTTGGGACGTCCGAGTGAGCTGGTCACTGTCGTTGCATTCAATTACAAGGAGCAATCAATAAGCCATTTTTCACTGTTCAACCAATATTTTTGTTTTGAGACCCACCTAAGGGCGGCAAAATAACCCGGCTAAAGAACAACAAAGCGTGTCATGTTTTGTTTTCACGAATGACGGACATACTCGTCAGACGGCACCAGGGAAAACTTTCACCACGGCGTTTTGTTTTGTGCCAATCTCGCAGTGTTTCGCCTTGCTATGTAGACAGGGCTTCTATACACGTCACACGGTGAGTCGCGTTGTCAGAGCTCATGTCCGCCTTCTGGAGCCGCCCTGTTCGCTCCTTTCCCACCGAACATTTAGCATGGCCTCGACGATACCAGCAAGCCGGGAGCCGCGTGCACCCGTGTCCGATCCTATCGCAGGTGCCGATGCGCCTCGCCGCGGCCGGCCGCCAGCCGAGCCGGCAGTGGGGCCATGGGCGCGACGGGTGCCGCCGCCGCCTGCGGCCCGTCCGTCCGCGCCGCCGACACCCACCACCAGCAGCCTGCTGCTCAATCAACAAGCGGCCTGCCGCGCCGCGTCCGGTGCCGGCCGGCGCGGCGCTGTCAGCCCGGGGAGACGGCGCAGCGCGCGCGATCCGCCGAGGCGACGGGCCGCGCCGGGCCGGGCCGGGCCGGAGCCGGCCGTCCCACCTGCTCTTGGCGGTGCCGTTCCAGCAGTTCATGATGCGCGCCGGCGGTGCCGCCATGTCGCGGTCCGTGCACAGCTGGCTGGGCAGGTCGTACCAGAACGTCTTCAGCGGCCGCACCTGAAGCGCACCGGTCACGCTCAGCGACCGACGTAAGCCACCGCACGTGGTCAGCAGCGGGACGGGAGGCGCCAGCACAGCACAGGTCACGTGGCGCGGTCAGCAACGGAAGGAGACGAGTCAGGCAACGTGGTCAGTACCGGCAGGTCACGTGCCATCGTCAGTACCGGGAGGACATGAATCACGTGACACGTTAGTCATGTGACCCACTGCAACGCATCGTTTGATAAATGTGTCGCCGGGAGACATTCCTGCCGGTCTCATCCCGTCTAGATACATCGGTCCCAGGAAATTCATACCACAAGAGATGTGAGAAGTCTTGAGACACAACCACAGGCGTTGTTTTGAAGAGTTCGGTTGGTCAAAAATGCATCATGTGAGATGACCTGGTCTATCTTCAGGGCAGAGGCAGTGCACAGCAAGGGCCTTCCCACTATAGCGTACGATGGCCGTCAATACTCTTGATGGCCACTCACTTATCCCCTCCATGCCCGCGTATCACGCGCGCGTTCGGTTAGAGCACCGTCCGCCCGCCAGCGCGAGGCCACGGTCACAGTGCGTGAGTGAGCGAGGGGTGGGGAGGGGACACCTACCTTGCTGCGGATCTGGCCGAGAACGCGCAACAACGGCGACGGCTGCTCGACCTCATGATCCGAATAGCTCTGCAGCTGCACCCTCTGGAAAGTCGGTCGTGTCGTAGGAGGGCGCGTCGCCGCCGGCCTGCCGCCGGCGCCGGAACTTGGGGTCGCCGCAGCCCTCGAAAATCTGCCGCCAGGCGTCAGCAGCGTCAGCCGCCAGCGGGACAGGGGCACGCACCGGCACCGCTGGATACCACAGCCACATACCTGACGCCAGCACCGGCGCCGGCCAGTGCCGGTACAGACGGCGCCATGCTGAGATGGCGCTGGCACCGCGCCGGTCAGTACCGGTACAGACGGCGCCACGCTGAGCTGGCGCTGGCACCGCGCCGGTCAGTACCGGTACAGAGGGCGCCACGCTGGGCTGGCGCTGGCACCGCGCCGGCCAGTACCGGTATGGAGGGCGCCACGCCGAGCTGGCGCTGGCACCGGCCAGTACCGGTACAGAGGGCGCCACGCTGAGCTGGCGCCGGCGCCGCGCCCGCTCCCACTGCGCTCAGCACAGACCAATAGCTTTTGGTGCCGGCAAAATCCTAACTTACGTCACCGGCTCAGACACTGCTACAGCGCCCTCTGCATCGATCTGGCGCTGGCTATGACGCTGTGGTGCCAGGCCCCAACCCGCCAAACACCCCACCCAAAGCTCTTGCCTGCGCTGAAAAATCCGACCGCACCAGCACAAAAACCCAGAGCTCGTCTTCGGGCACAGCTGGTGGCTACTCTCTCTCTGAGCGGCTGACGGCGCGGCTCACAACGCTCCCAGCCTCCGCGGCACCAGCGGGAACAGATGATCACTTGACAGGGGAGCAGCATTTCAGACAAAGTGAATCATGAGCGGCATGAATGAACCCCAGCCGCACACCAGACGGCGAGCCGACAGACGATTTCAACGCTCTGAAGACAAACCTTGCGCGACACGTCGTATCCGTTGTCCTGGAAAGTTCATGATGGCGTACGAGATTCTTGACGTTGATTGGACTAACGACCGACTCGATGTTGAACGGTTCCCTCAAGACGCGCCACAAGGTTCGTGATGCCATCTGCCGACAGAATGACGCACTTAGTTTCCAAAACGGTGGGGCGTGGGTGGCTACATGACTGACAGCAGCGCATCCACCGTGGAAATTGCCACAATTTTAACTGCCTGGTTAGATTGACGTGGCAACCGTAAACTGCACATATCGCGAACACGACAGATCACTCGTAAAACCAGAAGACTTCCTCCATCCGGATTCTCAAGAGACACAGGATGACACATTTGCGCCAGAGTTCAGCGAGCGAGTCATGCCATGGGTCAAAACTGACTCGCCTGCCCACAAGGCGCCGGATCTCGGCGACAAACTGTGCGTCCATCGGATTGTAGTCTTCCGACGTTTCCGATAACGGGTATCGTTAAGTCAAGAGAATCGTCTTGTAACTAGCTGGATAAGCTGAACGCCCCATGAACAGTACTCAGTGATCAGATCACATCATCAGCCTCGAGCCTGGACGTAGCTCCGCTTGTTGTTGTTAATAGGTGTTTTAGGGCGCGCCGACTGCGGTGGTCATTAGGCGCCCATAACGTAGCTCCGCAGAGCACGCCATATCCTGCCGCCTCATATACAAACCGGTCTCCTGCCTCTCAGCACTTAAGGGTTGGAAGAAAAACGCAGGCGTTTTTGAGGCGTCTCCATCAATTTTGATCAATACTCACCCAAGACATATGTAAATTGGCTTACTGCTGGCGATAACAAGCTGGTGATAATGACGACTGTAACTTGGGGGCGCACCGACACCGGAGGCCATTTGACGCCCCATTAAAACAATCAGAATAAGAAAATCACTTATCGTAATCATCAATGCAAATTAGTTCATTTTGTTTCCTAAAAATGCATGACCATGTGGTAGTCCAGCTTCTTTTCAGACGTCAGCATTATGTTAGCGCAGACACCCTGTGTCAGCGAACCATCCTGCTGCGTGACTCATAGCAGACAGACGTCGCTGACAGTTTCCATTTATACCGGTTTTAGAGGGCTTTTCGGCGCATTTGCTTCGATTTGAGCATTTTGAGCACGACACCAAAACAATCATCTTGTCACATCATCTCTGTAACAATCTCCTGCCGTATCCGCTTTTGCTTTGCTACGTCAGACAAGGCATCTTGCTGATAGCGGTGTGGTGTGAACACGCATTATGCGTTTTGATAACCAAGACCGCTTATTTTGATAATCAAGACCGCTCAATTCAAAATGTTTGAATAGCGTATTACCCAGCAGCTTCCCTGTCTTCATGAAATTTGCGTCGTGCGGTCACTGGGCATTTGACACATGGTGACGCAACTGATCATTGAAGTATGCGGCGGGGCAATGCATGCCGAGGTCAGGCCGTCTGGGTGGTAAATAACGTAACGATGCGTGCCGGTAGCCATCAGCAGCGCCCATATAACTTTTAACAGGGGGCTTCCTCGCGAGTAGTATGCCAGCAAATTTGCCAGCGACTAAATGCCGACATCAAAGCACGGTGCGCATTCCATGTCGCCCAGCAGGTACTTAAGCGAACACTCAAAGGAGTCTCACGCCCACTCAGCCTGAGTCAGACGACTAACGATAAAATCATTGCGCGGACATCTGTCGGGGCCTGCGCCCCTTCACGGAAGACACAAACCGGACACGGCACCGTGGCGGCGCCCATTACCGGCCGAGTGGCCGTCCAAATCGACGCCTGTTGTTTGGCCACTGGCCGCCTTCGACTATGGTTCCGGTCATATGTTCGGGCGCCAGTCTGTCGCGGCCTGACACGGGACGGCGCGGACCCGTGAGTCAGCCGATGACGCACGCCGCCCTGCAGTCGGGCTGACCGGGGCACGCCGCCACGCCGCGCCGCCCTCTTCTGAGCCAGACTCGCGCCGTCCCCAACGCCGTCAGTCGCCCCCGCACAGACTGGCACCCCGCCCGACCGGACCCAAATTGAGCAATTACGGCGCACTGGCCAGCGGCGGCGGCGGCGGCGGCGGCCGTGCGCCGCCAGAGGGCGCCGGTCGCGCCGCGCCCCCGCAATGAATAGAGCCTCCGCAAACAGGCCGCCAGCCGGGCGGGCCGGCCGGCCGGCCGGCAAAACAGGGTCCACGCCAGCGCGCCGGGGCAGGGGCGGCAGCGGCGGACTGTGATTACCGCCCGTATAAACAGGGGCGCCGCGTCCTCGCCCGATGTCAACTGTTATCTGGGGCCGACGCGGCGGCGGCGTTTTTGCCGCAGCAGGCGGTGACGGCCAGGAGGCGCGCGCGCCTCACGCGCCCAGCCGCTCTGCGGCGGCGGCTGGCCGACCGGCGCCCGCCAGCCTGCTGGCGCGGCCTCACCGGAGCTGGGACCAGCCGCCGCCGCCGGCTCCGAAGGCCAGAGACAGCGGCGAGGTCGGCTGCTCGTCAGGCGGCGGTGGCGGCGCGAGCGAGACGCGGCTCCAACGGCAGCGCGTGCGGCAGACGCCGCCGCTCGACGCGTCCGGGTGCGGCGCTACGGCATGTGACCCCCAACATGATGCCTCCAACGGGAGATCACAAACAAGAGCAATTTCATTCGACCAACAAACACAATTCAATCAGTTCGACTAAAAGGGGCGCGCAGACGCAGTTTGGGGCGCCCGATCTGACCCCGCTTGGTTACGGAGGGCTTCTCTTATCACCCATGTCACGCTCCTCTGTTCCCTGCACTAGCTACAGCAGTGGACGCTGGACCCGATGGCCGCTGCCGGCCGCTCACCGATAAACTCGTGCCACTGGTCGTTGAGCCGGCTGTGGTGCGCCAGGCAGCCCTTGATGACGTTGAGGCAGAGGCCATGGCACGCCTTCACCCGCGGCATGCCGTTGCAGGTGCCGCACTGGCTCATCTTCATCAGGGCGCTGCCGCAGAACGGCGTCACGTTCACCTGCCGAGGGATGGCCCGTGAAGTCAGAGAGGTGGTGGCGCCTGACGGCCACGGGACGGCCCGCCGCTGGCAGCCACAGACCACTGCTGTGCGCCTGGTAGTCGAGCTCAGTCCGGCAGTCGAGCTCGGCCCGGTAGTCAAGTCAGTCCGGCAGTCGAGCTCGGCCCCGTAGTCGAGCTCGGCCGCCGGTCGAGCTCAGCCCAGCGGTCGAGCTCGGCGGTAACAGTCGACCCTCAGCCAGGCAGTCGAACTCGGCCCGAGCTCGGCCGCGCTGGCCGGGCCAGGGCGCGCTGCGGTGCCGCGGTCGGAGAGAGCCGCCGGCCGTGCGGGTCAGCGCCAGAGATGCCGGCCCCGGCCCGGCACTAAACCCCACCGGTGATCGGGCGCCCGGCCGCGCCGGCCGACACGCATACCAATGGGCCGGGCGGTCCGCAGGCCCCGCAGACCCGGGCGCCGGCGGTGGCGCGACACATACCGAGCGGCCGCTAAAGCCCGGGCCGCTCGCCACCGCCGGCCGTGCTGGAGGTGCCGATTGGATTCCAGATTTTTGGAATTCCAATTTTTGGGGGGAATTCCAAAGCCTATGACACACGTTACTTATCACGATAATTTCCTTTCTTTTCATTCGATTCGAGTGAGGAATGCAGTGGCGCGAGTAGGGTAGGAATATTGATTTTAGATAGGAGTTAACTTGCATTCTTAAAAAAACTTGCACATTTTTGAAAAACGTGCTTCTTGGACACTTTGGCCGGCCAGATGGACCATCCTTGTTCTTTGCATTGACCTAACCGGGCCGAACAACACCATCAGGTCTCGGAACACGGTCTCCACTTCACTGCCTGCTCCGGCACACCATCTCTGTCCATCCCGCCCTAGCGCTGTGTTTGTTGGCCTGTCACTGTTACTCTCGTATGTTATCCGCCTCTCGCAAGGTGTCAGACACCACGCCCTGCTCTTCCATTCTGCCTGAGGCGCCTGCCCCTGTCTCGCCCAGCCGTCTGTTTGTCGTCGCCTCTGCCACTGCCATCCCCGGCGCGCTGTCGAGGCCCCGCCTTCGCCTCAGCCGCCCTGGCTACTCCTGCCGTCCTCGCTCCGCCCCTGTCAGACGCCTGTCACTCTGCCGTCACTCTGTGCCCGTCTCTGCACCTGGCGTCACGTCACAACTCTATCACACCGAGCATACGCGCCCGGTTCCACTCAGTGACCATAAGCGACGCAGCACGAGGACACTGGCTGTCACATCTGACTAAAACCACTCCGCTGACAGTTCATGGTCGTCAAACTGTAATACGTCGGAACAACGGGCCAGCTGACGAGCAATAACAGCGGTCTCGCCGACACAGCACGACAGCACCACGCCAAACCGGACCTTTGGCCCCGACTGTAACTCAAACACCAGTCAGCCCGTGCCGGCCGCTCGTGGGCAGCTAGCAGCCCGCACAATACCAACTCACTGGAGCCGCACAAAGGGCGGTGGCCGCAGGACCTACGCTCACGCCCACAGGCCGGCGCGTGACCGGAAACAGGACGGCGCGGGGCGGAGCGGGCGGCCCCCGCTCAGCGCCCCGCCGGCCTCTCAGTGGGCGCGGCCGGTCGCGGGCGACCGCGCCCCACACCTGACCACTGATCCGGCGGTCAAGCGCGGCGCCCCAGCCGGCGAGGAGCCGGGACGGGCGGAGGACCCGGAACAGGCAGAGGACCCGACAAGCAGAGGAGCCAGGACAGACGGAGGAGCCGGGACAGGCGGAGGACCGGGGCAGGCGGAGGAGCCGGGTCGGGCGGAGGACCCGCGAAAGGCGGAGGAGCCGGGGCAGGAGGAGGACCCGGGACCGGGCGGAGTCCGGACAAGCGGAGGACCCGGGTAGGCAGAGGGACCCGGACAGGCGGAGGAACCGGGACAGGCGGGGTCCGTTGCAGGCCGAGGACCCGAAACATGCGGAGGAGCTGCGACAGGCGGAGGACCCGGAACAGGCAGAGGACCCGGGACAAGCAGAGGAGCCAGGACAGACGGAGGAGCCGGAGCAGGGCGGAGTCTGGACAGGCGGGGGACCCGGGACGGAAAGGGGTCCAGATAGGCAGAGCAACGGCCCTCAGTAGTGTAATGCCACGATTCCGGGCAATGAGGACGAGCACAACCCCGGAACGACATGGAACCGCACACAGGCGCTCGGGCCCTGCCGAAGGGTCGGGATCTCCACAACGTTGCAGCATTGCTATCGTTTTCCGTACGTTTCGAATCACAACAGTTCCACTTCCTGTAGGGCACGCAGACTAAGACCCTGTGTCCTAACACGACGGGCGTACTCTGCGCTGTGCAGGTACCGGTGAAAAGTGCGCGCACTCCGTTCATCCACACAACAGCTGGTGACCGGTTAGAAGGCACCAGCGCGGTTGGATAGCCCTTTCGTGTCTTCTGGGGCGTCACGATGATCTGCTCGTTTTTGCTCCACATTAAATTGGTATCTGACACTTCGATGTGCTACTTTTTACACGCTATCATACGGCGGGTACTGATTTCATCATTTACCACTTTAGTACATCCACTTCTTTACACGTCCCGAGCTGGCCACTTACCACGAAGTCATTAAGCACACGGACTGTTTTCCAGCTCCCCATTTTGCGGTTCACATACCGCAGACAACAAAAAGACCGCATCATTACCACGGCATGCCTCCAGTCGGGACATCACTTAGCCCCGGCGACCGTGTGTCATCAAAGGGTGCAGATCTGGCACCCATCTCGGCCGGGGCGGTATGCGGACCAGCAACAAGTCGCCATCACGCCGGCCACGGCCTAGCGTCACACCATCTGGCCGGGCCGAACTCCAGGTACACTCCGGCCGGCGCCGCCGGCCAGCAGCTCCTCACAGCCGTTAGACGGGTTCAGCCACTCCCCACAGCCGGGAGACAGGGCCAGCCGCTCCCCACAGTCGTGAAACAGGGCCGGCCTCTCCTCACAGGCCAGCCGCTCCCCACAGTCGTGAAACAAGGCCAGCCGCTCCCCACAGCCAGTAGACAGGTTCAGCCGCTCCCCACAGCCGGGACAGGGCCAGCAGCTCCTCACAGCCGGTAGACAGGTTCAGCCGTTCCCCACAGCCGTGAGACGGGGCCAGCCGCTCTCCACAGCCGTGAGACAGGGCCAGCCGCTCCTCACAGCCGTGAAACAAGGCCAGCCGCTCCCTACAGCCGAACACAGCCCTCTCTACCCAGCCCCCCCCCCCCCCACAGCCATGACACATGGCTAGCCATCCCTCCCCCCGCAGTGGTGAGAGGGCCGGCCTCACAGCTGTGGCCGGGTCGGACAGGGTCAGCCGCCCCCTGCTCGGCTGCCCCGGTCTGCCATCAGTCAGCCACCCGTGCTCAGTCCGTCCCCGCCCACGCCGCCAATACAAATACACTCCCGCAAAAACAAGGAATGTCAGATCATGAATGTCTACGAGCGGCGTCTGCAAAAACGTCTAATTAATAGTCATTAATGGTGTGTCGGCCGGATGGGGGCAGCGGCCATGTGTGCCGGAGCCGGACAGAGCTCGCCGCGCGGCTGGCGGACGGCGCCAGCCCGTCACAGGAATGCGGTGCAGCAGAGGAGGAGTTCTCGGTCACACGGCCGGCCGGGCAACAGCCCCGGGGCGTGTCCAAGGCGGCGTCATGCCGCACCGTCTCTCGCAGCTGACGTCATGCCGCACCATCTCTCGGAGGTGACGTCATGCCGGACCGTCTCCCACAGCTGACGTCATGCCGGACCATCTCTCGGAGGTGACGTCATGCCGGACCATCTCTCGGAGCTGACATCATGCCAGACCATCTCGCTTTGCTGATGTCATACCGGACCATCTCTCGGAGGTGACGTCGTGCAGGACCATCTCTCGGAGCTGACAACATGCCGGACCATCTCTCTTTGCTGATGTCATGCCGGACCATCTCTCTTTGCTGACGTCATGCCGGACCATCTCTCGGAGGTGACGTCATGCCGGACCATCTCTCGGAGCTGACATCATGCCAGACCATCTCTCTTTCCTGACGTCATGCCGAACCATCTGTTGGAGCTGACGTCATGCCCCACCACCATTCAGAGGTGACACCGTCCACAGTATTGCGTTTCTCGGATATCAAGAGGCGGCAGATCTTCCCGGCGCGCGGCAGGTCAGCTCTTCTCACCCCGCACACACATAGGATTATCAACTATTTTCACGCCCCGCTGGGCACTGGACACCTGTTTTGACGCAAAATAACCACTTACGTCAGAGTGCCCTAAAACCACAATCATCATCATCATCATCAAGCCAAGCGGCGGACATCCGGGAGGAAGGCGACGACGGCGGGCGAAGACAACACGCCGCCGCCATGATACCGGCCGTCCGCGGGCGGCAGCGCAGCACCGGCGGTCACCGGCGGCCACCGCCAGGTGACGAGAGGAACAGAGGCGGCGAGCGGCGAGCAGCCAGAGTCCTCAGAAGGCCTCTCCTGTCCGCTTGTATCGAGCGTCGACGGTCGGCACACCGGCCGTGCGGCGGCACAAGGCGGCGCTCCCATTGATTTCCCGGCGGCGTCGGCAGCCATTCGTCAGCGGTCAACATCGCGCAGGGTCGCCGACTGTCGCCGCCGGCGGGTCGAGACTGGGGCGCGACCCGGGGCACCGGCCGGCCGGCGCGCAGGACCACTCACCGCGCCGCAGCTGACACAGACACAGCGCGCATGGGCACCCCACAACTGACACAGACACCAGGCACCGGGCAACCTCCAGCTGACACAGACACCCCACGTACAGGCACCCCACAGCTGACACACACACACACACCCAGCAGCGAGGGAGCATGGCTGACAGGGTCCCTGCTCTTGGACATCAACGGCAAGCACGCAAACGACAAGCAGGGGCGGCACGAACACCATGAAGCGAAACAGGCCCCTTCCACCTACCGTCTTCAGCCGCTTAACCACATCGTGGCCGGTGTTGAGGCTCTGCACCAGCGTGCGCGTGGCCACGAAGGAGCGCTTCAGCTGCTGCGTCAGCTTCGCCGGGACGTCGCGGAACGGCTTCAGGCCCTCCATGTGAGTGGCCACGCACTGCAGGTACCTGCGGAGGGACGACGGCGTCAGTCGGAGCGCGCGCCGGACACCTGCTTCGACAGCACTCTCAACTCCCGCCTTTCAACCTCCGGCATACATTCCGTCCTCTGCGGCATCAGAAGCCGTTTTAGGTCCCGTAACCGCCTGAGGCTATGTACACTCCCCTGACCGCGTTCCCACCGAGCTGCCGAATTCGTTGGAAGAATTCGAGCACCGCCAAGCTCCAAACGGCCTTGACCGTCATTTACTAAACTCTGGATCTATGTTTTATGGGGACAGGAGCCAGGAACAACATCGGGTAGCCGCTTCTTTGTTTTCCGTGTGTGTGTGATTGGGGCTTTACGACGCACTCAGCTGCTGATGCTATGTGGTGTCGCCTGCCTCTCACCCCGGCAGGAAGGGCGGGCCACCGCGGAGAATCGAACCCCGTACCTCTGGTTTCCCAGACGCGCAGTGGTTAACGCAGACGTGTTAACCACTACACTACCGGCACCCCCTTCTTTGTGTTCCCCTTGCTTATGGTGACTTCCGACAATTTTCGAAACCATTCCGGTACGTGTTCAGATCCTCTTCACTGGTTGGTGGCTGTGCTGCCCGCATTAGAGTTTGGGAAAGGTTCTGGGAGTCATTGCCGCTTTTCTCGCGTACTTGTGTGCTTTTCTGGACGCATTTAATTAAGCGCCCTGGGCTGGATTTTGTCAACTACCCAGGCTTCCACAGCATCGCACCTATGAAACGGTCTTCCTGGATACCAGTCCACACCAGGGACCCATAACCTATGTCGTGACTCTCACCATCCTTTAAGCAACTCACACATATTCCCAGCCCAGCTGGCCGCCCTCGTGACACCACCAAACACCCCAGAGGAGCACGTGATGTGTTTTCGGACTGTTCATCAGGCCTCTCCCATCCCAGACCGCCGTAACGAGTGCGTCTCGTCCGGGGCCCTGCAACGGCATCGCCCTCACCCGCGGACTCCAAGACAGCGCGCGAATCTGCCACAGCAAGTGTGACGGTGGCCTGTTGAAATACAACGATGCTATTCATTAGGGCAACCGATGTGCCGAAGCCTCACGCCTGTGGTGCTTGGAAGGACTGGGTGGCAACCCGAACGGGCGTTCGTCCCACATACAAAACACCCACTTATCATCGTTTCAGTCTACCAAGGACAAAGCGATGAAGTTAATGAACCGCTCGCCTCCAGTGCACCGCTTAGCTACGGGCGCACTACTTTTGAGGGGCGGCGCATAATGCCGTGTACCCCGAGATACAGTGACTGTGCGACTCCAGTACGTCGTCCCCAAGCCAGCGTCATCCGCCCATATTAAGGAACGAATACACGCACCATGGATGCACTGGTGCCTGGTGAGCCGACATTCAGTGGGGCGCCTGGTTTTTTAGACAACTTATTGCTGCAGGGACATGTTGTGCCCTCATCTAATTCTGGGACAACGAACCCCACAACAAAGAAAATGCATTGGCCTCCGTATCTTTCGCCTATAATAGCGTTACTGGCATCATGCTAGAATCACCAGTTCGATCTGCTCAGTTAACTCACAGTATACGGTACATGTGGGGCATGTTCAGACAATTAAAAACTGCTAGTGGCATTAACCAACTCTTAAAGAAAAAGCATCGAGGATCATACCCAAGGAAGTTGCTTGTTGAATGCACGGGTCAAATATATCTCAACGCAGCCACAAGCACACCAACACAAGCCACACCAACAACTCGACAGGACAACGGATCTACATCGAGTGCGCACGACTATTTAACCGTTTACAGTCCGACTGACGTCAGTTTCAACAGCCCTTCAACACGCATCCGTTTTCAACAGACGCCGACTGCCCGTCCCGGCTGTACGTACAGAGGCACGGCAATCAGGGGCTCTTTGCCTCCCGCACGGATTACTGCGAACATTTTAATCGCATGCCTTTTCCACAACAATTTCCGTCATCACGAAACCAACCAATTTTTAGAATAAAAACCCTCTGACACGCATGCAAAGGAATGTCTGCTCCCCGTCCGATCGGATGTTTAATCTTGTAATGGATCAGAACACATCTTAGATGCGGTGCATAATCTAATTAGGACACGCTCTATCTAATGGTTTTTTCGCTTGCATTTCATGCTTTTCGTGACGCGTCAATCTCGTTTAATACAACGAAGAGACGGTGCCCCACCATCTGGGCTGGGCGCGGCTCCGTTGGCGGGGGTCACCACCCCGAACATGGTCTGGTGTTCATTCCCGGCAGCTGGATGGAATATGAAATGTCTGCTGTCAGTGTTTGTGTCATGTCAAATGTCATGTTCCGTGGTTCGCTGGCTGTTCCAAGAGCTTTCAAAAGATGAACAGCGAGCACGGGAAAAGGCCATCTCCCAGAGTTAGGTTTCCCATGCCCAGACAACTGGTATTCGTGGAGAGCTACAGGATACATCAAGACAGCGGGATCGCACTCGATTGTGTCGACAAAGTCCATGGATTGGAAATGCGAGACATGAGATGGTCACGGGTCAGACAATTACACGCCGCTCACGTTAACAACGTTATCGCCCATTCTCTTCTAACACCCAAAAACACTAAAACACAAGACACAGCCAGCCATGACCGGGGAACCGGGCCCAGACCAGTGTCGATGACCCGGGGCGGCCGTGCACTGGCCCGGCCGGTGCGGCACACGAGCGCGCCGCCCGAGCGGTCCGCACTGCACCCGTCGCCTCCCGCCTCGGGCCGCCGACCGCAGACCGGCGCGCCCACCCGGTCCGAGGCCCGGCCAGCGTCGCCGGGTAATTTGTGGACGCGCATCACTCGATTACGGACGCAGTTAATTCAGGCCAGTAAAATCCGGGACCCCGTATAAAGACGGCGGGCCCGATACCGGTGCCGGTGGCGGTGGCGGTGGCGGTGGCGGTGGCGGTGGCGGTGGCGGTGGCGGTGGCGGTGGCAGTGACGGTGGCGGTGGCGGGTGGAAGGCACCGGGTGGATCGGCAGTGGCGGCGTGGCGGTGGCGGGTGGAAGGCAACCGGTGATCGGCAGTGGTGGCGGGTGGCGGTGGCGGTGGCGGGTGGGAAGGCCACCGGGTGATCGGCAGTGGCCGGCGGTGGCGGTGGCGGTGGCGGTGGCGGTGGCAGTGGCGGTAAGCGGTGGCGGGTGGAAGGCACCGGGTGATCGGCAGTGGTGGCGGTGGCGGTTGGCGGGTGGAAGGCACCGGGTGATCGGCAGTGGCGGCGGTGGCGGTGGCGGTGGCGGTGGCGCTAGCGGTGGTCGCGGTGGTCATAGACCGGTCCTACACCTCGGGGGACGGCTGGGCACCGTACCGCTCATACATCATCCACGGATTTGATATCCATTCCCAGTCCCGGGGAAACCGGCCGGAGTTCTATGGTGACGCGAATTGGCGAGACTCTCGGACAAAGCTGAACGATCTGAGGAAAGGCTGGGAATGGGAAGGCATCAGCGAAATGGACGGGGGGGGGGGAGGGGCTGGGGCATTCCAAACGTGACCACATCGTCAAGGTTTACGGTTAAAACGAATGACTGTCTGAATAAACGAATGTGTATAAAATGGCGACGAGGCAGAAAGAGCAAACGCAGAATGAAGCTTTGGTGTCTTGTTCAACCGAAAATATTTTTTCTTCTTACACTTTCACCGTACCCAATACCGGAAACCCTACGCCATAATGCTTCACATTTTTCAGATAAATCATCGTAATATGATCGCACTATTAAAAGACCCGAACACTCCTGACTGCCACTTTCTCCGCTGCCTCCAGTTCGCCTTCATTTTCCCACCCAAACCCCTAGGCTGCTTTGTTATCTAGGCTGAGAGTGCCCATTGCCTACACTGTTCCTGTTGCTACAGTATTACAAATGCAATCATAAATCAGGCGAGTATGCGGTCTAAACCTCTTCAATAACTCAAAACATCCAGCGCGGTTCATAAAACTCACAAAAACACTTACATTAGGCAGGGTCCTGCCCCCCCCCCCAAATGTCAGTTTAAAAAAACCTGCTCGCTGGCGTCAACACCAAACAATTCTTTGTTGGGCTAAGCTGGTGCAATTGCACGCATATTATCCGGTAGTAGTCCGGGGTCCTATGCCAACCGATGTAAAAACACCTCCATTAAGCTTGGCTGTTTTTACCTCTTGATGCTCCAATTTCTCATACGGCCTTTCTCCTGCTCCGGCCTCTATTCGTCACGAGAAGGCGACAGTGTCCGCTCTTCAGGCCAGAGGATGAGGGGCAGACGCCATCTAGCCCAAGCAGAACTGTGTGTTGTAAAGCCACAACGGCATACAGCATATTCGTGATCGACCGTAGAAGCAGAAGCGCGTAAAGAATAAAAAGAAACGTAAGCTTTTTTGTCCACAAAAAACGGCCAATTCGTGCACGTCTCGAAGTTAAGCATTCTTGAAATTCCATTCAAGTTAAGCCAACTACGCCGATGACTTAAACCACGGACTAGGCAACGCTGGCGTAATCTTCTGAGTCCCTTAAAACTTCATGATAGTTTTGAGCTTTTCTGCGCGAAATGTGGCCAAATAAGCGAGGGGTTCGAGAAATCACGCGTGTAGATGGAGAAAACAGTCATCCGCCTAAAATACGGACAGCTGCTGTCAAACCTTATAGCAAATAGCCATTTTTGGGAATGACGTCCAAATAACACAGGGCAATTCTTAATAAATTAACAGAATAAAGGCATAAACTGGAAGAAAAAATCCAACTCAAGGAACAAAAAACAGCTAAAATAATCGTTTCTTTCACGTTTAACGGAACTGCAAAGCGCAGGTGTTACTACCACCAGGCCACACCATTGTGCCCAGCTTCGACCAAGTGGAGTGAAGCCGCCTCCGACGTGGCGTGTCTGGCTCCAGTCGCGTATCTGGCTCCAGTCGTTTGTCTGGCTCCAGTCGTTTGTCTGGCTCCAGTCGTGTGCCTAGCTCCAGTTGTGTGTTTGACTCTAGTCGTGCGTCTGTCTCCAGTCGTGTGTCTGGCTCCAGTGGTGTGTTTCACTCCAGTGGTGTGTTTGACTTCAGTCGTGTGTCTGGCTCCAGTCGTGTATCTGGCTCCAGTCGTGTGTCTGGCTCCAGTGGTGTGTTTAACTCCAGTGGTGTGTTTGACTTCAGTCGTGTGTCTGTCTGCAGTCGTGTGTCTGTCCGCAGTCGTGTGTCTGTCTCCAGTCGTGTGTCTGTCTCCAGTGGTGTGTTTGGCTCCAGTGGTGTTTGACTTCAGTCGTGTGTCTGTCTGCAGTCGTGTGTCTGGCTCCAGTCGTGTGTCTGGCTCCAGTCGTGTGTTTAGCTCCAGTCGTGTGTCTGGCTCCAGTTGTGTACACGGCTCCGGTACAGCCAGGCAGCCCCACAGACAGGCCGGGCAGCACCGCTGAGCCCTTCTGCTGCCGGCGGCAGCCGCTCGGGGAATGTGTGCACCGGGTAATTAGAGCGGGCCGGCGCGGCGCGGCGGCTGCCCAAGGTCGGCCAAACAATGGGAGACGCTTCGACTCGCCCGCCGCCTTCCTGGGGGGTCCGCCAGCCACAATTTATATCAGACACCGTGGCCGTCATACGTTACAGAGCGGCGCGTCCGCCGATAATTGCCGGGGTCGGATAATGCCTCTATTAGGGGCCGACCGGTCAGAGCCGGTCTGGTCGGGGCCGGCCTGGTCCTGTTCGATCATGCCGACAGGCCTGGCGTGATCAGGTCCAACCGCGCCTGATCAGACACGGTCTGGCCAGGTCCGGCCAGGTTCTGTCCGGTCATACCGACAGGCCTGACGTGATCAGGTCCAACCGTGCCTGATCAGACACAGTCTGGTCAGGCCCGGCTTGGTCGGGCTCGAACCGGCCATACCTGACCAGACCCAGCCAGGTCAGATCCGGCCCGGCCATACATGATCAGACCCAGTCTGGTCAGGCCCGAACCGGCCACACCTGATCAGACCCGGCCTGGTCAGGCCCGAACCGGCCACACCTGACCAGACCCAGCCTGGTCAGGTCCGGCCCGGCCATATCCGATCAGACACGCCCCGAACGAGCGGCGTGTCAAGTCACAATGGGCCTGTTGAGTTCGGCCCGACACCCCGCCAGGCAGCCGCATCGAAGCGACCACACCGGGCCGCGTCTACATCCCAGCTGGCGGCGAACGCAGCCTCAGGCTCGGTCTGCAACATCTTGGTCAACGCACGTGGCGCCCGCAGTGTTGCACGGATTCACTCGCGAACAGCAGCTGGCGAGAAACGGTTCGGTTTTTGCTTTAGTCAAGCTGGGGCGGCACGAGAGGTGGGAGTTCCCTCCCAAAAGAACACGTTGTCGAGCACCCTTTCATGGCGCGCCAGCGACCATCGCGGCCATATTAACACTGAAGGTTCCAGGCGTGACCGAGATTCGAGCCCGGGCCCCACGTGGGAGCCAAGGGCGGCGATATCACCCGGCCAGACGCTCATTATCCCATAAATACATCCATTTTTGGCCCACCTGAACACTCTCACCTGGCTGTACCTCGTATCATCTAACCGCCCCATCTTATCACTCAGTACAATAAAACAACATAAAATGATGTCGAGATAATCCAGTGTAACCCGACAGAGGAGAGTCACTGTCATATCTCACCAGATGGTGTCTCTAAGACTTCACACTGCTTGGAAACATTATCTACCCCATACCAGACGTTCAAATGTTTATAGGTACTTCAACAACCAGCCAGCACAGGCCCGTCATACGAATAAACTGGCGAAACCCGCATATAACAGGCATTTTTCCTCTAGACGCAGGCAACGTCTCCTTGGCGTCAATCATAAGGTTGGTGAAGAGAGATGCTCCAAGAGCATTGGTTGCCAAGCGCAATGCTGTGCGGTGTATGGAGGCTGCCAAACAGTTGTAGGTGGCGAGCGAACGGCCACCTACAAATATATATATATATATATATATATATATATATATATATATATATATATATATACATATATACATACATAACAGTAAAAAATGTCGGCCCCGCTCAGTGAGAAGGGCGTGCATCACACTTAGTGTAGCATGTAATGTAGTTTTAATGTAGTATTAATGTAATGTAGTAGTAATTGTAACATCATACAAAAGATGTGTGATGCCAAATGATGATCAATATGTATGTGCAGGGCGGATTCCATCACATCGCATGGGTATCGGTTGTCCAAACGATGTAGTGCAATAAAAGAACGCTGATGCATGCGTAGCCAAGAGTGCATGAAAACCGTCTGCTGTTGACAACCAAAAATCATTCGATGGCCTCTACGTTTGTGGACGGGTCAGAGCACACTGCAAGTGGCGTGACGCGGACGCCGTGGCTGACGAGCTGCACCCAATGCCAAGGTCGTCGGCGGTGGGAGCGGTGCCACGCAGCCACGCCTGCCAGCCGGCGGCAGCAGCACACTGCATGCGCGCCCCGGGTCCCGGCGCCTCTTCGGCCCCTAAGCGCCGCGACTGGCGACCATCGAGACGGGGCTGAGCGGCCGCATTCTTCACCGTGTCATCTACATCAACAGAGCCTGGGTCGCGTAGCGTCCGCGGCTGGCTTTCGTTTGTTTGCATACACCGTCGGCGGAGGCGTCAGCAGCACAGAGGCCAGAGTCGACGCCCGCTGACAGCCATGCTCCTGGCCCGGCATATCAGATCCATGCTTACTCCACAGATAAGGCAGCGAGGACCAGCGTAACTCACTTGTCGTCGAACGTGTGCTGCGAGTTGAGCACGGTGAACATGCGCTTGTACAGGACGGTGAAGAAGTCGTTCATGACGTCCACCAGGTCGCGCGAGCCGGTGGCGTAGTACAGCTCCAAATCCTTGAACAGGTCGGTGAAGACGTGCGCGTTCCGCTCGTACAGCACGCCGTACGTCTTCTTGAACATGGCGTCCAGCGCCGTGCGCGACTCATTCATCAGGCTGCGGAAGAACTCTGCGAAGGACAGACAGGACCGGCGTCAGAGGTGGTGGCGCGGCGCCGGCGCCGGCTGACGGCGCTCCACCGCCCCGGCCGGCCTTGCACGAGCATGAGATCACTCCCCGCCGCCCCGGTCCGGCAATGAGACCGTTCCGGTGCCTGGCCGGCGGGCCCGCTCCGGACCGCCCCTCTCTGAACGCCGGCCGTAACAATAAATAACCAGGCATCATAATTTTGCGACGAGCTCCGCGATGGCGATGCGAAGAGGCGGCTGTAGCCGCGGGGCCCGCGGCCGCGCCCCGCCCCGGCCCATCACTTAGTCCAAACGGCCGGCTAAGCGCCGCGCCATCGGCCACTTCACGACGCTCCCGGCCCGGCCCCGGACAAAATGAAAACATTGCTCGCACCGCAACGCGTAAAACAAAGCGGCCGAGGTCGTTGGGCCGATTTATTGGCGGCAGCCGTGTGTACACACCGGCGCGGACCGGTACCGGTCCGGACCGGACCGAGAAACCGCGGAGCGGTGCCAGTCTGGACCGGGGCCGGGAACCGCTGGACCGGTACAAGTCGGACTAGGTCGGACCGTGACGGGCATGCAGGCGAGAATGGGTCGCGATGGGAAAGGAATGCCACCATGCGTGACGGCGATGATACGCCAGAGCAGGCAGTCGTGAGGGCACAGTAGGGATGGGGCGCACCCGACACCACGGTAAAGAGACATTAGCAGACACCGAGCGCCCAGTCACGTTTGTGAAGGTCGAGTCCTGTGGGACATCCACACGCTGACAGCATCACAAAGTTTCGCGACAGATCGGTCGGTGCCTGACATCCCCATCTCTCTTGTGAGCTTGATGTCCATTGTCTTGGCGTTAACTCATGGGCTGAACCGGCCACGGCGCTGCAGCCAGATCAGACGAATCATGGCTTTGGGCGACTGCAGTACAGTGCAGCCGTCCGAAGCCATGGCGGTGATAAGTAATTAACTAAAGTGAGGCGTGTCAGCGGCTTCGAGTTGCTGACAGGTTTCAAAGAACACACCGCATGGTTCTTTCTGGTGGTTTACATCTCGCACTAAAGCAAGACAAAAGTACAGATCATGAACACTGAAAACCATAAATTGTCCAGGCCGCAGGGAACTGAGTTTGAGCCCTAGTTTACCCCAGTTTTTCTTTTCCTCTTTGACTTTGCGGGTGACCTTTTATTGTGCTTCCATCCCTGATTTTGTACCAACCCCAACCTATACGCCTTTTTTACATCTTCATTGCTTGATACTTAATTCTGTCAGAGATAAACGGCAGATAACACTACAATGAAGAGAACAGACCAGCGGAGGACAGATGACGAGACAAGGCCAGTCCGCAAACTGAAGAGAAACTACACGTTCTGGGACGAGCCCAGACACGCACCGGGAGGCCGCAGGCGGCCAAGCCGAGGCAGCGGCCGGCGCCGCCAGAGGCAGGCCGCCGCCGCTGGTGGTCCGGTGGTCGGCGCGCCGCCGGCCACTCAGCGGCAGGCGAGCGCCAGCGCCGACACGGGGGCGCTCTCGTGACCATCAGGGCACCCGGTGCACGCCGAATTACTGCAGGTAATAGCGCGATCTGCGTAATTTGTGCATTAGCCGGTGGCTGCCGTGACGGCAGGCCACTCGCCGCCGCCGAGCTAATAGCGGCGGCGGCGGGCGGCGGGCGGCGCGCGCCCCGCCCCGCCGGCCCGGCCCAGCCCGCGCCCCGCCGCACGGAGGGCGGCGTCTCGCGCCGGCCACCCGGTGCGGAGCGCCGCACGCCGCCCCAGCGCCGGGCACGTCCATAACTGCTCCACTCTCGGCCGCCTCGCGGTAATGAAGCCGCCATAAACGGCGCATAATATCCGGTCTGGCGCAACGTCGGCTTCTGGCGGTCGCGCCAGGTCCGCCGGCTATCTGTATGAAACGCTCGGTGCCCCATGACACCGAGCTGGAGCGAGATAAGGTAGATCAGCGAAGTGGTGAAAGAGTGAGGTAGAGAGAGACAGAGGAGGAAGGAGAGCGGTAGCCCGGTTCGGGAGAGTCGATAATGGGGCGGCGTCCATCGCCACTGAAAAGGCCACCCGTCCCCTCCCCCTCCCCCAGCCCACCACACTTTCCGGACGACAGCGCTCGAGCTCCCAGAGCCGGGTATCTTTTCTTCCAGCTGATCAGTTGGTGACGGGTCCGGATGCGGCGCCACGTCATCCGTCTTCATTCATCGGGAGGCCGGTTCGCATCCAGCCGTGCGCGACTAACCTCATCAGAGGGCCGCATAACAGAGGATCAATCTGCCAACAGAGGCCCGGTGCGGCGCGGACGTGCTGGAATCCGGCGGGCCGGCGCGGGACGCCTGACGCCCGCCGGCCAGCCGGCTCCGGCGCACCGCCCACGACCGGGCGGCGCGGGCCGGCGGCCGCGCCGCCCGTCAGGGGACCGCACCGGTCCGGTCCGGCCCGGCTCGCAGGCGGGGATTCCAGGCACGCCGGCCGGCCGCCTTCTCACGATTCCCGCCGGAGATACGTGGGCAAAAAGGCCGGCGGTTCGACCGGCGCGGCGCCGCCGGCCGGCTCCCTTTGTGGGAGAGGCGGCGGCGGGCGGTGACGGCGCGGTCTCGACCGGCGCCCGGGTCGGCCGGGTCAGCCGCCGCACCTTCCCGAGACCGGCCCATCGGCTCAGCATAACCCGCCCCCCCCCTTCCGCCCCCCACCGTGAGTCATGAGAATAACGGGTGGAGTAGTGAGACCCGCCGCCCGCTCAGCCACACTGCATGATCACTCAACCAGACCGCCCCGTCTTGTCGCTTTTCGAGACTTAATAACGGCGTTTAGGCCCTGACAAGCACGGACTAAGCATGAGGTGCCTTGGCAGCACGAGAGTCATTCCCGACGGCATCGCCATGCGACGCCTGACACCGCGCCAGCGATCCGTGCAAGGCGATCAGCCCGTTGCTAGGAGCCGCCATCCTCGGCGGCCAGGTGCCGACCGGCTCGTCTCGCCTCCGTGCCCGCTCGCGCCCCGCTGCAGGGCGCCCGGCGACCGAGCGGCGCCAAACACGAGCAGCCGCCGTCGGGCGGCGGGCGGACGCCTGGCAGTCGACAAAGGGCTGCGCGCACGTGGCTGCAACCAATACGGGCCGCTCGACAATGGTCCAGATGGGCACACATCGATCGAAGTACGGAGCCCTGTCTTGACTTAACAGGGGATGGCGGTTGCCTCAGCTTCGGGTGACTTCCTCCTGTCTTTGTCAGACGAATCTCTGAACGGTGCCAGGGCCAAGGTCCGCAGGTGAGGCTACTGTCTCGATCACCAGCTGCACAGCACGATCCCGTGACAGGAACGGTGCAGCAGCCCAGCAACCATTCTCATTGTGCTGACGCGAGACAAGGGACTTTGGTGGATTGAAAATCGACCTCCTGGAACATCATGAGAACTACTTCACGCCTTTTAAGCAGAGGTTTGCTTGTGATAGGCGGCCACTCCATGATGTTTGTTTTGAGATGCGGGTCATTCTACAAAAACTGTACTAGCGCCGTCAGTCTACACGAGTACCGAGCAGCCGGACAGTTGCAAGGGCAGCCGCGGGGCGGGACGAAACGCCAGTCCGGCCGCCAGCGCCGCCGGTGCCGCACCACCAGGCTGGTGTGGCGCGGCGACGCCGACAGGCCCCAGCCGCCGCCTGCGGTGACGCACTGCTCGCCGCGCCGGGTCTGGCGGCGCTCGCAACACACCCCAGTGGAGACCCGTGTACACTGGAGCTCGTGTACACGGGTCAGCGCGGCCGCATCTGACCACGAGTCAGTCCTGGCCGATGTCTGCCCGGGTGGTCCCTGGTCCGGGCCGGCGGACGGCCTCCTCGGGGTGGTCCAGCGCCCGGAGAGCGTGGGACAGCCCGAGCTCAGAGAGCGGACCACCGGGCCGGTCAGTAGCGGCGGCGGCTCGCCGCCCGCGCGTCCTGCCGCTTCGTTCCGGCTGAGCGCGCCCGTCGCCCGGCCGGGCCCGACTGTGCCGCCTCCGACGACCCGGCGACCGGCCCGACTGTGCCGCCTCCGACACCCGGCGAGGCCGGCGGACCGTGTCTCATGGCGCGTGATTCAGGCCGACTCGAGCGGCGCCAAACACCACCGGCACGCCGTCCAACGAAAACGCACGCGACGAGACGCGAACGTCGGCACGGCCCCCGCCCCCTCCCGACGACCGGCCGCCAGGCACGTCAGCTCGCGGACGCACACGCTCCAATGCAGCCAGCCAGAAGCCGAGGCCTGCGCTGACGCCTACACCGTCATACTTTGAGCCCCCCCCCCCCGTC
Organism: Pollicipes pollicipes; assembly: GCF_011947565.3. NCBI lineage: Eukaryota > Metazoa > Arthropoda > Thecostraca > Pollicipedomorpha > Pollicipedidae > Pollicipes > Pollicipes pollicipes. The sequence continues at coordinate 3,157,919 of NW_023596461.1, forward strand.
CCTTCCCCAGACAACCACGGTGCGAGTACCGCCATCGACATCCACCTGCGTGCTATCAGATGCTAGTGGGTCCGAGAAAAACGAGGTAATACCGTGCGAAGCATGCTATTAACTCAGACGCAGAGAAAAAGAACATTTTGGACATAGATGGATCATGAGGAATTTGGTCAGAGCCCCAGCATGCTCAAGCGACTTTCCTTCTGGCAACATCAATCAGTTGATCCTGCATTACTACGTTCATCGCTTCACATCCTTTTCAAGTGCCCTCAAACGCACTAATTCGCGATTTTTTATCTTCGCTCTTTACGGCGCGAACCGATGGGTAAAAGTGTTTCAATCTCATCCAGCAACACTTCGTTAAGCACACAATAAAGTGCACCCTCAATCCTGCAAATGTTCCCGTCGTTACCAAAAGCTTATTAAAGAAAAGGTTGATACCGGTGTGATGCCTTAAATTATACGACACAAGACGTCGCATGCTCCTCCTGAACACTCACAGCAGGATATTACAGCGGGTGTAACACCGGCGTAGTTAGCGCCTTCAGCTCCCACGTGGGGGCTGGGTTCGCTTCCGGTCACGCCACGGCCACCCAGCGCGAATATAACCACCACAGTCGCTGCCACTCTACCAAGGGGTGCTCGAGCAAGTGCATTGCATTCCCCACTTTCAGTGACATTCCGATTTTTTTTGTCATCGTGTGTCATTTGAAAAAACAGCCGTGGGCGTGGCCTCTGCCAGCTCACCAACCTATTTTCATGGCTGGGACGCGCCACAGGCTGGCTGACTTAGTGATGATGATTTGGAGTTTTAGGGCGCATCGACTGCTAGAGGTCATGCAGCGCCCATAACTATGGCTGGCTGACTTAAATACCGACGCATGCGCTATCTTTCGAACCTTCAAATTTGGCGCTGAATTCGGAATCACCGTGTCGAGCTAAGGATAATTACCATGACTGGATCATTCGGATTTTGCAATTTAATCATGTATACCACGCTCACCCGGCTTTATCCCTGGCGGCACGCGCACACGTATATATTACACATACGCATATTACGCATATATATATATATATATATATATATATATATATATATATATACGTGTAGCACACCTACGTGCACGTGTATATACGCGCACACGTACACCATGCTCACCCGGCTTTGTCCCTGGCAGGACGTGCACACGTATACCACGCCCAGCCGGCTTTGAGCCACGCCCCGGTGGGCTACGATGGCGTCGGAGCTCCAGTGCTACTGGACCATGGCAGGTATAAGATCACTCGATACTCGCATTACTTGTCACCGGCAAAGCAAGTAATGGACATAAAGAACGCAGGACAACCTCGCGCTGAGAGGCTCCATTTTGGCGATTACCGCACCATAATGCACTTCTGTAGGAACATATAAACGTATTTGTCACCCATTAGACATGGTAATAACCCCTTGTTTTTTTCACAAAGTACCTTGGATGTGTATCACACTCTTGCATCCATCTGCAGCTGTACTTCCTCCTGCTCGTATTGCACTCTTCAGCCAGAGCACTTTATTATCATCTAGGGCATATTCTGAGTTCACATGTGTGGGTATTAAGGCAATACACGGGACTGACATGGTGCCAAAACGAGGGTTGGTGAAAACTCATGCGAGGCTCCCAAGAAAGTTTAAATGTCATAAGCGTGTATCCACGATGACTTAACGCGCACATGGTCATCGGTTTCAAAGAGCCCCCCCCCCCCCCCCGACTTAAGAACATGTCATCACCCTCTATCGACAGAAGAGGCCCGAACAAAACTCAGTGGAGGGGGCGTCGATCTGCAAGCCTCAGAGGACCAGCGAGTTCCCAAGGTCGTCTGGATCGTCAAATAATTATCCACAGCTCGCCAACGGACGGTCCTAATTCGGTGCCAATTCGATTCGTCTACGGGCCATGGGCCATGAGTCACGGGCACGCAGGAGGGGGGTGGGGGATGGGGGTGGGGAGGCGCCCGTCCACGCCCCAAAACGCCTTCAAGTATGCTGGTGCTTAAGCGAGCACTGCAGTGCCTGAAAGTCTCGCGACGCGCGACAATAATCAGAGACTAACCAAAACTACACGTCCTTTTCGGCAGCCTCCCAGTTCATTTCGCAGCAGCGATGGCGGCTTGCCCATTCTGGGGAGGGGTACGGCTGTGGTGCGCCGGTACGCGCGTGTCACTCCGGCCTGCCTGGCGGGGCGCTGATCGCCAGCTGCCAGCTGCCCTGCCTTGCCCGGCCCGGCCCGGCCCACTCCGGCCCATCCCGAGTCCGCGCCGGAAGCAGGGCTCTCACGCCGTCAGCGCCCCCCGCGCCAGCTGAGAGTAGCACCGCACCCGAAATAGCCGGCTCTCCCGACGACAGGCGGACCGGGCGGCGCGTACATCGGACCGGAAGAGCGAGCCGCCCCCGGCGCGGCCCCGGATCAGCCGCCGGTACGGGACGGGCGCCCGCCGCCGGCCGACCGGCCGAGCCGGCGCCCGGCCGCTCGGCCCGGCCGCGGCACGATCAATGGCGGCCCGGGGACGCCGGTTCGGCGGGGCGCCGCGCGGCCGGCCACACAGCGCGTGGCGCCGACGGCCCAGCTCTCCCCGATCCGCTCGTTTCCAATTACGGCCGAGTTCTGGCTCTGGCGGCGGCCGCTGATAACTGGGTGACTTCGGGCGGGCACCGGCGCCGACGCCGACGCCGCGCGCCGCCAGCAGCGGCGGCTGGGACAGGGAGCGGCAGCTGCTGTGGCAGCGCACGCGGACGGGTGGAGGGAGGGCTGTCTGCCCCTGAGGCGGAGGGGGATGCGGCTAACCAGCCTTCGCTGTGGCGGACCGGTGGTCGCCACAGGCCGGGCTGGTCCCATGCACCTAGGGCTGGGCCATCAACGGCTCACGACCGGGCCTCTAATGCCGCAAAATCAGCCGACTCCAGACAGGTCAGGACTCTAAATTCCAGACGATACTCAGGTAAAGCCTATCAGCTGCGTTCCAATCAAACGATGGCTTGATCACGAGGCACATGTTACTGACACTGTCAAGTCAAGTGAACTAAGCAGCTGGCTACTTTCCACGGCTGTGATTATTACGAACAATACCTGGCAATAACATAAATGATTTTCAATGTTTTAAACACTGTTTATACACTGTAAACATGCGTATACACTGGTTGAACAAACGGTCTGACCAAAATTTTTCATGTTATTCAACGAACAATTTCGCCAAGCTGAAAAATGGCTTAAACAATGATAGCCCATCAAAAATGGAGCTGCTGAATAACAAGCGTCACACAAATATAATTATGCCGAGATAGAAAAATTAACAACTTTGCGAAATTTTCTGAGTAAATACTTATCGGTACGCACAACACCACAGTGGAATTGCATAAAGACGCATTGGGTGAATCAACAATAACATACAAACTGTAGTTTGCTTGCTAATCTACGTGTCCAGCACAAAGAGCAAGTCTGAGAAACATTTGGTGAGATGACAGTAGGTCAAGCAGGAATTTAAAGAAGTGGACACACATTTCCTCATTGGTACTTCGGCGGTCCCTACTCTTGATGCCATGATCAGTCATTCGTTTCGGGCTGTCTGCAATCGAATGAACTGCGTGGCAACGCCATCGTCCAATATTTTTGCTGATTGATCTATTACGTGTCTATCACAGATAGTCAAGTCCCCATAGAAAACCCAAGCTAAAAAAGTACTTTAACAAGTTTCTTCTTTGTTGAACCCTTCTGGAATACAAGGAGAAATATCGGCCACATCCGCGAATCCATTTGCTAGACGTGTGTCTGAGTTTTATGCACGGCTGCCCCAGCGTTGCATCATGCTAAGGAAGCCATGAGAACAAAGTGATGACCAACACATGTTCACATGGTAAAACAACACTTTGTTTGTCATTTGCAGCCCAGCGCAGCCCAACCAAAGTCGGGCCCGTGCAACAGCGGCGACCTACCGTCGAAGCTGGATCCCTGCGAGCCCATGTCGTCGGCCACTTCCTCGACGGTGCGTCGGACGGCGGCGTCCAGCTGATGGCGGGAGTACTGGCTCAGCTGCAGCTCCATGCCCTCTGTGCAGCAGGTGCGCGCGGCGGAGCAGATCTGGAGGTGATCACCTGAGGACGGCGGCAGACCAGGTCAGGCTCACAGTCGCAGCCGGCCGACACTGGCGGCAGACCACGTCAGCCTCACTGCCGCAGCCGACGGCAGACCAGGTCAGGCTCACTGCCGCAGCCGGCCAACACCGGCGGCAGACCATGTCAGGCTCACTGCCACCGCCTCGTACAGTGCCTCAGTGGCACACCAGTTGGGATTTTGATAAAGCTGTCAAATATCGCGTCTGTCCATTTAAAAGTCACTTAGACTGTTTTTTTTCAGACAAACTTCCGTGCACAATTTGTCTTTTAAACTTGAAACTAAGACAACTTAAAATGTCAAAAAATGTAGGCAAAACCAGGACCTCCCTCCTTGAATCCCACACATCCATCCACAATTTTTGTTTTTGTTCCATGGTTACAACGCCAGACGTCTCCGGGGGCCAAGATCACTGACAACCACGGAAACCGAAGGACCACTAACAGCTGGTAGACATGAGCGCCGAGCGAAGCGCCGGAGGCGGGCGAGCCATGAGGGCCAAACCAGCCAGCTCAGTGGGCTGCCAGAGCCTAGTGAGCCAGAAGAGCCAGGAGTGGAAACCGGTGAGCTGCCAAAGCCAGTGAGCTGCCAGTGAGCCACGAGGGCTAACTGAGCCGCCAGAGCCTTGTGAGCCACAAGAGCCTAGTGAGCCACGAGAGCCAAGCGAGCTACAAAAGCCATGAGTGGAACCGAGTGAGCCGCCAGAACCGAGCGAGCCGCGACAATCGAGCGAGTCGCCAGAGCCAAGCGAGCCGCGACAATCGAGCGAGTCGCCAGAGCCGAGCGAGCCGCGACAATCGAGCGAGTCGCCAGAGCCGCGAGGCGCCGTCGGCGGGCAGGGTGGAGCCGGCGCCGGGCTGTGCCTCTATTGCGGGGCCACGCGCGCAAAGCGTCACGTCTGCCGACACGGCCGGTTAGGTACAATTACCTGGGCCCGGCCATTGTCCCGGCGCGGCCGCCCCGATGGCCGGGCCGGCCGCCGCCGCCGCCGCCGCCGCCGCCACCGAGCGTTGACCGCGTCATCGCCGGACGTCACAGAGCTCGGACGCACGGCGCGCACGCACGCACGCACGCGCGTGTCAGGACGGCAGAGAGCGCGGCGGCCGGCCCGGCTCGCTGACCGGTGCCGGTCGATCAGTGTCGTGACGCGCTGAGCCAGCCCGCCGGCGAGACCGGCCGGTCGCAGGCCACGCCGTATCAGCCAGAGCACGCGCCAGCGCACATCGCTCGGGGTCCGGCCGGTCCCGTCCGACCCGCTCCGGAGCGGGTGTCACCAGCACCAGCACAGCAGTGGAAGCCATCCCGTTTTCCAAAATGTCATCACCTCAACCAGCACTTTCGCTGGAATTTATTGGGCCTTCACAGAGGGCAGTTTTGACAAAGTTGTCCGCGGGGCACGTCACCCGTTTCCCCACGCGGCCCCCAAAAACGACGCGGACGGGCCTTGTGCATCTATAGAGCATGGCATGCACACATTTGTCAACGGTATTACCTCCGTGACCCGTCAAAGTAACCACTGTTCATGGTTCCGTACATTTCAAACTGACCAAAAGTCCGGGGACAGACTCCCGACAGCCATACACACTTGATGACTTGACACACTTGACACAAGATGACTTAACATGAGTAACGCCCACTGAAGGACAATAGAGGGGAAAAGGCAGTCTCCAACTGCACCGCGGCCTCCCGTCTCCTAATGCGGAAGTTCCCAACGCAGACTGGGCGGTGAAGTGTGCCAGCCAGGCACGGACGCGCAGTAAGGAACCGAGCATAGGTACACGGAGGGAGACCAAGTATATCTGCGCAGAGGGGGACCGAGCATATCTGCCCAGAGGAAGACCGAGCAAAGCTGCCCTAGAATGGAGACCGAGCACAGCTGCCCAGAGGGAGACCGAGCATATCTGCCCAGAGGGAGAACCGAGCATATCTGCCCAGACAGAGAACGAGCAAAGCTGCCCAGAGGGACACCAAGCAAAGCTGCCCGGGGGGAGACAGACTGCATGTAGTTGCCCAGCGGGATACTGTGCAGCTGGACAGCGGGAAACAGAGCACAGTTGGGCGGCGGGAGACTGAGCACAGCTGGGCAGCGGGAAACCCAGCAGAGCTGGGCAGCGGGAAACCTAGCGCAGCTAGGGAGCAGGAGACCGAGCACAGCTGGGCAGCGGGAGACTGGGCACAACTGGGCAGCGGGAGACTACGCGCAGCTGGGCAGCGGGAAACCTAGCACAGCTGGGCAGCGGGAGACCGAGCACAGCTGGGCAGCGAGAGCCTAGCCGCTGCTGGGCGGGAACAGTGGACACGGCTGCACAGCTGAACAAGCCAAAACTAATCACGCCGGCCAAGTTCAACGTGTGCTCACCCAGGCGCCGGATCAGCAACGTTGACGTACCCAGCCCGCCGCCGGTCGGCAGACAGGAGGGCGGCGTCAGCCCGCTGTCGGCTGGTGCCGAGCGCGGCCGAGCCGGCACCGCCGTCCCCTCTATGGCGCCCGTCACCAGCCGTCCCCGCCGCGCCCCGTCACCAGCCGTCTCCTCTATGGCGCCCCGTCACCAGCCGTCCCCGCCGCGCCCCGTCACCAGCCGTTCCCCGCCGCGGCGCCTCGTCAGCCGTCCCTGCCGCGGCGGCGTTTCCGGTCGGTTCCGTCGCCACGCGCCGGCCCACGCCTGGCGCCTGGACGCCAGATGGCATAGAGACGCCCACAGCCGGCACGTGCGCGCCCCTGGACACAGCGCTATGACCACTCCACACAGGGGGGACAACTATAGCGTGCTCGTACTTTTTCTTTCGTTTGAGCTAGTGAACCGCAGCATTCGACGTAAGTCAAACAGACGCTTCCTGTTGATGCTCCCGCCAGACAAGGGAACGATGCCAGGCCTCTGGTTTCGAAATTGAATCCGGCACAAAGACCATTAAGTGTAGGCGAAGTCGAGCCAAACGCTGATTATTCCTAACGTTGGAGCTAAGAAGCCGAAGTAGACGTCAGTGTTTGAGAAACATGAACTTCAAACCGTAACCAGTGGCTCTGACCTTTGCACATTCCACGCCAAAGCCGGATTCAACAGCTTTGAGCCCAGAAACACGAAGGCAAAGACAAACACATGAGCTTAAAATGGCGCGCACAAAGCCGGTGCCCGTGAACAATGTTGTTCTGTGAAACAAAAAACATTTTTTAGTCCGCTCAAACCGTATGACACCAGGAAATATCATCAGGGTTCTTCCGGAGTGATTGAGGCGAGGTGTTAGCATTACGAACGGAATATTTGTCGGACTGTCGTTCCGGCGTCTCAGTATGTAAACAACGTTTCGGACGATTATTTCCCCGGCCATCGTCAGACGTTGAATAGTTCTGAGAATGACCGGCTGGTTGTTTTGCTTTCGCCATGTATACAAAAGAGGCAGCTTTGAAGTGTTGTGGAGCATTTAAGGGTGATAGCACGAGCAAGACTGTTTTTGTGAAGCACAATCGCGACTTCAGTGAAAAAAAATTATCATGACAGAGCCGAAGCCAGTATTTTAAAATCGTCTGGTCTCGAAGGCGTAGTCATAATCGAAAAAGCTAGAATACACAACAAGTTGTTGAAAATGAACAAAGGCCAAACCCAAATCCAAGCAACTATCTAAAATGACACAAAGGGGACACCAAAGCCGAAGCCGACCGTGAGAAATGGCTCACAGCCGACGCCGGGACCAAAGCCATTGAATGAAAACTGCGGCTTCGCGAAGCCGACGCCGAAGCCCGATCTCTGCACATCGCCACAGTTAATGTTGATCTTCCTTCACAACGGGGTGCGCAATACCCGGGCCCTGTGCCCTCAGCCTGTGGATGCTAGCATTCGCAACACATCGCGTAGTAAAGACGCCAAGCCAGACGCCGCACGCCGATCACATCATCCGTCTCAAAGCACCGAGAGTACTAGCAAATCCCACAGACGGTCAGTCCAGATGCCATCCGCCATCTGTTTTGCGCTGTCGGCGCAGCTGCGCAAAGCCTGCTCTGGCAGTCTGGCAGCGTCGATGCCTGGTGGCGGCGCACGCGTGGCACGTGGCACGCTCCGGCACCGCCGGACCGGAGCGCAGCGTCGCGCCCGGTGCCGCGCGACGCTGCCAGCCGGCACGGTCGTCGGGGAATGTGACACCGCCCGCCCCCGTGCGGCCGGCAGACCACCGGTCACACGGGGCTGGCCAGACCGGCTGCCGCACCCGCCCCGGAGCACGCCGCCAGGCTGGAGACGGCCGCCAACAGTGCACCCAGCAGGGACGGCGCGCGGCCGGGGGTCGGCGTCGGTTGGGGTCGGTCGGGGTCGGGGTCGGCCGGTGTGGAGATCCCGATCGCCCTCTGCCGACCGGCCCCAGCCGCCAAGCTGCATTCCGAGCATCGCCAGCCTTCCCGCTGCATAACAATGGGATTGCAGCCGCCGCGATAGGCGCCCGGGTTCGGCTCGCCCGTCATTAATGCCGGTATTAACATGCACCATACAGGGGATCCGTCAATAACCAGTGACGCCGTGGGCCGGCTGCGCCCGACCGCGCCGGGGTCGGAGGTCAGCCGCCCGGCGCGGGGTCAGCGTGCCGGGCGGAGGGCGCGGCGCCGCCGGTCAGCCGGCCTCTGTCCGCCGACGACGGCCGTCTGCCGTGGCATCGCGCTCAGACGGCGGCCGTGCCGGCGGCAGGGCGGCAGCCCCGCCAGGCGTCAAGCGTCCAGACGTGACGCCGGCACACGCCGGCCGGTGGCGCCCGAGCCCGAGCCGGCGCCGCGGTCGCACCTGCCGCTCCGGCGGCGGCGGGGCGGACGCGCCGGCGCAGGTCCGCGCACGTTCCCCGTCCGCCGGGCCGCCGGCGGAGGCCGCGCTGGAATGCGGCGGCTCTGACGCGGAGCCGGGACGTGTCCGTGCAGACGCCGCCACACCGGTGCCACTTGCCGACACGCGCCCTGCGGCCCGGACAACTTACGGACACGGCGCTCCGTGCCGCAGCCTGCCGCGCATCCGGCGTGAACTGACGGGGTCTGCCCCTCTTTCCTGCCACAAACCCTGAGCGCCACGTTGACAGGCGAAAACACGGGCCAAGGGCCTTGGTGCTGAGGGCAGCGCCGTCGTGCGCCGCGTCGCAAACAAAGTCACGGTTGTGTAATGGTCCTCACCGAAACACAATGCAGCGCGCCCCGGTGACGGCAAAGGTAGGAGCGGCGCGCGTGGGCGGCTCCCTCGGTCCGGTCACGCCTCCCTCAGCGGCCGCGACTGCCCTCGGTCCGGCCACTCCTCCCTCAGAGGCCCCGACTGCGCTCTGTCCGGCCGCTCCGCTTCTCCCTGAGAGGCCGCGACTGCCCTCGGTCCGGCTGCTCCTCCCTCAGAGACCGCGACTGCCCTCGGTCCAGCCGCTCCTCCCTCAGAGGCCGCGACTGCCCTCGGTCCAGCCGCTCCTCCCTCAGACAGCGACTGTCCCTCGGTCCGGCCACTCCTCCCTCAGAGGCCGCGACTGCGCTCTGTCCGGCTGCTCCGCTCCTCCCTCAGAGGCCGCAACTGCCCTCTATCCGGTTGCTCCGCTCCTCCCTCAGAGGCCACGGCTGCCCTCGGTCCGGCCGCTCTTCCCTCAGAGACCACGACTGCCCTCGGTCCGGCCGCTCCTCCCTCTGAGGCCGCGACTGCCCTCGGCACGGCCGCTCCTCCCTGAGCGGCCGTGCCGAGCTGAGCCGCAACTCGGGGGGGGGGGGGGGACGGACGGGCTGAGGGGCTGCCGGCATCCGGCCGGTCGGCCGCCGCCGGCCGTACGCCCGCCGGCTGGAAGGGGTGCCGCTGCCGCCGCCGCAAAGTGAAGGGAACTCGGCGACGCGGCGCGTTACCTGCAGGACGCTGCTGATTAATGGATTAGAGCGGCCACTTCAAACGACCCCGAGCCGACCGTCAGCCAAGAATGTCTTTGAGTGGCGCAGACTGTATGAGGTGCCAGTCAATAGGCAAGGGAGCGGATTTATTTGAAAACAGCATAATCCACAGAGGCAGGGCGGCAGGCGCCGGGCCGTTTTAGTGACCGGAAGGCCCCGCAGTTCGCGCAGCGGGGCTCCAGTGTGTGAGGCCAGTCAGGTGTGTGCGGGTTACCGCGGACGTCCTCAGCGCAGCGCCGTTTGCGCCATCAAAACACCATCAACTGTCTCAAGAAAACAAGATTATTTGCGTGCTCAGTTGGGTCCACAGGACAAGAATGCCACGCTTTCTGGTGAACCGCCCATGGGGGCTGTGCTAACTTCCGGGCCGCTCCATCTGCGGACCAACGCCTGTTGAGCAAAATCGCAAAGTCGCCACGAAATCGATCAGACGGCTGCTGATCGAGCCAGACGTGCTTTAAATTGTTTTACTGATGAGCTACCAGCCCGCGGACCACGGGCGTAACGACACATATGGCCTGTTCCAAACAAAAATGAGCGTTCAGTTTGGTTTCTGGGCCCCAGATTTTGTGACCGGTCCGTTGGAATATTCTGCTTTCCGAACATAAATCGTGACGTTCTATTTCAGATGAATTTAGGAGCCTTGTGACATGTGCGAAGTACCAGCAACTATCTAGCGAACTGGGAACATGTGAAACGACGAAAAAGATTAATGTTGAGTGCCATCACAGGAGATCCAGTCGATGAAGGTCAAGGGAGGTCATTGACCTCAAGTGACTTGGAACATCCTTTTGATGTGAGAAACATGAGTCCACTGTAGTTCGGGACGGGGATTTGAAATGAAGACATCAAAATGCTCTCGAAGATTTATGGTAATTGTGGCCTTCTAAATGATGTCTAAGGTCACTGACCTGACACGACCCTAAGACAAATGTTACCTAGGTTAAGTACTTAGGTTAAAACTGGTTGCGTGAGCGGGTCTGAGCGCTAAACCAGTCTTGAGTTTATCTTATTTGATCCAAAATTCAATACCTCGAGATCTAAAATTGTGACAAAAATGACCCCACATAAAGGGTCACTTACTCTGTAAATTTAGTCTCTCTAACTATCCTAATCTTATTCCCAGGAGAGGCTCAAATTGGCCCCCTCACCCCAACGCGTTGCATTTTGGCCACCCGAGCGCGTGTTAAAACACTGCTCGAGACCAACATTACCGCATCACCAGTGATCCTAGGCCCCACACTATACTGTTACGGCCACGACTTTGCCTCATCATTACAGTGTAAGGAGACAGCCCTTCACGGGTTCAGCCACAAAACTATTTTTGGCAGATCCAATCGCTTTTAAAGGGAGCGCCCCACATTTCAATACATCAAGGCAAGCATCAGATATGATAAAAAGTCCACTTATGACTATTGGTACGCTTTTAAGGAAAGAAGGCTGCTTTACACAACACAATTTCTATATTGCTAATGCTCCTCAGCACGACATTGCTTGATGGCGTCATCGTACGTTACATAACGCTGATTAGGAGCCAGCTGGCGGCCGTTACATCTGCAAATCGTGCTGATGAGCCTCTGATATGAACGACTCGACAATTATATTTGTCTTGGCCTTGATCGCCGCTTGATCGATGGAATGACAGGATTTGAACTACGTTATTGTGGCGTCATGGATACCTGGATGACCTTGAAATAGCCTCCCGAAAAAGTCTGCACATCTCCGCGGGCATGTAGCTCAGAAACTAGAAGGGTTTACGCCTTCACAAGGGCAGTGCACCGGACGATGTTCAACATAGCTATTTCATTTCAAGATCCTACACAAATGTGAAACACTCCTTTTTAAGAAAATGCTCGTGCCTTGCTGGTCATAAGAACTGAACCACAGCATGACGCTCATGCAACAGGACGGATCGAAATACAAAAGCGCAGACGTTCTGCTGAAAATGACGATGTGCAACAACGTCCGTCTCAAAAATAAACTTTCGCCGAAAAATACCGCCAGCCTAGCATTTTTTTCTTCTTTTTTAAATTCTTTATATTATTTTATATTATATACATATTTTTCCACCAGACATATTGCAGTTGTGGGTCTGCTCATCGTATGCCCATGTGCACAGTACCATTACATCGACAACATGGAGTGGGTACCTTTAGTCTGACCCCACCCGTCCAACTGCTCCCATGTGCTAGTTCTCCGGAATTTGGGCGAGAGTCAGGGACCACTAGAAATGCTGACAGCTATAATTTAAGAAGTATGGCCTGTATTGCATAGCACCACTGTCGCATATCGTACCAAACCATTACCGTATATAAGCATTAGCGGTAGAAGTGATGTCACTTATGACTAATGACTATCCAGGTTTTTGCAGGTGACATAATGACAGGTATAAGTTTTTATGGCATAAGCTGTGTCATGCAGCACTCACATCGTGCACAAGTTTTTTGCAATAAAGGTAATGTGTGTCTGTGAAGAACTTTGCCTCTGCCTTTGCGTTAGAGGTAATGACCGGTACATGCTTTGGAAACATGCATTATGTTGAGTGGCACTCAAGCCGCGTGCAATTCTGTGCATTAGAAGTGTTGTCACGTACAGGTAGTCTGTAAAGGTGTTTGCGGGAGGAAGAATGTCGCGTAGAACTAATGTTGAAGGATTCCTGCCGGCAGGACTTTTTGCCGTAGCACTGGTGTTGTGACACCTATGTGCGAACAGGCGATACGTAAAATACCTAGCCTATTCGACATGAATTGCCCCAAAGGTTAAGTCCCAATTTTTCAAAAAACGTACGACAGGTCGTGCGTAAACGCGCTATAATAAGAACAGTGGGGTGGGAGATTGCGTGAGATGGGATGGTAATTTCAGGATCAGACTACAATACATTTTCTTTTGTCTTCACAGGAACCCGGGAGTTTCGATGAAACACCTATCAAACCTCGGTCCGGATTTCATTACCAGACACTTTTGTATCCGGAACCAACGTGCGTCGTGGAGCGGGATAATTGCGTTACCCCGTTTTGGTGTAACTGTGGGTGCACTGCGACCTACCGCATAGCATCACTGTTGTTTTTGGTCAATTCACAACGCATGCGCATTTTACCCCTACGTGATCCAAATTCCAACATTCGTTGGCTGTTTTAACCCCAACAGTTGTTCATCGAAGAGAGAACCCGATACCCGACAGCGGGCAAATAGTAAAGATCCCACGTGAACGAGGCTCGCTAGAATAATCACGATCTGGAACACCTGCCGACGAAACGACCTCGAAATTGATCGTCAGAGCGGCCGCTTTGCTGCCTATACACATCGCCAACTAAAGGTGCAACGTTCGAACAGAAACAGGAACCTATCTGGGGACTATTGCAAAGTCTTGCCACGTTCCTTTTCTTCGCCAGGTGTGTAGTCTCACGCCTCAGCACCCACCCAGGTCCACACGAGGACCACCACCACACGGCGGCTTCAGCTGGGAGCTGTTGGCCGCCCTCAGCAGTGGGCCAGCTGGGATCTTTACTCGTCTCATGAAAGGCCATGACTGATAGTTTAGCCGCATAATTGGGGAAAGGAGTAATGATTCTATGCAGTCACAGCAAAAGATGCTTTGTTCTTAAACAACCCTGGCACCAATTCTTCAGTGGACAAAGAAATGATGACAATTTATTTGGGACACAAATGCAGTGACTGCACCTACATCCCACAAAACAATAATCAGTGAAGATCACAGAAGCAGCTGTAGCTGCAATGTTGACAGACCAGTAGATTTGACAGATGAGCCAGAGTGAAATAAATGGGAAAGCTGCTAAGAGGATTCTCCTCTTCTGTAACATCCGCATCCACAAAGATGGTATAGGGAATTCTGACAGGCATCATGATATTGAGCTTCTTGGTCATCCACTTATGAACCAATTCAAGCTCCCAACATTGTTTATTTACTTTGGTGACTGAAATGGCATATCTGGGCTGGAGGCACCCTTATGATGAATCAATGAGTACTTCAGCAACATGCTGCCTAGGAACAGCTAAAAACAACTTTGCTTCCTGGCAGCAGGAAATGTGTAGAAGTAGAAACAGGAAGGATAAGTAGAACCTGAAGATAACATGGGAAATGTGCCTGAGTCAAGTGAGCATAACATGGAAATACATGCAACCATTACCAGTTACATTCACCTATACAGCCCCAGCCCCCCTAACAGCCCCATGCCAGATGACATAGGGGTGTGAAATCAGCATCCTCTTCTGCAAATTAACCATGCACTAGCACAAGTCCTATGCTGTATGATAATGTGTGATAAAGAAAATATGCTGCAGGTCATGCCTAGACAGCATACCAGGGCTCATGCCAATGTTACTGGCAATTTATCAAAAATTACATTATCAATTTGTTGCATTGAGATTTTCATGGTCATTTATATATTCCCAGCAGACAGAATTGATACCTGATATTGGACATAGCATCATTAATATATGCAGTCTGGGCTGATCACTACCTACTGTATCTTTAATGCAGCATTTAATAGCTACCTTTTCAATTTTTATCAACCAAGGATCATCCACATATATAATATCTGAAATAATCATTTCCAGGATATGGTGACTGATTTCAATGCTTCTGGAAGATTTGTAATATCTTATTGCGCATTCTGAACTACCAAAAGTATAGACAATAGAGGTAAATTACTTGCACATGAGTTCTTATTCTAGTTACTTTGCTAGTTAGTTATAGCACCATGCTAGAATCATGGTGAATGATATTGGCATGAACATCATGGGTTTATCATTACCTCAAGCCCTAAACAAAATATATACCCCTCAATGAAAAAGTGTACCAGTGATCAACCATTTGGTAATGTTACCTGGTAACACCATATGGATAAGGTTACATATATTGTTAAACATGTTATCTTTCTGAAAGGTTATGTATGAAAGAAGAGAGCAAATGATATTCATCAACCACACTGAAAAACCATTCAAGGTCCTGCATACACTAATGAGATCAGCCTTATATCCTACTCACTGTCAAGGCCAATTTGAGAAAGGATGCCTTTGTTAGGTGTACTACATAGGATAGTGGTGTAGCAGGGACTCCCAACCTAAGATCATCAGGTCCTGAACTAGATATCCTAACCACTATTTGATGCATTCTGAAATGCTGTAAATTTCATAGCTTAAGGATGTAACCCAAAACATTAGATGGCATATTCAGCACAATTTGGATCAATATTGAGCAGAACAGTAGGGGTAATCAATGGTCGGCATGCACAAATTCCTGAGGGAAAATGCTTGAAGCCTTTGCAGCCATTAATCACCATCCCCTGCCTCAAAGCAGAGAAGCTGGCTGCCCCATTTGGGGCAGGACCAGACTCACCCCAAATATCTTAACTGGTACGCCACTTTAAGCGACTGAATCACATGAAATCCACCATGTCTCGTGCCTTCTACGGTGGTCATCAATGCTTACCTGGAATGTCATGTGAGGGAACACTATTGGCAGCCAATTTGTAGGTGTTAAAAGCTCTTGCAGTCCGGTCACATCCAAGCCCCTGCCCTTTCGCTATGCCAACGCAGCATACAAGCTGCAACACTACCAAGTAACTTGTCCAAGTCCTTCCAGTCAATAGGAAAGAGCTGGATCTTCCCATCTTGCTAAATATGTGATCCAATCACGGACTTCTCAGAGCTTGCTCGTACGTGATATGGCTTCTTGGCTGCCCGTTCTTTCTTGTCTTGAAATACGTTATACAAAGAGCAAAACGGCAAAACCGACGCAGTTTGCGTGGGCCATTCACACGTTCCACTGTGTTGTATACTTCATCCGGCCTATAAAAAGTCCCTGAACTTCTCTCGGACAACTTGAGCCACACCACCCACTTTCGGCCACAAAATGCTCAGAAAACACAAACCACATCACACATCATGCCCACCCCACACCCCAATTCACACACTCCAAGACTGACGAGACGACGAAAACGGAGAATACTGTTGCCAGGGTTCAGGTGGCGTATATACTTTTCCAAGTCGCCAGAGACTTTTCCCGACGAAATATCTCAAGATAAGCCTAGGAATTCTAGTTGACTAGGATTTACTAGCAATGCTGCCAACTTAGAGTAAATGAGGCTACTAAACGCACGGGCATGCTGTATGTAGTAGTGGTGCATTATAGATTAACGTTTTGAACCTGCGAGAAAGCAAAAATTCCAGGTAGGAACGGCTTTAAAAACCAAAACAAATAATTCAGCGGAGTTTCTTGGACTGAAACGATGCTTAACACGATAACATTCCCCAGTGCGCAGGCGGCCGGAAGAGGCGGCGCGGAGGAATTTCTTTTATTTTCTTGCGGCAAATATTCAAAATTCAGAAAGTCTACGGGACCAGGCTCACCCCTCCTCCCTTCAAGCATCCACACTTATGGTTTTCGATATGCACCAGTAGCGCAGACAGTGGGCGCAGGGGGTACGTTGATCCCGTTTGGTTCCTGGGGGTTCTCGGGCTCTCGGGGCGTAAAGAGCCCAAGTTGAGGGCCCGAAGGGCTCAAAATTCCGGCAGAATGTCGTATTAGAGGCCCGTCCCGAGAGCTGTGCACTCTAATGCAAGCTAGAGGGTCGTGCGTGCTGTTCAGGGGCGCTCTCAGTCGATAAGGCCTATATAGCCTATGCGTCCGTCAGGCAATATGAAATCAATAACACACAGCCAGCTCCTTGTCAGCATGGGCTCGAGGGCCCATTCGCCAAGCAGGGACAAAGCAGAAGCCAGCAATTTACATTGGTGAGGGCCCAGCGTCTGTCAGGGGCTCACAGCGCCTAACAGGAGACCCTGTGTTAGCAAAGAGCCCGAGTCAGCCAGAGGCAGTGATGAAGGAAGCCAGGAGAGCCTGGAGGGCCCACCGGGACTGACGACCAAATGCCCGATTGGGGGGTTCAAGGGCATGAAAGGCTGGTTGGGTCTTATTCAGGGGACCCAGCCTGAGGGAACGTGCCCTCGAATGACAGTCAGAAGATCCTTAGGCCAGGCACCACCAGTACCGCACAGTTAGCTCCGTGTCTGTATGGACCTGAGGGCCCACTTCCTATTCAGCTACAAAGCCGGGCCCGGCGATTTGCACTGATTGGGGGCCCTGTATCTGTCAGGGGTCCGTAGTGCCTAACAAAGGATCCTGTATTCGCAAGGGGTCCCGAGCCGACCAAGGGTGGTGTTCAATCAGGGTCGAAAAGGTACCCGGGCGGCTCACCAGAACCGCCGATCGATAGCTCGGTTTGAGGGCTTAAGGGTACGAAGGACTGGATGTAGATCACATATAGAATCGCAGCCCGTCGTGGCCTGAATTATCAGTCAGAGGGCCCTCGCACTGTTGGATGGCTCCTTGCACCGTTTGATGACTGAGATAATACGGGTGCCTCAGTCGCCCACAAACCACAAACACCGAACACCTGGCTTCCTGTCAGTCTGAACCCTGGGGGCCCTTTTCCAAAGCAGGAGCAAGGTCGTGGGCCACGACCTGCGTTGGTCTGGGTCCCTGACACAATGGTTGGGGTATGTCTGTGCAGGTCAGGGGCCCACAGTGTCTAACAGGGGTCATGTGTCGACTAGTGGCCCCGGGTCGGTCATAGCTTTGCTTGAGGAGGTCAGAAGAGGAGCAGAAGTGTCCCTCGGACCCAAAGATCAAGAGCCCGATTGGAAGGCCTATTGTCCTCTTGATTGGAGGTCATGAGCCTGAAGGGAAGGTGACCTTAAGGATGCTCTCCTACCTGTAAGCGAGGGAGTTACCTTAAATATCGGTCAGAGAGCTTATCGCACTGATTGGGGACCCCCGAGACAGTGCGGGTCTCTATTTCGGCCAGAAATTACAACACCGAACAATCGGCTACGCGTCGGTCTAAGCTCTAGGGACCGATTTCCTACGCGAAAACAAGGCCGGGTTTCGCAATTTGCAATATTCGCGGTCGCTGACACAATGAGTGACTTCTGTGTCCGTCAGGGTCCACAAGACCTAACAGGGGTCCTGTGGCGGCAAGTGGCCCGAGTCGGCCGAGATATATATTTACGGGGTCCGGAAGAGGGCCCGGAGGATCTCTCGAGACCAAAAATTAAAGCCTGATTGGAAGGACCGAAGGGCCCGAAAGGCTGGCTTAAGGTCACATTAAGGACTACTGACCCGTAGGGCTGTAATCCCAAATGTCAATTAGAGGAGCTCCTGTACCGATTGGGGACCCCTGAGTCAGAGTGTTCTTCTATTTCTGCCAGAGATCACCAACACCGAACAGTCGGCTCCGTGTCGGTCTGCGCTCTTGGGGCCCAGTTCCCAAGCGCGGACATGGCCGGGCCCGCGATTTGCATTGGTCCGGGCCCTTGCAACAATGCGGGGTCTCTGTATCGCTCAGGGGCCCAGTGTCTAACAGGCTGTTCTGTGTCACGCAAGATGACATCATAACTGTCATATGGCATGACTGCCAGTTGCAAGAGCACGCTGACAAGATAAGTGATTGGTCAACAGCAAACAAGATGGCATTCAACACTGACAAGTGTCAAGTCATTTTTCACCGCCAAAAAATCCTTAGCACTATCCGACATCAGGACTCAAAGAAAAGGCCTGCTAGCTGCCACCAAAACTAAGCTTTTAGGTGTAACAATATCAAATGGCATGTCATGGCAAGCACATGTGGATGAGATTGTAATCCAGGCATCGAAGACTCTACATATGCTCTACATAATGAAGAAGTACCATCCACCACAGGAACAGCTTGTTCGTGCGTATCTTACTTACATCCGGCCATTGCTAGAATATTGTGCACCGGTTTCTTATGCGGGACTCACTGCCAAGCAGGAGCAAAATCTTGAAAAAGTGCAGAAGAAAGCCTTGAAAATCATCCTCGCCCGTTCGGAAAAGTACTTGCACATCTTGAAACGGTTGGGCATGGAAATCCTCGCTGACAGAGGAGAAAAACTATGCCTAAGGCTAGGAAAACAAATGCAAGCGTCTCCCGCGCACAGAGATCTGCATTCGAAGCAGCGAGTGACGATCTCCGGCAGAAATACCCGGAGCGCAAGCACACCCCAAACTTTTTGCTGTGGTATGTCCATACTACAATTGGTATGTGGCATAGTATGTATGTCGATCTACGATCGACATTCGCGGGGGTCCCTAATATCTCTGCAGAGCCCGAACAAAAAATCTGACGGAGCTACTGAGATATATCGGTTTAGGAAGAGTTCACTGGACCATTGTAAACTGGGGGGCGCCAGCGGCTTATTTATTTCAACCATTTAATGATTTTTTCACTTCTTTACTATAAGATTCAGACAGAATTTGTCTGGCGGTAAAGTCTGTCTTCTTTTCCAGTTATGGAAGGAAACAAATGAAAATTATCAAAGGAAAACATGCTCTCATTGACACACGAGCCATATCCGGCAACTTTGAGGGCCGCCAGCGTCAGAGGGCCCTTTCTCAACGTTATGCCCCCACCCCCGCACTTACTAAGGTTCTGGCTGCGCGTATGCTACGCTGGCATCTTACCTGTCGTCCACCATCTTACCATCCGCATGTGAAGGGAAATCTTCATCTGATGCGCGGCGGAAGCGGTCAAGTGGGCGCAAAGGGCGAGGAACAGCGGAAAAAGAAACGTTTTTGCGACAGCAGTGTTGAGGGAGACAAAAACGGGGAGGGGGCGCGTAGCTTGGAGGACAGGGTGTCTAGCTGTGTACGCTGTTGGATGCCAGCAGGAGTGATGTGCAGCGTGGCTCAAATGCTCAGCATTTTTGAGATCCGCTAGCTGCTTCTTACACCGCATTCCACAGTCATCTCTCCATTGGCTGCATGGCGGCACTGGGTAGCCTGGCCGCCTGGTTCGTGGCACACCGTTATCGTATTCAACGCCGTGGATAGGGATCGACAAGGGCGGGATACCAGTGCCGCCGCTCCTCTTATTGGCCGAGGGAAGACTTCAGCAAAAGGAGGGAGATTTCTTAAACCTCAAAGTACCGCCAAATACCCCTAGAATTCTCTAGGTGAAAAGTCTCTAGCGGCTTGGAAACAAATATACGGGCTCAGAAGGCTCGGACCTCAGTAGAGAATAGGTTTGGCAGTCTTAAAGTGACGTCACTATGAGGACGTCTGAAGGCATTTAGGCATGGAAGGAATAACATTACAGGTTTTCCAACGCTTATTTTCAAGTGGTTCTAAGCCTTTATCACCAAATAGGTGAATTTCAAGGCTTTTGCTTTTATTATATATTGTATATGTGTGTGAACATATTGCCTTCTAGCCATATCTGCGGCTCAAACAGATGTGGCTGGTGACATGTTTTAATACCAGCTCGTATCATTGCACCATGTATTTCACCAATACAGGCACCTTTTGCTATAATGTGATGAGAACATCTCCCTGTCACCGACCGTTTCGGACATAGCGGTGGAGCCTCGGTATACTTTAAACTGGTGAAATATATATAAAGGAACGTTCATCCCGATGAAAGAACATTTAGGGAGCTACCAAGCAATAAAAAGACGACGTCGGCTGTTTTCAGCGAAAAGAGAGACACCAGAAATTTTCCAAGACAGTTTGGTCGGAAAAGCTGATAAAATCTTATTTCACGTTATGCGGGCAGTCTACTTCTTCTACGGGTAACGTTTTTATTTACATTAATAAACGTGCCCTGCCCCGTTGAACTGCGACGACATAATGCAGGCCAAAAACTTATCCTACCGGTAACTCACGCCCAAAAAGGCCTTTGAAACTGTTCAGACAGACTTTCAGGAAACGCACCGCAGAGTCGCGGTGGATTGTTTGCATTTCGCATGCGGTTAAGTCTTCTAAAGTGGGACGACTGTTGCAGCTGAATAATAGGGCCCCCCAATTATATCTGGCAGCTCCTCGTGACGTCCCGTAGGACGTTTTTGCAGCCTACAGGATTGCAAGGTCATAGGAAAAGGTCCTTTTTAGAGACGGTCTTTGCGTGGAGGCAGCTGATGGATTTATGTTCTATCTGCCCATGCTGATCAGGAGTCTATGGATATCTTAAAACTAAACTGGGAGTTAAGAAATACATAAAACTCAGTAACCTTACTAGAATTATGCACTTAGCACTTCCGGAGGAGAGGAAAACGAGTGTGGCTTTGGGCATTTTCTTCAAAAATTTCATCTACCTGTATCAGCATCATCACACCCTGAATACCTCTAGCTTGTTTCTGTTTTCGGTTCGTACAGTAACGCAGGCGGGGGGGGGGGGGGGGGGGGGGGGGGGGGGGGGCATGCAGCACGTGTCCTCCCCTTAGGCTCTGAGGAACGCGCGAGGCCGTTCGGGACCTATGATTAAAGGAATGCTTCACATTTGAAGATGAAGCAAGCATCATATGTGGTGGCATAAGCTAACTTATAACTATTGGTATGCTTTTAAGTGAAAAGGCTGCTCAAGACAACACAGTTTTTCTGTTTAGAAAATGTGTTTCTAATGACTGCCGATTTATCTGGAAATGGTGCTCACGAATGCCAGATATGAACGACATAACAATTCTATTTTATTTGCCTCGACCGCCGCATGACCGGCCAATAGAATAAAAATTCAAATGACATTATTTCGTTTGAACAGTCTTCCCGAAATAGTCTGCGCATCATCACGGTCGTGTAGCTTTGAAAAAGAGTGGTTTAGTTATGAAGGGAGGCGGAGCAGTAAACCACACCGAATGATCGCTAAGATGGCCATTTCAGCTCAAACCCACAAAGAAATGTGGACTACTGCTTTAAAGGGCCTGATTTGAAGGCCCGAAGGGCACGGAAGTCCGACTGGATGTCATATCAGTGGCCATGTCGGCCAGACACCACCAATAACGCAAAGTCGGCTTCATGCCGGCATGTGCCTAAGTGTGCCCACTTCTCATTTCCCCGAAATAATCTGCACACATTCGTGCACGCGTAGCTCAGAAAAAGAATGGTCTAGGTGTAAGAAAGGCGGGGCTGTGAACCACACCGCGCGATCTTCAAGATGGCTTTTCAGTTTAATACCTTATACAAACGTGAAAACACAAATGTTGAACCTTTAGTGTTTGAAATGCCAAAATGAGCAAAGCCTACCGCACACGGGGTTAAGAAATGAGTGTATCAGTGACGTCATGATGCCAGTCACTACCACGCATTTTCATCACAGCTCGTTGCTCCAGTCAGGTTGAAAAGTCGCCTTCGGGCGAGACCCGTGTCACGATATCCGAGAATGGTTTCACTCCCATCCAACAGGTGGCAGGCCAGCTTCACCGCCAGGCAGACGATTGCCTCCTACACCGGGCCTGTCCGAAACAGGGACGCCTCCGCCTCACATCACACCAAGAGGGCTCACCAGCTGACGCCACGGGTTTTGGGTAGGGGGGGGGGGGCGGGAGGCAGGATTTTCCAGATGGGCCACTTGGACAGAATGGGGTCTCCTCAAAGAGGGAGTACAAGGTAGCATTGTATTGAAGAGGCGGGTCCTGAGCCACATGCTCCATTTCTGAATCGTTGCATACATAAATATCCATGCAAAGACATACAGGCGATTGAAGGTCCAGAATGATGGTCTCCTGATTGAGACAGATGTCTTCTTAATCCACCGAAGGTGCTCCCAATCCCAAAACAAGGCTTCCTATGAAAGAAGAGAGCTTTCTGATGCATGGGGGGGTCTCTTGATCTAGAATAGAATGCATACGATTCCCAAAGGGTTTACGACGTCCAGCAAAGGGCCACACTATCCTTAAACAGAGAATCATGACCCGGAAATGCGGTTATGGAATATACAGGCCCACAGCCATGCAGGTGCACAGGGTGTCCGTGCATCGCGTGGGATGCGAGGTCCCCCGCTTCGCTCCTTGCAGCCCTGTGCTTAAGGTTTATGTGTTTCATGACGAAGGGATGGGATGCTTCCTTATGTGAAGATATGAACAATCGTAGCGGAAGTACCTTGGAGTCAGCACTTGGCTAATTCCTTGTTTGTTACCCATTGCAAACTCCGTGCCGTCTATTTATTTGTCGCACTTGCATTTTGAGGGATTCCCTAGTTTTTTTTTGTAGTAAGAGGTTTCCTTTCCACCGTAAAATACTCTCAAATTTCCCTGTGAACTAGGTCATATTAAGGCGGTTGTACCTAAAGTGGCAACAATCGAATGCTCGCGCTATGCACGAGCCTTAGATTACTATCGACATCCACATGCGAATTACAATGTCAGATGTTAGGTGTTGCTGTGTAGTGGAAGCCGTGCGAACGAAGCCGGCTTCAGTTCCAGCTTTGTCAAGTCACAGTTTTGCTTCAGTGGGTACGGGTTCGGCTTCGGCTTGCGCCGCGTTTTACGACTGGATTCAGTCCTGTCATTTTGAACACCTGGCCTCGACTTCAGCTTCAAAGAGTCCCTGAATTATACGTCTGGCCTAAAACCTGACCTGCTCCTGCCTGCGCCCCTGCTAGCTTCGGCTAGCTAATTTTGAACTGCTGTCTTCGGTTTCGTCATCTTAATTTTTTTCACTGCAGTTGTGACTTAACTTCACAAAAAAACTTTCTGCACATCCTACCATTCCAACACTCCTACCACACAACTTTCCAAGATTATCACACGCACATGCCTGAAAGCCAAGCACCAGCCCCTCTTTCTCAGGACCAGTGGGCATCTGATGATAGCAGGGAACCCCGCTGACTCGCGTGCTGCTCAAAGTCTTCAAGCCTTTGACATCAGGTTCAGTTTCACGTGTGATAACAGGAGGGCAGGGGCTATGATGGCTATTCATTAAGTTGTCTGCTTTGCATTAAGTGGGAAAATTCATGGACGTGGCGACTTCTCTAGTTGTTTTGTTCCGTCTGCGTCCATCGGTACCAATTCGGCGAAATTGAAAAAGCCCAGGGGCCACCATCGAGCTAAAAATTTTCGTCTGTTCTTGCGGAAAATGCTACTAGAGCTAAACAAGTCTGTTTCAATATATGCGACCATTGCTGGAATATCATTTAGGTGTCGTGATCGTGTACGCAAGGCATTGAGCTCTCATTTCATATCCATTTTATTGGTGTACCCAAGCTGGTTAACCTAGGTCAGATGCAATATCATTTTCTTACAGCTTTTCCGAGAGGGCGTCCTCATGCATGTAAACATGAAAAGCGAAGATGCAGGCACCGCTTTTTTATCACTCCTCCATTTTTAACTAGGCGACATTTGTTTCCCATGTGTAGCTAGAATAAGCTTTTACAATGCTTTTAGGTCGGATCGGGTCATGATATGTCACGCCATGTTTGTGCAAACGCATTCACTCCTCAGCTTCTCTGGGATGGACTTCCTCAGTGGAGTCCATTCTTAACATTTCTGTTCCCCAAAAGGGTCAGGTCAGATAAGGTCACCGTTCGAAATTGGCGTACCAGCAGCTTGCAAGAACGCTACTTTTTTGCAATGTGCTTCTGACTTAGTTCATTTTGTCAGGCGCAGCTGTGGAACAGAAGTATTCCAGAAACAAAAATGCTCTTAGTGTGACCTAGAGGTTATATGAGGTCAAATTAGGTCAAATTTACCGACCATCCAAACAATAAAATTAAAGTGCTAACCGGGCGTATTTGACAAGCAGAGTGCTTTTCTGTGGTCATAAACAGTATGTTGTATATCTTCTGGTGCTTAAGATCGCATGGCGCTGGAAGATCGCGTCTACATTATAATCTTATATATCATATACGTCTTCTCACGATTATACGCCGAGCAACGTTGCATATGCTACATCACTTGCAGTCTCATCGAGCAAGCAAGGCGAACTCAGCGGTGCTGCAGAACCGGCAATTTCTGAAACATTCTTCCACTGGACCGATAATTTTGAGATTCAGTCATTGAGCGTCTTTTCTTGACTACGGTCAGATTAGAAGGAAGCACGTACCTACCGGTTGTCTCCATATAGCCAAAATTTATTTCCCTCGCTGTGGTTTACACACCAGATAACAACATTTATCGCTGAACATGCTAAACCCTGTTCAAAACGTCCCCCCCCCCCCTCCGGCCCAACTTTCCTACGTATACTGAGTTGACAGAAGTACGACATTCATATTCAGCATAAATCGACGACCGTTTGGATTTTCACGAAACTGGTGCCAAAGTAAGCCAAAAGTGCGCTCACAACACACGCAAAGGCTTTTTGTAAGGCATGGAGGGGTTTAACCTGCAGAGGTCAGGATGATCAGCCGACATGTGCCGACAAGCATGATGCGTGTTATATGCCATTCCATCGGAAATGCTATGCAGATGCCCAAAAACGTTCAAAAAGACCCTCAAAATGGGCCTAAGTTTAACAAGTCTCAAGATATCGTAAATGTCAACCCCCTGGCGCGCAGGACTGAGCTTACATACCAGCGGTATCTCGCCTGCATGCTGCCAGTACCTCGCCTGCATGCTGCCAGTACCTCGCCTGCATGCTGCCAGTACCTCGCCTGCATGCTGCCAGTACCCCGCCTGCATGCTGCCAGTATCTCGCCTGCATGCTGATAGCACCACGCCTCCAGCCTGATTGGTTCTTGGGACCCCGATTACCCACAATGACCGCACTCATTGTTGATAATCCGCACTCAAGCCATTGATAAGTTTAAGCTCCGGAGCCGAAGCCAGGCCAAATGTTCTATTGAGCACACCACGCATACACGATGAAAATAACGAGACTTCGACATGCTATGAAACAACAGTGGACACGATACCATAAGCCAACTGAGGTACTTGAAGGGACTCGATGCTTTGATCAGGGGTCGCTTAAGAAAGTGATTCCAAATCAGTATAGCGCTTTTGGCGACCACAAAAATCTTTTCATCGCTGCACACAATACACCGAACTGACGAAGATGCGGAGTCAGATCCGAATGCTCCAGGCAAACTATCAGCAATGGACGCTGGTGTAAGTAGCCATCTTGCGGACGGGTTGCAAATTGATAGTGAAAAAAACACAGTTCTTTCCCCCTACAAAAACTAAAAGACACTGGAATTGGGAAAGGAACCAGTCACAGATGATTCGAGTAATCTATCTTGTTATCAGCCAGAAAGGCACATTTCGTTTCACGGCGCGAGACGGGCGAAGTCCTATCAGTCGTATCGTTGTTCCCATGGAGAAAGTACTTGAATTAGACACGAATGAAGCTCGCCACCTTTGGAAATCCATATGGATTAGACGTCAATGCATTGGGCTATGCTCTACTCACGGGTTTAGCGGGAAGAGGTGAGTTTATGGCTGGCGTCCTAGCAAACATTCACGGAGGGCGCTGCCAAAAATTCGGAATATGGGCCGCTTCCACACCGACAATTTCAACCTCCAAAACTCGCGAATCCAAAGCAATTTACAGTTTTGGCGATTGTGACCAACGTATTACAAACACGCAAATATTGTGGGCTTATTTTGATCATTGATCGTTGATCATTGATCATTGGTCGCCATGAGGAACACTACACACCTGTGAAGGGTGGCGTTGGGGCGATCTGATTTTATTACGTGAGTATAATGGGAGGCGAATTGGTGCGGACGGTCCAACGTTGCAGAAATTTGAGGCTGGCCAAGCAGTCTGCAGCAATATAACTTTTGCCGAATGGTGCCGATTCGTCGTGCAAACCTCATGGGCAATACGATCACTGGTTGCAAAACCATACGACCGTCAAAACAGTGACTGGCCAGCCCGGCCGGATCAGACCACTGCGGCCGCACCATTGTGGGCTTGCTGACGTCACAAGTTGCCCGACCTGCGGCCTTGAAATCATTCCGGTCCCGAATTCTGACGGTAAATACGCGTCACCACCACAGACTGCTCCAGCCACAAACGCTTGGGCAGAAATAACTCGCTGCGTCTTACTGATGTCGCTTCTGCGTGTGGGCGCTGAGCATATAATGCCTATTTTTAGCTTGCAAAAATTATGCATCCAAAGACATAGGAAATTGAAAAGGAAGACACTCAGCATTAGGAAGCATCCAATGGCAATAGCAAAACCTTACCCTCAGGCTTCAGGTCTGTAAAAGTTCATGGACAGTTACGTACCCGGAGGTGAACTTCTGAGCAGTCGGGCCTGGGACGGCAATTTTGAAGCGCAGCGACTCTGAAACATTGAGGTCATTGCCGACCGCTAGTTGTGCGCCCTCAGACCTTACCTAAAGTTCCGTTTTACGAGGTTATGCCTACACTGTTACTGAAGTCAGACTGTGAAGGACCGCCTCCCACCACCCCACATACCAAGTCAATGATCCAACAATTTCAAGGGGACCTTTTTCGTGTTCAGAAAGCGTCACGCGTAACAAGAGAACACCCCCACAGAAACCTACGCAACTACGGGACAAGTTGCGGTGTGGAGAGAGCCAGCATTCAAGCACATCAGGAGATACCGCAACTTTCTAAGCATGTTACCAAACAATACGCCTGTAGAGCCCAGGCCCTGGAAGAAGGCCGAGACTAAAATCAGCGTTGTTTTCTTTCAGCAGTATCTTCCACGTTCAGTGTCTCACCGACACGCCACTGTGCGTTAAGCCCGAGAGGAAGCACCCGTGGATTGCGCTCCGACACACAGGTAACTGGATTTCAGTAAGCTCCCAGGCCTTCCGGACATGAAGCGCCTTCAAGGCCGAGGCAGCCGTCGCCAGACCCACGTGATTAACAAATCCGGGCGCCCTTTCCCCGGCCAGGTGAGGCCCGACCGGCCGACAGAGCGGCACGGGTCATCAGCACGTCCAATCTCGGCCACGAGACGGGGGAGAAAGTGGCTCGGTCTTCACGCACTGTCAGCGGCATCAGATGGTGACAGCCACAGGCACGTGTTGCGTTGAGTGGAACAAGGGCTCGCTACTGATGCGCTCGTCATCAGGCCCACGGAACCGGAGTGACCTCCTCGGCTGCCACGCAGCTTAGTGGGACCGCAATGCGACCTCACAACTGGACCGGGCTTTGTTTACAAAAGCGACTTCACAAAGTCGATGAACGTCATGAATATGCGCGACGGCAAGAACCCAGGCGACTCGGTCAGACTCAACGATCCAAAGGAGGCCGCCGACAGCATTCATCACGCTACATTCACACGGAGCAAGGCGCCGAGGTGTTGCAACAGCAGAGCGCGATACATTCTTATATTTCCGCTTAGCGAACAGTCATTTGGCAAGCATCCAAACCGCCCTGGCCCCCATGGGCAGAGCGGCCGCCGCCACACCGCGGCAACGATTTCAGATAAGTGGGCATCGATTATAGGGGTCTCGGCGCACGTTCCGCCGGCACTCCGGCGCCAGGCCGGGTGCCGACGGCCTCGTCACGAAACAACGCCGGTGGTGGCGTGACGACCGCGATTCATCCGGCATAGCGGCGGGCGGCGGGCGGCGAGCGGCGGGCGGCGCCGCCGGCGCACGGCACAGCCAGCTGCACAACACGGGCGGCACCGCCGGCCCGGCCCGACAATGGCCGAGCTGTCCGTCTCCGGGCGCGCCTGAGTGGACGCCTCCTCACGCGCCCGCCATCCCAGGCCGAGTCCGCGCGCTGGCGCACTGGCCGGCGCCAGTAAGAGTATAAACGTCTCGCTTGGTCCGGTATGCGTCGACATCAGCTGATGCGACACGCGCTGTGCTCAGCTGACGCGCCGTCTGTCGCAGCACGACGCTTCCGTCGCCGTGCCGGGACCTGCGCCACAACACGGGGAACTCAGCCGGCGGCGGGGGGCGTCAGCCGGTACCGACGCCTCTCCCCAGCCGCTCGGTGACCGGAGTCCGGAGCCGGCCGCCGAGCGGACGTCAGTCCCCGCTGCCGTCGGGCGCCGTCTTCTCCAGCTTCGCCAGCCGGTCCTCGACGGCCGCCAGGCGGCGCTCGGCGTCAGCGGCGCGCATGTGCGCGTGCGTCTGCAGCTTGAGCAGCAGCACGTACGTCTCGGTGGCCTCGACGGCCGGCCGGTAGAGCCGCGGCGTGAGCAGCACGCGGTGCGCCAGGTCGTCCAGCACCGAGCCCACCTGCACGGCGTTGAACGCGCTGAGCGTGCGGAACGCCAGCCCGTGCTGGCGCGCAAACGCGTCCGCCTCCGGCACAGACACGGCGCGCCGCTCGGCCAACTCGGCCTTGTTACCGGCCAGCATGATGATCGGCTGCTGGCGCGCCGCCGCGCGCACCTCCTTCAGCCAGCCGTCCAGCCGCAGGAACGTCTCGCGCTGCGTGAAGTCGAACACGAGCAGCACGCCGTGCGCGCGGCCGTACTGCTGCCGGATGAGCGCGCGGAAGCGCTCCGACCCGGCCGTGTCGTAGAACTGCAGCTTGGCCGGCAGGCCGCGCACACACGCTACGCGTGTGCAGACGTCGACGCCGATGGTGGCGCTCTTGACGGCGTCGGCGGCGTCGCCGCAGTACGTCTGCAGCATGCACGACTTGCCGACGGCGCCCTCGCCCAGGATCATGAGGTTGACGGCGCCGAGCAGCTCATCGTCGGCCGTCTCGCCCGACGGCGAGTCCATCGCGCCGGCGGTCGGCGCCGCCCCTGATCCGATTACGCCGCCTGTGACGTCGCCGACGGATGGCGCCTGGTGTCGGGCCGGCGCGGGGCGCGATACGCAGCAGCGGAGCGAGCGGCGCCCCGGCTCCGCCGCCGCCGTGAGGCTGTACAGCACCGCTCCCGCCGCCACTCGGGCACGACCACACGCGTCCACTCCGCCGCTCACGCTTATCTCGTCCCGCTGTCGGTCGTCAATGTACGGAGCGCTGCGCCGCCGCCCTCCGCCGACCTCGGCCGCCGCCCCAACACCGACGATTCCGCCAGCCGGCGACACGGATACTGGTGATCAGCTGACGGCGGCGCGGCGCGGCGGCGCGCGCGGTCACTGGGGCAGCGGCGGCTCCAGGCTGGCGAGTATGGGGGGCAGTCGGTCACACGACGCAGCCGGGTGTGCTTGCGTACCTGTAGGCAGATACGCCATTTGACGGTGAAGGCATGCAATAAGGCACACCACGGGGTTTCCTGGTGCAACATCCTAGTAATCCTGACGCTGCCCGTGGGGCGGCCAGGCTTCGTGACGTCAGGGTACTGGAGCTCACGAACGTCTATTTCAGTTAGGCGCCTGTCGTCACTGGTTGAAGGGGTGGTTGGCGAGCCATACGACCGACGCACGGCCCAGTTCAAGGCTGCTCACAGTGGCCTCATCTTACACGCTTGCTGCGACGTTGCAGTGTAAACTGATCGAGATTGCATACTATCACCCGCGATTGTAGAATCGATGAGTGTTCGGGCATCGACATGCATCGTTGCATTGTCCCTGGTAGAGGCCCCATTACGAGTGGATCTAACGGCTATTACAGCACAGCCACAGAGCTTTCTTAGCCCACCATTTTCCCGTCTGTAACGGTCTCTCCGCCCCTGGTCGACGGCCAACCGCAGCCGGATTACGAAATCCGGCCGGGCCGGGAATGCGGACGGTCATTCTTCATGGGCAGACGGCGCCACATTTCCGCGGTGGCTGAAGCTACACGACGTGCCTGTGAAGAAAGGCGTGGGTGCTGGGTACAAGCAACAGGAGCTGTCTTGAGTGGAAGAGTGTTCCAGGCCTCCTGCTTCTATAAAGACGGCAACATTATCGATCCCTGCGCGAAAGTGCGCCGCAAGAAAACCGGGGTTCATTACACCTACCCAACAATTTCCCCACTGACTTCGCCATCAGCCGAGTGAAAAATTGGCTTCCGACAATCGGAAGGCTGCTTCCGGTTCGTGGCGTTCTCACTAGGGTTGAGCTGTAGCATGTGACGTCACCACTGAAGGCGCATGCCCACGCTGTGAATGGGGTTATCATTGCCAATTGAGAACAATTGAGAACGGGTCGCGAGATTCCCTCACTCTCTCTCGTTTTTCCTCCCCCCCCCCCCCTCCCCTCTCCCCGCCGCTTTCTGGCGCTGAGCTTCCGACCGAAAAGAAAGCCCTGAAGACTGGCGACAAGCGCGTCTTATCTGCGGCTGGTCGCCGCTCAGGTTATACCGGTGCGACGCCGGTGGTATAGCGGTCCACATCCGGTCCGCTCGAGCCTGATGACCAGCTCGAGGTCAGGTAGACAGTGCACGTGCCCATTACACGCAGCAGTGGCACTCATGCCTACATAGCGCATGTGCCCGCCCCCCCTATGGCGCTTGATCATACGGGTACACTGCCCCCCCCAAGGTTCCCGCTGCCCCCTCCCAGGGTGGCTCGGAGTCCCAGTGGTCAAGTAGCTCTCCAAAGGTCGCACTGCTTTCACATTACTCTGGGCACCTCCCTTGGACTTGAACAGCGTGCTGTCATTGCCCGAAATCATTTAAGGAAAGGCACAATGATCCGTTCTTCCAGGACAACCGCAGTTTCGACAAGCAAGCTGGGAGATATGTGGAGACAACTGCCCAGTGGCAAGGAAAGAGGCAGGTGACAACAATGTACCAACACAAGGTCAGGGCCCGAAGTCTGCTTAAGGAGAGTGTTTCCTGTTTGTATGGGGGTTTGAACTGAAATAGCCATCTTACAGATCATTGGGCACAGCTCACGGCACTGCCCTAAAACTCTCTTGTTACTGAGGTACAAGACCGCGAAGACGTGCATCCTATTTCATGTGGACTATTTTAAGATTGGGCAGACATCCATAACGCCATAATAATGCCCTTCAAATCCTGCCATTCCACCGGTTATGCGGCGTTTCAAGTCAATACAAATATGATGGTCGATTCGCTCATTCCTGGCCTTAGTAGCACGATTTCCGGATAACACGGCCGTGAACTGGCTCTCGACCAATGCTGTGCAAGCTATGCAAGATTCTAGCACGATTTGGTCATTTGT